>NC_089588.1:81956543-82556543 GCF_019320115.1 Miscanthus floridulus
ATGGAGAAGCCATGATGCCTACTCACCGATTTAGAGAAATATATAATATTGAGATTATTTACACGCTTTTGACTTGCACTTTCAATATATGGACAGGAATTTAGTTCAATGAGAGTCATTCTGTGCCTTTTCATTGGTTAGAAAGATTCAAAATATGTAGACTACACAATATTTCCCTACGTATTTGGTTGCTCCATTTAGTTTGTAATAATCAAAGTATCCAGACTATTTAATATTTCTACCACAAGCTTGGTTGCTTGATTTAATTTATATAATGATCAAATATTTCGAAGCAATATTGCTGCTTTCTGCTTCACTATTTTTCACAAATTAGTATGGTGAATATCTTCTGAAAAGGAAATGTTTATACAAAAACTGCCGAATCTGGGCTACATTCCGGCCCAACACTCAAATGCTGCCATCGAGTTCACAGTTATTGCCGCCATTAGCTTCTTCTTCACTACTATAAAGGAACACTCAAAACAATCCTAGGTACACCCCAGAAATTATCAGCCATCGAGTTCACAGTTATTGCCGCCATTAGCTTCTTCTTCACTACTATAAAGGAACACTCAAAACAATCCTAGGTACACCCCAGAAATTATCACCCGCTGAGACGTCCCAACCAATGTACACTAGGAAAATTGTACCTTGGATTCCAACATTTATTATCTAAATATTATATATGGTAACCTTTTTCCTAAAAAATGTGTATATCTATATCCCTCGTATGCTAACACATAAATATCTATAATTTATAGTGTGACATGATAGTTGTCGATATATGACGCTAAGTCTTGGTTCCGCATGCAATCAAATTGTGAACTATTGGCCTTGACAAAACTATCATCCTTGGAAGTATGCTCAGAGTCAACCATAAAAACAGTAAGTAATTGATTCATCTCAATCTCTAATACAGCAAATTGATTATTAATTATATATATAACTGAGATATACAAACGGTCTACAAACTGTCCATGCACTTAGTGTTTGCAAACGTCGGGTTATACAACTATAGTATTCGATCCACATCATCGTGCAACGAAGGAAAACTTCAGGGTGACTATATCAAATACAAGATCTACACACAAACAGAAGTAATCTTGTAATCTATATATTTTTTGAAAGATAATGTTTACTAAAACATTTCATATCAAAGATTGAAAGCATAAGTCATCCGACAGACGATGGTCATGGGGGCAATGGATGTCACATTCATCAATAGATTCAATGAAAGGCGGCGGTGGAGGTACTTGACAACTGTGGTCTAATAATTATGTGACGACATTAGACAAATTGATTATTTATAATATAATCTTAGGTTTACTCTATTTTGCACGGTGGTACTCGACTTTGCACGACTTGTTGTATATTTGCAATGTGATGTGATATTTATTATTTCAACTGTGTCTCATTGCTTGCAATGTGATATCTACTGCAATGAGCTACATGTTTTTATATTGATATATTAACTTTGGTCTTTATATCCACGCATATTAACTTTGGCAACAAGAGCTAGAAGCACATCGCCATCCACCACTCCGACGTTCAGCCCCAGACCAGCAGCTAGCTAGCGGCCAGACGTTGTCTTCCTTCGTGAGTTCCTGAAGCCGAGAAGGCGAAAGCCACCAGTAGAAAGAGATGGCATACACGTTCTTCTCCATGGGTAAGAAACTAATCTAGTCAATCTATTTATTAGTTATTGTTTCTTTTGCAATCTTGCATGGATATGAGCACATCGGTCCATGAGTTGAGGGACTCCTTCTCGAGAGTGGCTAGAAAATAAAAATTATAAATAAAAAAGGGAGTTTTACCAAAAAAAATAAAAATAGAATACATAAACTCTGAAACTAGCAATTTTTTTAATTTTAACACTTTTTCGAACTTAATTTTAAATCTAGCACTCTCGGTTTTTTTAAACTAACACTTTTGGCCGCGCCTATTGCCCTGGCGCGGCCAAATGCCTGTGCCGCGCCATGCATGGTGGCGCGGCAGAGGGCTGACATGGCGGCGACCAGAAGCGCTGGCCGCTGACGTGGCAGGGCTCTGCCGCGCCACCATGCATGGCGCGGCAGTGCCGCGCGCCCTGATCGGTGGCGCGGCAGAGCCGGGTATAACCTCCGCCGCGGCCAGTTCCGCTGCCTGAGTAGCAAAACGGCCTAGGCGTCGCTCCCGCTCCCGACCGTCGCCAAGCACGCCGGTCGCCGCACCACGAACGGCGGCAGCCTGACCCTCCATTGCCGCCTCCCTCCCTTCCCTTCCATTCCCCGGCCGCCTCCCTCCCTCCTCGTCCTAGTTCAAGGTAATGACGCACATTTTATTTTCGTTTGAATGGTGAATAGGATATTATGAATGGGAGTTAAGGTAAGTAGGAAAATTATGTTTGGGAACTATGGTGAAGATATTAGTATGAGTTTGTCAATATTAAGGTTAATTATTTAGTTAGAAGTATGTTTGCCATGTATATTTTTGTTGCTATAATTGTTGTTTATAATATTTTAGTTGCATTGCAAATGATTACATTTTACATTAATTTGCGTTGTTTTGATTGGTGTTTAATTTGAACCGTTTTATTAGATGAAAGACATGTTTCGGGAGCAGTTATGGCGAAAACGGGATCGTCCTAGAGAAATGTACCCCGATGAGTCTAGCAAAGATGCCCCCGTCCCTCCTGAACTCCCTGTCCCTAACGGTGACTGTGGTCGTCCGACCGACGTGTTTCAATCGAGACATCCAGACACAGCGGCTCGTTGCTTCTACACGTGCAGTCGTTTTAATGTAAGTTATTGTTTTCGTATATTTTTCTTCTTCATTTGTATTACTAGGTTACTAATATTTTGTTGAATTTTTGTTGTGTAGGCCCATGAGAGGTGCTTTTTCTTTCAGTGGATCGATGGTGCAGACAAGTTTGACCCCAGGTACCTCCTTTTCGACGATTGGTGGAGAGGGCGACATCCACGAGAGCACTTCGAGCGGTGGGTTCCACCTCCCCCTTACCCCCTCCAATGACGGCTAAGGAGAAGCACTTAGCCGTAGTTAGACGACTCGAGGAACCTCCTCTGTGCCATTGCGGAGACCGAGCCGTGATAAACCCTGACAATACGTTGGAGTTTCTGTGTCCAAACAAGCATGAAGTAAGTGCAAAGTGTATGTGTTGAAATGTTGAGCTATATGTGTCATGTACTAATGTCATATTATTTAGGTGTATTCAATGGCGAAGTGTCGTTTCAAGGAGTGGTTGTATGGTCCTAAGAACAAATGGCCCGAAGAACCTCCAAAAGCAAAACAAAAGGAGAAAGAAAGGTTAATTTACAAAGCACCACCAGTCAAGTGCGAATGTGGTGTTAATTCTAACTATGGCCTAGTCCATTCGAAGCTTGGAATAGGCCATTATTGCAGCCATATGGTTGAGTACGAAGAGGTTCGTTATTTTTGTGGTAAACATGAAATCATATTTTGTTTCTTTTGCTAAGACATATATGATATAATATTTCTTTTGAACAGAGCACTAGGAAATGCAAGTGGGAACGTTACGATGGTCAAGCTAAGTTCTTGGATGAAAACATATGGCCGAAGAGGCAACTAATTGCAAGGAAGAGGGGATATGGACCTGAGTACGTCAACCTATTCGTTAAACATCACAAAGAAAAGATGCGTGAGTTTGCTAGACAACGCGGTATTTGTAACCCGATCGATGTTGGGCTTAACAAATGGGGATTGGAGAGACGGATGACGTTAGAGGAGGAGAGGGCAAGGAAGGAGGCAAGGGAGGAGACAAGAGTATAGATGCAGGTCTTGAACGAGCATGTTGCTGCATTATGTGCCAGTGAGTGCTTGAACGCCTATTTTCGTTGCCTGATTTTAAATGTAATATAATCACGTTGCTAATTGATTGCATTTTATACATGAAGGGATTGGATGCAGTGAGGAACATGCTACAGAGGTGGCTCGTGCAAGGTACGAGGAAAAGAAGTTAGATGAGCATAGAAAGCGAGCTGGTCGCACCGTTGAATCACCGATTGTGTTGTCTGATGAGGGGGACGAGGATGAGGACGACACTGCCAGACTTAGTGAGCTAATTGCTGTAGCGAAGGCGGGGTTGCAGGCGAAGGAGGATGAGGACGACACTGGCAGACTGAGCAAGCTAATCGCTCTAGCAGAGGCGGGCTTGCAGGCGAAGGAGGATGAGGACGACACTGGTAGACTGAGCGAGCTCATTGCTTTAGCAGAGGTGGGGTTACAGACTGAGGAGGATGACAATGTGTTCTTCACTCAGGCCACAGCAGCCGCAGATGAAGTGGAGACCGCTTACTACTGGCGATAGGCAAGTCAGAGCAACGTAGGTGAGCCTAGCCACAGCAACAGGGTTGTGGTTGAGGATTGGTACTCGGACGATGAGTTTCTTACTTAGTATGTTTCTGACTGAGGGTTTTTGATTGTGTTGTCTGTTAGTTCCATGCTTTATTAATGATCAATGTAGCCATGTAGTAGAAATTCTATTGTGTTGTCTTATATTCCATTTGAACTACTGATGTATTGTACCCATGTATCATGTACTTGGATTACCCATGATTGATCTTAAGTGATCACATCTGTTTGTATTATGCATTAAAATTTTCTAAAACGAACGTAATCATTTATCGCGCCATAGCCCACGGCGCGTCTATGCTATACAAAACTACAGAACTACAAGCGGAGGTGGGCTTACAGGCGGAGGTGCTGTACAAAACTACAAGTGTTGTACAAAACGAACATGAAGCAAATAAAAGGATGATAAGTTGCCATACAACATTTTCATTGGTTTATGAGGCTACAAGTTTTTGACGACAATATTCGTTCGACATAAGTTCGACGTAATGAACTAAGTCCCACGACGTAATGAACCTCGTTGTCCGGTACAAGAAGGGAGTCGTCGTACTCCACATCGAGAAGGGGGATCAGCTAGTGCGGCGTGGGAGGGGCCATCCTGTTACAAAATGATAAATAAAGGGTTGGAGTATTCAAATTAACAATTTTTAGAGTAACATTATGTAGCATTGCAAAATTTGAACTACTTGTTTTGCAATACGAACATAATATGAAATCACCTGCTGTCTTCTATGCCGGCTAGCCTTGTGGCTAGATTGTTTGCAAACGGAGCAAAAATTCCTACCACGGGTCTCGTTGAAGTCTCCCCCGCCGTACATGTCTTCGTCATACCCTCTCATAGCGTCCATGTCCCCCTTCAGTCGCTTCTTCTTTCTCCTACCCTTCCCTACCTTCATTAGATCCGGATGTGGCATGTAGTCATAACCATTATAAGGTGGCCACTGTGTTGGGTCAAGGTATGGCTCAAAGCTCATCTCCCAAATACTATGAGAGCAAGGGGCATGCATGATCTAAGGGACGTTGCAACTGTACTCTACCTTTTCAAGATCAACTCGGTAGTTTCGTCCACCATAACGTTCGCCGCCCAGGCTTGTGCCACCCTTGCCCCGTACACTAAAGATATGGCGGCGGGGTCCATAAGGCTCGGCCGTGTGCTGCTTGGCCAATTCCTCAGCCTCCTTCAAATGTTCAGCTCCAGCCTTGCCAAAATGCCCCTGCTCAGCTATATTCCTCTGCGCAAGCTCCCACATCTTCACAAAATATTCGTTGCACTTATAAAAGGAGAACTCAACAATTCTAGACATAGGCAACGATCAAACTCCGGTGAATACACAGTTGAAGGACTCCGAGGAGTTAGTGGTCATGATGCCATACCTGAAACCCCCCTCGTCATATGCTAACGCCCACTGAGCCCTCTGTTCCATCTGCGCCTCTAACCAAGCCTTTCCCACTGCATTTACCATCTTGTCTAGTTCTCTCTTTGTCTCCTTGAACTGGTGCTCTGTATGTACACAACATAGAGCCTTTACCTTGTCACATACCTCCTGCTTCCGCTGACGTCGCCAGAAATTAGCGGCAAAGTGTCTCATGCACCATCTATGTACTAGAGGCGGGAACCCATCTATATGCTCAACTACAGCATTAAGAAGCCACGCATGACGGTCGGAGATCAAACATATAGTGCGAGTTGGGCCAAGCACTTGCACACGTAGAAGCCGCATGAACCATGACCACGATTCATTGTTCTCTCCCTCTACCAAAGCAAATGCCACGGGTACTATCTGGTCATTAGGATCAACAGCAGTAGCCATCATCAAGGTGCCCCAGTACTTTCCTGTTAGGAAAGTGCCATCAACAAGTACGATTGGACGACAAAACTGGAATGCATGTTCCGTTTGCGCAAACGACCAGAACACACGATAGAGGACATGCCTCAATGGGTCCCGAAAAAACATCCCTCCGATGTCCACAAACCATTTCAAGCCAGGGTTGTAATAATGCATTGCACATAAGATGCGGGGCACCCTGTTGTATGTTTCCTCCCAAGTACCCCATCGAATTGCCAGAGCAATTTGCTTAGCACGCCAAGCCTTTTCGTGTGTCACATCGTACCTAACGAATCTAGATATGGACTGTTGTAAAGAAGACACCGAGATGTCGTTGTTGTCATCAACGAGCCCCAATATACGACGGGCAAGGTAACGTGCAATGAGCTGCTAATGATTTTCCTTCCCCCTATTGTCTAGGCAAGTGTGGGGTTCAACAACTTTAGTTATCCTCCACTTGCCATGACTCTGTCTCCTTCGTGCATTTAACCTCCACAGACAACCGTTTTTGCATATCAAGTGGTACCTCAACTCCTAGTCCGAATGACTGACGGTGTACGATCTATGGTGGTACACAGCATAGTCCTGAAGGAAGAGTTTCATCTCTAACATTGTGTTGAATATCATCCCCTTCCTAAGGGTTTTTGTCTCATGGTTATACAATGAATTCCTACACATCTGGAGACCGGTATCACAAACTGCCATATCCGTCATGCTGACATCCCTATAGTTCAAAACGCCCCTGAAAAGTACGTTCTTGGACCTTAGTTGCTCAAGCTCAGTCGCTGTGTAAGGTGGTGGTGGAACATACTTCTGCGCTTCGCTAATTCTGGCCCATGAATCATAGGGGATATCATCTGCAGCCAAATCTGTGACTAGTCTACCCTGAGCATGGACACCTTGCAAAACCTCAGTTGGTACTGGTAATGGCATAGTATGTACCAGTACTGGCATGACATCAGTCGTTGTTGCCATAGCATCTATACCTCCTTGGTCATCATCAGAATCGTCTGAATCACTGCTAACTACATCACCGATCCTGTCCTCCTCCTCCTGCTCCTCCTCTTCCCGTTCGAACTCATTCACATTGAAGTCATTGCTTATACAGCCTACTGCAGTTGAATGAAACTGCTTCTGCGGTAACTGACCGTCCAAATCCATGTTATCCTGAGATGCTTCCCCTTCAACCCCTAATTCTTTTTCATTGCCTCCGAAACCATCAATGGACGGGCCGTCCTGAACACCATGCATCATGTACCCATTCTCCACCACCACCTCAGCCATGGGCACATTGCAATCTTGGAGAACCCTAGTTTAGCGGGACCAGTGAGCAGGGTCACGCAAGGACATGAGGACATAGTGTGCCCTAGTCTTCCTAGTATCAAACCTCCCCTTTAGTGTGAAATCACCGTCAAACTTTATATTCAAACGGATACAAAGGTCGTTGAAGCTAGGAGGTTCATCAAACCATTTCAATTCTTCTTCCATATCCTCAAACATACCATCCTCTCTCCTAACACTTCCTCCGTACAAAACTCTAACACAACAATCCATCTGCAGAAGCATTTGAAGAAACTTCATCAAGTCGTCGAAATCATCGTACGTAATGTCCATACTAACATTAATATATTTTCTAACTATAACTATACTAACTAATCAAATATTAATATCTATACAAGGCATACTATAACTGTACTAACTAAACTACCTAACTTTACTACCTATACTAACTTATTATATTACGTATACTAACTTAACTAACTAACTTTACTAACTATACTAATTATACTTTAATAATTTTACTAACTTTATTAACTGTGCTAACTATATTAGTGGAGTACCTCGTTGCAGCGCGCAAGAACAGGCCGGGAGGCGCGGGCGCAAGGCAGCCGCTGTGCGTGACCGGAGGGGGAGGCGCGCCGATGTGCGGGCGCGGCGGCCGCACCCAGCGGCCGGCGGCCTGGCTGCCTGGTTGGCGCAGGCGGGTTGGCTAGCGTGGGTGGACGCGGCCGCGGCAGACGGCGTGCACGGTGGCAGGAAGGCGCGGGCGAAGGTGGGCTGGCAGGCGCGGGCGAAGGCAGGCGTGGGCGGTAGGCCGCTTTGCTGCTCGGCTAGCGGACTGGCCGCAGCAGAGGTTATACCTAGCTCTGCCGCGCCATGGATCAGGGCGTGGCACTGCCGCGCCAAGATCGGTGGCGCGGCAGAGCCCTGCCACGTCAGCGGCCAGCGCTTCTGGTCGCCGCCACGTCAGCCCTCTGCCGCGCCACCATGCATGGCGCGGCACAGGCATTTGACCGCGCCAGGGCAATAGGCGCGGCCAAAAGTGTTAGTTTTAAAAAAAAACCCCGAGAGTGTTAGATTTAAAATTAAGTTCGAAAAAGTGTTAAAATTAAAAAAAATTCAAACTAGCAGGAACCCCTCGCAGTGGCACGGGCTAGCAAGCATAAAAATGTAGCATGAGAATGAAGGCAATGGTAGCGTATAAAACTGTTCTAAATTTTGCAGATAATGCAAAGCACACAGTGAAGAATAAGCACCGAGTAACAAACAGGCTAGATAAATGTATGTGATTGTGTGCATAAACCATAGAGCTAAGCAGCAAGTGGACAGAAGGGGAGATTTTGTAAAGCATAATAATAATATTAAGGCTAACAAAGATGCCAGAAATTAGGGAATAGACACATATATTTTGGAAGAAAATGTTTTCAGGCAAGTAACAATACGTAGGCAAAAGGACCTATGAATGTACATGTACTGAAACTTCTAATATTTTTGTGCAATGTGCATATGAACCTATTTCTGCAAATTCCATTCTTCCATTCAAATCATGTACAGAAGGCACTGTAGGTAGGCTTATATTCCGAAATTCAGCAGCAAGTGTAGAAGTAGGGAAAATGTTCACGAGAACTGCTGGCAATCTGTCTGAGCTATTGCCTACAAAAACAAACTACCTCAGTTAGAGGGAAAACAGATTTTTTTCCTAGGCTGGGCATATAAGATGGAAAAAATACTAACCTAGTATAGATATGGATGGCAGGTCTCAGCTCCATCTTTTGGAACTACAATCCACCATGGTATGGCCATGTAGAATTCTGCATTCTCGGGCACTCTTAAAAGAATGCATCAAAGCGGCAACTAAAAAGAAATCAATCTGAAGTCGATCACAGAGAAATGGATGTCAAATGCAGAGGCAGCACCCAACGAACCACCTAAAGGGGTGACAATAAAGATGGCCAATAGGTAATAGAATAGCAAATCAACAAGCTACAAAAAATACCACTTTTGTATCACTAAGCTAATAGCCTCTGTGATTCACGCGATTGCTTGAGCAGTCTGTAGTCAAGGCTATTCTTTTAATGTTGGTAGGAAGAATTAGCATTCATTAATTTCAGTAAATAACAAGAAAACTAAGAAGGGTATGAATTCAGAAAAGCAACACCATGTAGCATATGTGCAAATTTCCCTTGGCACAATAGTTCTCCACAATTTTCGCTGACCATATTGGGCTTACATCTGAATCTGACTGCATAGAGTGCAACTGGCTTTTGTAAAGTATAAAAACAATATTAAAGTTAATCTAGATGGCACGAATGAGGAAATAGAGTAAAGTGGGTTATATATATTTGTTGGTAAAAACAGTGATGAGGCAAACAACAATACATAGTCCAAAGAATCTATGAATGCACACAGGTACTAAAATCTTTAATATTTTTTCTGCAATGCGCATATGAGCTTATTTGAGATTCACCCGCATGATAGAAGTAGGGAAAGCATTGACATGAACAGCAGACAGTCTGCAAGAGCTATTGGGTACTGAAAAACTATTTCAGTTACAAGAAAAACAATTTTTTGTAGGCTACATATAAAAGATGGAAAAAATACCAACAATAATTCCAACTACCTCCTGTGTTTCCATAAGTATATATTGCAAAAGCTAGGACAACCTTTCGTTTGTTGCGTGTTTCAAGAACTACATAACAGCAGGCAAATGCAGTTTTTAGATAATAGGAGGAAATACAGGGCCAAGAGAAGGTACTAAGAAGTATGATTTTATTGGTTGAATAGTGCCTTGGCTTCCTTGGATTGAATCACTTTGCCTCCTTGGATTGCAAAACCAAACGTGAGATATAGTTGAAAATATATGTAGCAACAAATATCTGTTGCTAGCATAATCTGAGAAAGGTGCCACTTAGAAACAAAATTTATTAGCATGTAAAAAGTGCAGTATATACATTCTCAAACAAATGAGCCCATGACCAAAAATTGAAAAGTAAATCATCAAAGGCAAATGCAGAAATTGGGAAGACTACGTAATTGATATTCACATCTAATTGTTTATACATTCGCAGCTCCATATACAGTTGAAAAACATGCAAAATAGAAAGAGAAGGCATTTGCCGGCCGGCCGATCTGCAGGTGGCCGTAAACTGGGCTATGCTGCTCCAGGGGCCGCGCAAGGGCGTGCCGGAGAAGCTACCCGGCCTTGGCATCGATCGAGCTATGGAGCGCAGCGGCCTAGTGGGAGGCGGGGAGCGTCGAGCAGCAGCGGCGCGAGGGAGGCCAGGAGGAGGAATAGGTACGGAAGAAGGCGGCGACCTCGGAGGAGAAGGGGCAAGCAGAGGGTGTCGGGGCTCTGGCCCATGTGCCGCGCTCGCCAGAGCGGTTGAGGCTGAAGTGGAAGCGCACGGCGGCGCCGCATCCCGCGTTAAGGACGGAGAGAGCCTTTTTAGGAGCGTGGGGGCTGGATGGGGCACGGACATGCTAGAAGCTAGGTGTTCTGTAGGCCGTTGGTGCCGTATCAAGAGAGTTTTCGGCTGGATTATTTACTGTTCATGCTGAAAACATTGTTCATGTTGGAATGTTGTGAGAGAAAAACACTGCTCCGGCTGGGAAAAAAAACAGAACAAGCCGGCTGACTAGCCAGCTGAACGGGCTCCAAATGGATAGGAAAAACAAGTGATGTGGCTGTTTGTGTGGGAGCAAAAAAATGTTGTACACAAATAAGGGTAATGGTAGATTATAAAAAATCAGGACAAATTTAATCTTGTGCATACATGGACATATATAGTCCTTACTGCAATATGCATGACTAGATTTCAATTAGCTAATAGGAGAATTCATTTGCGAATAAGAAAACTCTGCATGATCTCTTCTTCAATTTAATAGATTACTTAAAAGTTGCAAACAAGTATGCTGAATTGCTCATGGCTAAAGTTAAATATCCATATCTGTTTGTCTTAATTAAATCAAACAGTAGCACAAATTGTTGCTTTTTTCATTCTGTTGGATGACACAAGAAAACCATCCTTCATTATTTCTGTCGACAGAATATCATCGGCAGTCCTTCGAGGGGTATCCCACGAAGGTAGATTGATCGGCAGAGGAGCGTGAGATCAAGAACAAGAAGGCAACAGAAACACACGAGTTAGACAGGTTCAGGCCGTCAGTATGGCGTAATACCCTATTCCTGTGGTCTGTTGGTTTGTATTAGCTATCGTCTGATATTGCGTGTGTTTGGAGGGGGTCCCTGCCCGCCTTATATAGTCCGGGGAGCAGGGTTACAAGTCGGTTAGATCTGAGAGATAACCGGAAAGTAATAACTGATTATAGGAATCTTAGAATCATACATATCCTAACAGATCTCGTAGTATCATTAGGATATCTTCCAGATGTCTTGCGGAAGGCGCCGACCAGAGTCGTGCCCCGCAAGGCTTCGTCTTGTGGGCTGGGCCGCCCCTGAGGGCACAGCCCATGTGGTCTACCATGGGTATCCGGGGTCATACCCCCCACAGTTAGTCCTCGAGCACCTTGTACCCGTTGTGCAACGCCGTCTTGAGCTTGTCCGAGCAGACGCGAACAAAGCCGAGCAGTCGAACTCATGGTCCGACCACCGTGATGAGTTGCGGAGCAGTTGTGAGCAATTGCCGAGTAGCATGTACTATTTCTGAGCAGCACGAACCGTAGCCGAGCAGCATAACCCAAGCATGGTTTGCCATAAGGGTGTAAGGAGCTCAAGTTCAGAATAAAAAATTTCTTCGTAGTGGATCAAGTGTGCCCACTTAGAGTCCGACCACGAGAAAATGAGATAATCTTCCTCAGCTTAGAGAGGCGCGGAGTCTTCTAGAATAAAGCAAGCACATTCACCGCGAGATGAAGTGTGCCCACTTAGTCCCCAAGCCAGACAGTAGATGACGTAGTCATATGGTGCCAGGGTCTAAAGTAGAAGAATAGTAAAAGACTAGCCGAGCAGGCAGCCAATCCTCGAGCACAACCCTGAAATGAGAGAGAGCACATTCACTGCAAGGTAAAGTGTGCCCACTTAGTCCCCGAGCCTGACAGTAGGTGACGCAGTCACGTGGTGCCAGGGTCAGAAATAGAAAAATATTAAAAAGACCGGCCGAGCAGGCAGCCAGTCCCCAAGTTGTTTACGGAGATATCTGAAAAACGCTATCATGGAAAAAACTGGAGTAATGGTTGTACAGTAACCGTTACTGAGCCTCAATAAATGGCGGAGAAGTCGGCGATTATTCGGCGAGTAATAACCAACAGCGATGATAAATGAGCGACATGGGCTGCAGTTACGCGAAAGCCTAGGCTATGGCCCATTAATCCGCGTCGGAGAATTCAGAGGGACGCAAGTTGCGGGCATGATTTCCCAAAAACCCTCGAATGCGAGAGGGTGGGGAAAATGCTTTATAACTGCGCCGCCGCATCCCGCGTTCATATCCTTGCCACTCTACCATCCCGTCTTCATCCTCAATCCTCGCATTTCCAGATTCACTTCCACATTTGCTTCCGCCGCCAAACCCCAATCACATCGGAGAGATGGCACCGAAGAAAGGAGCTGCCAAATCGAAGAAAACAAGCCCCAAGAAGGCGAGTGCCAGTGCCCGACGGGATGAAGAGTGGGTGCCATCGCGAACGGGAGAGGCGGAGCTTAATAGATTGGTGGAGGCTGGCGTTCTTCCTGATCGTGCTATCGCCGAATGGCGGCCAGCCCTCGGTGAGTCCTTTCAAATGCCTCATACCGATGAAGTGGTGGTATTCGAGGATTATTTCTGGCGCGGGTTGGGATTTCCTGTTCATCCATTCCTAAGGGATCTGTTGGAGCTTTGGGTGGTTAGCCTGTGCAACCTCCATCCCAATACCATTCTGCACATCTCAATCTTCATCCACTTCTATGAGGCATATGTCAGAATCCTCTCCCATTTCAACCTCTTTCATTACCTGTTCTGGCTGAAAAAGAGAGGCGGCGGTGGTTCCAAAGTGGTCGGTGGGGTGTACCTTCAGCTGCGCGATGGGATGGCGGGCGAGTACCTTACTGTGCCGCTGAACACATCATTGAAGGGGTGGAACGCCAGGCGGTTCTACATAAAATAGAGCCACCTAGCCGTCCACTACGACGCCGACCACATCCCGGAGAGTCAGAGGAGCTGGTCGGAGACGTCGAACAGCGCTGACATGGAGCAAGTGAGAGAGCTTCTTGCCTTAATAAGGGGCGTGAGAACCAACGGCGGATCGGTAGCAGCAAGCTTTATAGTACGCCGCATGTAGCCCTATAAAGAGAGGGTGCATTCAGCCTTCAAGTTCAAGGGGGAGACCGACGGTACCCAAGAGAGGCCAGAGATGCTGTCGAGGAACATTTGTGAAGAGCAGGCTAGAGAGCTATTCGCTCCATTTTCCTCTTTCAACATGTCAGGGTATACGAAGCCCTTCAACTACAAAAATCTGCCTCCTCAGGTAAATATCTCAGTTGTTTATTCCTGATGCTTTTTATCCTTCTTCATTGCCAAGCAGTGGACTGATTTACCTATGCGAAGATCCACTCATAGGATAGGGCGGTGTACTTTTCAAGTGTGCCGAAGGGCAATTGGCCACCAGCTGTGGATGCACGACCACCAACTCATCCTGAAGGAAGTGCCATCGACGTCTCATCGGATTTTGGAGGCACGATGTAGGTTGGACGGAGAGTTCCCCCCCGATGTCGAAGAAAGTCTAGGGGAAGAGGGTAGCGGCAGATAGGCCGGCCTAGAAGAGGAGGAAGACGGTGGGTGCTGCTCCCATCAAACCAGGCGGCATCTCGCTTGGCGATGATTAGACCAATCGAACGCGAAGGACCGATGTGTTCGACTAGTTTGATGACGACAAAGTTCCGACAGATCCTCCACCGAGCACGAAGGAGCCTCCGTGCAGCACTCCCACGGGGAATCAATCAAGGGGAGGCAAAGAAGTCCCTAAGCCACAGACGAGGGAAGTCCCCAAGTAGCGGACGAGGGAAGTTCCCGCAAGCAGACGACGGGAGCCCCTGCGGGGCAAACGACGGGAGTCCCGGAGCAACAAGCGGAGGCAAACCCAGAGCAGCAGGCGGAGAGGGCCCCAGAGCATCAAGCAGAACAAAGGTTGACTGTGGAGGAGCCAAGACCTCCTCCACAGAGTATGGGGGTCGACCCCATGGCTGCACCTGGGGGCTCGGGCAGGCACCACCGGTTCAAGAAATTGAACCGACAAACCAAACCGTAAGTATCATTGTCTTGGAGTGAATTTGCTGTAGTTTCTTAACTTTTGTGATGACTGACTAGCTGACTTGATGCAGAGCAAGGCGTACGATGGATCCAGTCTCACCCATCGAGACTGATGAGCAGCCAAAGGCTAGCTCCAGGATGGAGGGAATGCTGGTGGACCCCATCCTAGAGTCCCCAGGTGCGATGGAGCCAATTGCCGCCGTTGGTGGACTTGGCGGCGACGAACAGCTACCATCGACGGCGAACAAGTCGGTGACTGCACCCTCGGCAATGGGAGGCACCACTGGGTCCTCTAGAGTAGAAACTGTAGTTACCAGCGCCACGCGTGGAATCTGGAGCGAAGAATCTTATGGTGCCGAAGGAGCAGACGACGCTCCCCGAGGCATCGGAGGGCATGGTCGAACCTGCTATCTAGCCACTGAGCCCCCAGGTGATGCCTCCAGCTGTAGCAGAGGAGGACGAGGTGGAGGAGATTGAGCGTGAGGAACCTCGACCCCAAGCTGTCCGAATCCTCCGAAAGTGTGGTGATGACATAGTAATTGTCGAAGAGGACACCACCAGACAGTTCAGGAGACTAGAAACTGCCCTTGCCGGGGTGACAAAGCAGATCAAGGTTAGTACTACGTCTGGAATGCTCCTCTTTGATGTTGGGAATTGGATTTTGACATTGTCATTGTGCATTTGCAGGAGATAACTCGGACTGCCGAGCAGCGCCGCCAACTGATAAAGAGGCTAGAGCCCCTCGCCGAGGAGAACGAAAAACTCAAAGAGGCGGTGAACGTCTTGGAGAGAAACATCTAGAGGACCCAGCGCGAATGAGACCTTACAGAGTCCAACGCACGGGACCTAGAATACCAGAGGGGGTCCTATCTGAGCAGCTGGTGGCTGCATCTGAGAAGCTGTGAAGCCAGTCCGAGTAGCTGGCTGCTATCTCTGGACAACTAAAGAGTTCCTCCAAGCAGTTGGAACATAAATCCGAAGAGCTCAGAAGTGTATCCGAGCAGAAAGCAAGTACAGTATATCAGCGAATGCACTTGGTATTGCTTAATAGCCATATTTTTTATGGTAAATGTTGCGCTTGTAGAGCAAGATGCGGAGCTCGGCCAACTACGCTAGGCCATCGAACAACTTTGACAGGAGAAGGCGAAGGAGTCTGAGCGAGCAGACAAGCTGGCCAAGGAGCTGAAAGGTGAATACCTCCTAGTCGGAATTACTGTAGAAGTAGTTTCCTTGCATGATGGAACATTATAATGCTTGCAGGCTACCGTCATAAAGCCAAGGCATAGTTTGATGTGCTGGTGTAGGAGGCCAGGACCCAAAGGGATAACTTCGATGCTGTAGTCGCCGCAATTAAACTGGTGCTTGACTGCGTCGACCTAGAACCGGGTATTCATCTCGACGGTAGGCGGCAATGTTCAGACACCATCATCCAGAGGTGCAAGGCAGCATGGGAGAACTTCAAGAGCTTCAACCGCGATGTTGTTGTGTTGTCGTTACTCACGCCCTTGCGGTGGTATTGTCCCATTACCCTACCATCGACCTTCAGGCGATAGGGGGTGGGTTCGCCGAGGACTGAGCGATGCGAAGACCCAGCAATTGGAGGATCAGGTGGTAGGGTGATCTCCCCAAGAAGTTTGGAGGCCCTGCTAGGTACCACACCCCAAAAGGAGGAGTCGAAGGGTGTGAGATCTGATAACCCAAGGCCCAGCTCCTTTAGGGCTCCGGCAAAGAGGAGATTCAGGGCGCTCCCACCGTCCACGAGCACCTTTCTGAAAAGCACCTTTTGGACGGTTGCGTCGAGGACGAGGGGGAAATGCCCTGTGTTGGGGATGTCTGCCCACTGGTCGGCCTTGCTAAAGGTGATGGGTACCTCGGACCGTGAGCGATAACTAGGGCTAGCGGTGTCGTCTTCCGTAGTGACGGAGAGCACCCGCCGTGCGGCGATCTTCCATTCTCTTCTGCTTTCGGTGGAGGCGAGGCCCCCGAAGATGGTGGCGACCACCTTGTCGTGGTCTTGGAAGGCATTGTTGTTGCCCGCAGGTGGTCAGCAACCTCTAGCTCCATCATTGATGTCATCTTCTAGCTTTTTGTCTTGAAATTCCTTAGCCAAGCCAAGGCAGTTCTTCATCTTGTGTTTGGCGTTCTTGTGAAGAGGGCATGAGCCATCGAGGATCTTTTGGTACTGCTCGTCGTAGTTGCACTTGGCGCGAGGTTGATTAACGGTGGCGACGATGTGGTCTGGCTGGCGGTGGCGATTTTGGCCAGACTTGGGTCCTTCTGTTCGATCACGGCCGCTGTCATGATGGTAACTACAGTCGTCAAAGCAGCGGTCGTTGTGGCGTCGGTCGTCGGGGCGGTCGTCGTAGCGGCGAGGTGGGCAATGGGTGCCAGCATCCTCGTTGAAGCACACCTCGGCTTCCTCAGCGTCAGCATACTGGTTGGCAGTAGTGATCATTTCACCAATGCCTGTGGGCGGCTTGCGGTTGAACTTGGAGCGAAGCTCGCGATGGTGGAGTCCTTGGGTGAAGACGGTGATGACCTCAGCTTCCGTGATGTTGGGAATAGAATTCCTCATCTCGGAAAAGCATCGAATGTAGCTGCGGAGGACCTCGGACGGCTTCTGACTGATGCGGTTGAGATCATGCTTGGTGCCCGGCCGAGTACACGTAGCCATATAATTGTCGGTGAAGACTTTTTTTAGCTCTTCCCAGGATCTAATGGAGTCTGGGGCAAGGCTAGTAAATCAGCTCATGGCAGGTGGCGTGAGCATGACAGGGAGATAGTTGCCATGACACTGGTGTCTCCTCCGTTGGCATGGACAGCGGTGGCGGAAGCCTATAGCCACTGTGTTGGATTCATCCTTCCCTCGTAGGGCTCAACCCTAGTGTTTTTGAAACTACGGGGCCATTAGAGTGTTCAGAGCGCCCTCGTAAACGTTGGAGGCCCTTCGAGGTTGTGGTCGGCGTCGGCTGCAGCATTGCTAACGTCGATCTGCTCGAGAACTGAGTCTAGGTTTCCATACTCCTGCTCGTACTCCTAGCGACGGTGTACTTCGTCTTCATGGCGACCGAAGCAACGTTGCTCGATACGCCGTCATGCATCCCGGAGGTTGCTGAGGTGCACTCAAGCATCCTGTTCGACCTCCTGGTCATGTTGGCGATGGTGTTCAGTGCGGTGGCCCCCGGCTCCCCCCTGGAAAGGCAATGACTGGTCGGCAAAACGGCTTTGACTAGGGCAACGATTAGATCTCGGCGCAGCTGATCAGCGAATCGTGCTCGTGGAGCTCGAAGGTCTCTGATCCTCGCGAATCTCATTAACCTGACAGTGTGCCACTTTAAGCATGGCGGTGACCTTGGCGAGCTCGAGCGTCTTCAGGAGGCGAGCGAGCTCGTTGGCGGCCACTGCTAGATTGGCGCTTGGAGTCTTGAAGACATCATGGCTGTCAACGCGGAGAAACTCTTCGTTGAGGTCACGGTGGAGTGGAAGTGGCCTTCCTTGTGAGTCGAGCCGATTATTTCGAGCAGCCTCAGCCAGCGCAATAGCTGCCTCGTTCTCTCGGCGCTGCGCGCGGTTGAAGTTCTGGTTTTCACGAGCGACACGTTCCTCCTCGGTTTCGTCGTTCCGAGGTGGGCTATCGACGCTGACGTTGAAGATCGCGCCACCCTGGAAGGGTGGGAAAAGGAGCTGCTCGGTGAAGGTTTCGGCGAGGGTCTCCGTAGAGCCCTAAGACTCAGAGCTCGAATTTTCCTCCAGGATGGTCTGGAGGGACATTCCGGGGCACCGGCCTATGTGTAGCATGTTGACGGCTGAACAGCAAGCTGGTCGGCGAGTGAATGGGCATCTCCCACCTGGTTGGCGAATTTTCCCCTCAAGGCGTCTTGGTAAGTAGCGGCGACGTTGGTGAGCCTGAAGGGTAGAGCCACAACTCCTGGAGTTTTTCGACCAGCCTCCGATAGATCTAGATCGGAGGTGGTCGGTGCTGAACCAAAGTGTCTAGGGCCGATTTGGCGACGGAGAGGCAATCGGCGAGCTTCAGACCGACCCGATCGATGGATTCGATCAGATCATCATTGTTGATCTACCTCCTCTAGTAGCAATGAAGCGGGCGACGGGTCATTGATGAAGGCAACCTCAGAAGTGGTTCCAAGATCGGATCTGCAGTTGCAGGCGTGGGGGTGGTCGGCGCAGAAATGATCTGCACCGGCTCGAGGAGCTCTCCGACTCCGTCAGCGTTGATGACCCACGAGATGGATCCAACCGTGAAGATCTGGCCGGGCTACGGAAGGGACGAAGAGCCTACAGAAAAAGCCATCTTGTTCAACAAGGAAATAGCATGCACAACCCCTACCTGGCGCGCCAACTATTGACAGAATATCGTTGGCAGTCCTCCGAGGGGTATCCCACGAAGGTATATTGATCGGCAGAGGAGCGTGAGATCAAGAACAAGAAGGCAACAGAAACACACGAGTTAGATAGGTTCAAGCCGTTAGTATGACGTAATACCCTACTCCTGTGGTCTGTTGGTTTGTATTAGCTATCGCCTGATATTGCATGTGTTTGGAGGGGGTCCCTGCCCGCCTTATATAGTCCGAGGAGCAGGGTTACAAGTCGGTTAGATCTGAGAGATAACTGGAAAGTAATAACTGATTGTAGGAATCTTGGGATTATATATATCCTAACAGATCTCGTAGTATCTTTGGAATATCTTCCAGATGTCTTGTGGAAGGCGCCGACCAGAGTCGTGCCCCGCAAGGCTTCGTCTTGTGAGCTGGGCCGCCCCTGAGGGCGCAGCCCATGTGGTCTGCCGTGGGTATCCGAGGTCATACCCCCCCCCCCCCCCCCCCCCCCCCCCCCCACACACACACACAACTTCCATCTCCATATATCTGTTGCATTGCAAACATAAATTAAACTTAACTCTTAACTGCCTTTATAATAGAACAAAAAAAGAAATCAAAATCCACTACAATGAATTGTCAGAGGCTATCTAAAAATGTTGGATTGCCATAGTAAAAGTAAAGAAGGCTTATTAAGTCACTTATTTTCAACTAACATCTAATCCTGCATAACAGAAACAACCGAAAGAAACATCTAATGAAGAGCGTGGATTCTGTGAACAATCAAAGGAACTTTTTTATTAATCTTTTCTATAGCGGTAAGAGGGATTCTGTGAACAATAAAAGGAACACTTCACCAGAAATGACAAAAATGGGTGAAGTTATAAGGCCACCAGAACATCATAATCTCCTCATCCTTCCTCTTCCTTCCTCTTCCTAATTAGCGAATTCAATATCTTCTCACTAGAAGGAATACTGAATTTAAGATGACTGCAACTAGAAAAAAAACACGGTTTCAGCAAACAACTTGCTACAGCCTAGAGGTAGACGGAAAAATCCAAATTGTTAAATTATTTGCATTATACCAAATATATGAGTAATTGAGTATACATTATGACACCACATAACACTCAATAATAGAGCATAACAAGAAGGGATCAACATATAAAACTCAATAATATAACACCCAATAACTGAGTATAAGCTCCTGATTGATCAGCGTACATACACAAATGGCCATTACATATAAGCAGCCTATCTCTGCAGCAATCAATCAAATTGACACCATTTCACGGCTCTCTCTAATTTATATTATCTGTTCTTTACATGTACTAGGCCTATCCCGATTTAATAAGTAGAACAGTTTTATATGAAAAAAAAAAGAATTGGCACAACAACAGTTAAAAGAGTGTAAGAAGATGTTATAGGGCAACAACTAGAGATTTCAGTTTTACAACAGAAAAAAATCATATCAACCCTCTGACTCTAGATAGGAGTACTACATTAGGCAATCTAACTAATTACAGTGGAGTGTCGTCAGGGCGGTGGCAGCTGTATATATGTTGGAGCAGAGAACAAACCCTGACCTATTCAGGATCAGGAATGGGTACTTGTGAGGACATTCCTGTTTGGCAAGTATAGCGCTTTGCACAGATGTCATTAACAAATGTGCAACGCATATCAAGTAAATCACAACTAACTATGACTCGCTACAAATCAGCCCCACATCGTGCACCACATATCAAGTAAGATTGACAAAGTCTTCCTCTAGTCATCAATTTCACAGAACTAATTAATGTATTGATCAGTTTCACAGAGCAGGAACAAGATGGAAAAGGAGCAGTACTTCTACCAAACAGCAAAAAATTCAGTCGACAGCATCCATCAGTCACTAATTTTTGTCACACCCAATTTTAAGGATAAAATTGAATGCATAATCTTATGTGCACCCAGAGATCAGTCACACACATAAGCCGACAAATTACAAAAAGTACCATCATAGGTGTTTATTATATCACGAATAATATCAAGCTCATAGTCTTTACATAATCATAGTGGAATAATAAAAATAACTCTCATGGTAGCTCCATATCTAAGGGACGTCAACTGGTTGACCACAAGTCTAGTAATCCTTAGAAAAATCATCATAACCGTTGCCATCTGTTACCCATCATAACTTCCGGTGCCTCTAACGTTGTCTCAGCGGCCACATGGTTCATCCTTCCAATATTCGGTGTTGGCTTCTAATTGCTATTCTGCCTCTAGGGGTTTGCTGGTTTAGCTTTTTAGGGCAGTTGTAAGACATGTGTCCTTCTTCTCCACAATGGAAACACTTGTTGGGGGTGTTAGGGGTCCTCATAGGAGTAGTATTGGGGTTCCATAGACGTGGTATCTGCTGACCACCCTGTTGCTAGCTCTACTGGTGCTGCTGGAACTGGTTGCGCTGCGGGTACAGAGCATGATTCCACTTATTAGATAGCCTTGGTACCTCTGCTGGAAGCCTTGCAGGGGATTGGTGCACTGGCGAGTGTTGCTTCCAGAGGCCTATACCTAAAGCCTCCTCTTCTTGGCTTCCATCTCCTTGCGCTTATTGTCAATCACAATAGCACGATTCACAAGTGCTTGGAAGTTGGGATAAGTGTTGGACATAAGTTGGAGTTGGAGACCATCATACAATCCTCTTGTTATCATCGGCTACTTCATCCGGGGCGTAGCGTGATAGTTGAGCAAACTTATCATGATACTCAGTTACAGACATTGACCCTTGCTTTAGGGCCCTGAACTACTCTTGCTTGAGCTCTGTCAATCCTGTAGGAATGTGATATGATCTAAAATTCTCCCTATAATTCCTGCCAAGTGATAGCTGGAGCATTGTTAGGACGCCCATACTCAAATGACTCCCACCAGTTTTGGGGTGCTCCATAAAGCTGTCCTGACGCATACAACACCTTCTCCAGGTCATTGCACTATGCTATGTTTAGCTGCTTCTCCACTGCACTTAGCCAGTCATCCGCCTCTAATGGATTTGCAGCATGAGTGAACACCGGAGGGTGTCCCTTCATGAATTCAGCACGCTTGTCTCTAACATGAATGGGTGGTGGTCCTCCTATGGGCTGATTTTGTAGGTGTTGCATCATTGTCTACATCAGTTGCACCTGCATTGCCATGAGCTGTTCAACAGTAGGTGGTGGTGGTGGATCCATAGGGGCACCTCTGCCATGGCCCCTGCCTCTTCCTTTGGCGGCCATCTGTTTTTCCAAAACAAAGTTTCAAAATTTATAGATGTCCAAGTTATAAATCACTTATAAAGGATAAAGAACAATGCTAGAAGTTTTCTAGGTGAGTTCCGTCAACAGCAGATCCGTAAAATAGTCATAAGTCAATTTCCAGATATCCAACAAAGACGTTCTTTACATGGTTGGAAAGCTTAGGAAGTTATTTGCAACAATTCTATCGTTAAATTAGTCAAGAACATTAAGACACCTAGAAAGACGTTCTTTACATGGTTGGAAAGCTTAGGAAGTTATTTGCAACAGATTCTGTCGTTAAATTAGTCAAGAACGTACAGCACAGAAGCTCCAACTTGTAACAGTTATATCTCATGAACCAGAATAGATAAAAAGATTATTCTTGTGGCCATAGAAAGATACAAAAGTATACTATTTCCCATAAAAATTTCATAATCTTTGGTCGTACATTATTAAATGAGCATTCTGATATAGACAGACTTGTCTGGGAAACAAAACTAAGAGAACAGATATGACCAACCAAAACTATTTATTCATCAATCTTAAACTTATGATCCTTATCTATGTGACTTGTGGACATGCCCACAAACTCCCAATAATCATTACAAAAACTCCAACTCAAACATAAGCATAAACACAAACCAACTAAACACCAAAGTTCATACCGCACACACTAGACTCGATTCGACTCAACTTGACTCATGCTACTAGCGTCTTATTAGATAATAAGAAGGGACTCATATTCCTATAGTAGAGGGTCTTGGGGAAGCTTCTCATACATCCTTGGCATCTTGAGGCTCTCTCTCTATAGTCATCCACCATCTTTTGGCTTCGCTTGCGAGCCTCCAGTTGTGCCTTTAGCTCTTCCTCAAGCCGCTCATTCCGCTTCATTAGCTCATGGGCAAAGTTGACCATCACTACAGTAGTTGGGTCCAGACCTTCAGGCTTTATCATTGCCCATCCTAGTTCATGGTGATAGCAAGGAAGGAACCAGAATTGATTCTCCATCATATCCCAAAATGTCGAGCACAGAGACCTATGTAGGCTACAAAAGCTATATCATCTATTCTTTCTTCCATAGTGGCATGACTAACCCTATGGTTGTAGACCGAGTACACCCGAAAAGCTCTCTTAGCTTAATCCCAGACAGAGATGCACACCCTAGACTTCTAATAGATGTCCTCGAGGGGATGCTTGCTCTCCTTGTAAAAATATTCCACAACTGTCTCCATGTCAGAGTAGTAGGCCTGTAGCAACCCTGTTAGTCGGGTGTGGGATTCAAACATGTTGTTTCCTAGCTTAGTGTATTTCTCCTTGGTCCATCCCACAGTAGGGGAGCACAGCTTGTGGTGGTGCGTGTGATGCTTGCTCATACTGAACACCAGCAGGGGCGATCTCCTACTCTTTTGGAACCTCCTCAACACGCACCTTCTTGCAAGGGGCAGCTCCTCCAGTGCTCTTGCGGGCAGTCTTATGGTCACGAGGCATCTACAGAATTAGACCAAGATAGAGTTAGAATATAGGCAATTAATTTATAATGGAGTAAAGTGAAAGAAGCATAAAGTTTTAGCAAATAACAAGACTGAGGTAGTAATCATGAAGAAGTGAAGCAAAAGATGCTAAAACGGCCATTACTAACTACGCTTGCGTTCTACAGTCAACACGACTTTGATACCACTCTGTAGCGCCTCGTTTTAAGGACAAAACCAAATACACACCATATGTGAGTCCAAGAAGTCCATCCCACATATGGCAACAAATAATGGGAAATATCCATAGACAACGCTTTACATAACATTTTACTACAAAGAATATAGACTTAAACATCAAACAGCGGAAAGTCAACTCCGTCCTTTAGGCGAAGACTCCAACAACATAGGGACAACTGATTGGTTGATACAAGCCTAACTCCTCCAAATTCTAGCAATCTAAAACCCATCCGGGATTTTTATCCACACTATGTCATATAGTATTTGTAGCGGCGGCTCTAGATGCTTTGTAGGGGCGGTTTGCCCAGCCGCCCCTACCCAAGCGCCTCTACAAATCATGCATTTGTAGGGGCAGTTCCCAGACTGCCCCTACAAACCGCCCCTACAAATGCATGATTTGTAGAGGCAGCTGGTGTTATCAGCCGCCCCTACAAATCGATTTGTGGGGGCGGCTATATATTGAGCCGCCCCTACAAATTAATTTCCAGAAATCATGAAATAAGGGGCAAAAAATAGCAATTTTTTTTTAATCTGAGGAGGTCCCCACCGGCAGTCACACACACCCACTCTATGATTGCAGTATTTTTTCATGATTTTTACACACTTTGCGTCGGTCGGGATTCGAATCCGCAACCTCTCGCTCGCACGCAAACTCCTCTGTCACTGCACCTCACGATCACTTGTGTCTACAATCCATTTTGGTTCCCCACATATTATACAAAACTGAGCATAAATTGATTGTTTGAGGCCCTAAACTAGTTCAAATGAAAAAGTTGTCAACTACAAAGTTTTATAACTTTTCGAGATCTACAACTTTTATTTTGGTAGTTTCTCCATCCAAGGTCACTTATAAAATTTGAATTTTAAATTTGAGAAATTCGAACGTAGTTTTCCATGACAAGATGATTTCAAATGAGAAAGTTATCAACTACAAAGTTTCATAACTTCTCAAGATCTACAACTTTCATTTTTACTCTTTGTCCATCCAAGGTCGTTTAAAAAATTAAAATTTCAATTTTTTAGAAATTCAAACGTAGTTTTCCTTGACAAGATGATTTCAAATCAAAAAGTTGTCAGCTACAAAGTTTCATAACTTTTCGAGATCTACAACTTTTATTTTGGTTGTTTCTCCATCTGAGGTCATTTACAAATTTTGAATTTTAGTGCTTAATTTTTAATACTCGTGTCTATTTGTAGGGGCTGTTCAATATTGAGCCGCCCCTACAAATCAGGCCATTTGTAGGGGTGGCTGATAACACCGGCCGCCCCTACAAATCTATTTGTAAGAGCGGCTCATTTGGCAACCATTTGTAGGGGTGGCTCAATATAGAGCCGCCCCTACAAAGAAAGGGTGGTTTTACCACAAATCGTTTTTGTAGCAGTGCCAAGTAATAAAAATAAGCATAAGTACATCTCGTACTTAATAAGAATAACATGGGGTTATGATTAGCATTTTAATAAGTCACAATTTTAGCATTAATTTAGCATATAGTTGTGCTTAAGCCCCAATTAAACCACATGATCTTATAAATCAACATTTTCTCATAATTAATCATCAGCATGAGTAGTCCACTATTCTATGAGATTTCTGGGTCGCTCGTGACTATGAGCACGGCTATTATAACAGTTTTACAGTCTGCAGAGGTTGTACACTTTCACTGTGAGCCATGATTTACTCTTTCACACGAGGTAGCTAATCTCTTGACCCACTACCTAGGATGGTCGGCAGGATTCACTATGAAGCCTTTTATAGGTTTCCCTAACAAATTAGTAGCTGCTAGGTTTCCAATGGGTAGATCTCCCATTCCAGAGGCTGAACTTTGCAAGATCATATTCTAGGTTGTAGCCACTTAAATTTCAGTTGTGTAGTTCACTTGGCTTGCTAAACTGAAAGGCTATTCAGTTGGTTGCCAGAAACACATCAGCAACATCATATGTATGACCATAGGTTCATGATGGATAGAAACATAGTAGCAGCAGGAGCAGCACCACACAGATATGATCATAGCAGCAGCAACATTTGCCATCAATCATGTGTAATTATAGACATCTAGGATATGAGCTGCACACTTAAACAACAGAGATTCATAACAGCAACAATATAGATTATATAGGCACCAAAGTTTCTTACCAACACACATCAGCATAGGTACTTCATAGTTACTACACATGACCAAAAGTCACCAAATTAATAGGTCATCACATCATCACTGCCATAGGTACATTAGTGTTTCATCATCATAATATAGTTACTAGATCACCAAAAGCCATCACATCATCACTGCCCTACATCACATCATCACTTGTTGGGCTTCGGAGCCATGGCGGCATCCAGGTCCTTGATGATGTTGTCCAACTTCTTAGCCATGGCATCTAGGTTGACACCAAAGGCGTCCACCTGCTTGGCGAAATTGTCCTCCTTCATAGCCTTTTCTTTCAGGTCGTCAACAACCCAAGCTATCCTGCTGAGCTTGTGAAGTATGGGTTTAGACCACTTCATCCAGGGCCTCCATGAGGTTAGATTGAGTACATAGGTTACATTGAGGTTAGACAACTGATTGGATAATAGTTGCTAGAGCTCACATGCAAAACAAATACAAAATAGGCGGACCCTATTTTTGGAAACCAGCCAAAGAAAAAATGCACCTCTTTAATGGAGCAAAGAGATAGTACCAAGACTAGCTGGACACCCCTAAAAAAGATGTTTTCAGCACATAGTAGATATAAACATGTCCCTAGGATAGAAACATGTTTTCAGCACACAGTACATATATAGGTGTACTGTCAGACAAAGATATTGTTTGGTCACATCTAACCATATATAGGTGTCCATACCAACATCACCATATCGTCTACATATCAAAGTATAGTTATTATTAACTGTGCTAGCTGCCCAAAAGTCATCACTGCTCCCTAAAACATCACTTGTTGTCAAGCTTCTAAGGCTTGGCTTCCACCTTCTTTGTGGTGTCATTGATCTGCCCAGTCATTGCGTCCTCCTTTGTGAGGCCATCGATCTGCCCAGACATGGCGACAAAAGTCTTTTGGAAGTCCTCGATCTGCATGGCATGAATAAGTGGACTGCGGGACCTGTGGAAGATAAAGTTCATTAATTAGATTAACATATTCAATATATCATTTCTGGATTGGTTTGCCATGTATGAAAGTTTAGATTAACATATCCAATCTATCAAATCTGCATTTGTTCTTTTCTGGTACCATTCATGATTAATCTCTCACAACTAAAAAGATTAAAGAGGAGACACCGTTTTGGTTCGACAAAAACTTCGCCTCACCTTCCTGCCCTCCCCCATGCGATTGTCCCTCTGCCTCACGGTGCGATCCCACGATCGCCCACGTCCGCACTTCCTCCCACGCGCGATAGCCCAGGTTCGAAGCCTGCTAGCACCGAAAAAACAAAAACAAAAAAAACAGAAATTGTCTCTTCTCCTTCGTGACACCAGAGGACACACGACTTCCCTCACGTGACTAGGGTTTCTGTCCGCCGCCCCGCGGCCAGTCGCGGCCCTCCGGTGCTTCCCTTCGGCCAGCCGCCGCAGAAGCCAGGGCCACCGCACGTACGCGCCCCTTGATTCTCCCTCCCTGATTCTGCTTTTCTCTCGCTGCCAGACCAGGGTGTCTGATCTGTTCTATTCTGCTGCTGTGTAATGGACCGATGGTGGCTGGTGCTGAGGATGCAGTGCAATGGGTGCTACAGTGCTGGAGGACGAGGTCGGAGGTTGCGTACATGACGCGACTGAGGACCACAATGGTAACTGGATTTCTATTCTTATAGTTACTTGGGCATGTGATAGGGACTGCATTCATTATCCATACTAGATGCACCAAAATGTAACTCACAATAACAATAGGATAGGACAACGTGCGCTACAAATTTACTATCAATAAATATGGTGTCTCTCATTTGGATATGGCCTTAGGAGTGTGTGCAGTTTAGTACTCTGCATAATTTAGACAAAAGTAGTCCTAGAAGACTGAATTTTGTGAACGATGTCGAACATCTATCAGCGTACACCGTACGCGCCTCTCGATTCTGCTGCTGTGCATCGTAAATTGATGCCATTAAATTAATTTGAGGGTAGCTACATTGTTTTCACCATATTGTATAGGTTCTATGACGTAGTTCTTGGCAAGTGCTAGAGCAGGTACATTTTTATTTTATTTTTTTGTTAAAGTTATCATGTAGTTCCCCCACTGCCATGGCCTGAATTGAGCTTTCGTTTCGTTTCTCGCTATGGCAAAAAGGTGGTTTCTTTATTGTGGGTTAAACTGTTAGCACCTAGCTAAACTATGGACCAATTTGAGTGCTGGTTTGCATAAACAAATTTTTGGATGAGTTGCCTATATGTTTCAGATGAATTGTTCTTTTTGTTAACTACAACTTCATACCAGGCTGGTTGCCTGCCTCAACCTAGCCCACAGGCCGGCCACCTAGGCTGGCGCCCAGCAGCGGCATGGGTGGGAGTGGAGTCCATCGGGCGGCAACGGCGATGGCGGGAATGGAGGAGTCCATTGGGCGGCAGCGGCAGCGGGGCGGGTCCGGGAGTTCGAGCAGGATCTGGTGTCTCTAGCGCTGATGGGGGGTACAGTGCACACCGTGGTGGTGCCAATCGAGCATGTCAAGCAGTTGTTGCACGCAGGACGGCAACGCCGCTCTGCTAGGCAGGGCACATAGGTTCGTGGGTCAACATTTATCCTTGTACAACATTTATCTTAACATATGTCCTTTTAGAATTGCCAATATTTCCTTTTATATAATTATTTCATTGTATTTTATATACCATGACCATGATCCACGTCTTATCTGCTGCATGATCTGTTGCTTATATCTTTTTTTCTGAATGCCTTGTTTATGGATGAAGGAAGGTGGAGGCTGGACCGAAGAAGTACAAGACAAAGATTATAATTAGTGTCCACCCCATCATGCAACTCATTCCTCTATGGGTTCTCAAATGCCAAGGCCTATAGAACAGAGTAGTCTTTGTAACTGTGATCACAGACCTCAACACTTGACACCCTACATGGTATATTCAGTTAATGATAAGGAAAACATATAGTAAAGCAATTTTTTCACTTGATCTGACAATTAGAAGAAGAAAAATGCAGGTTCCATGCTGATGTGAACAGATGTTACTGCCCCTCAGAAGAAGTTGCCAAGCAGGCTGCACTTGATGATCTACAACCTTCTCAAATCCGCGTGTTCGGTCTTCCGCGACCATCATTCTGCCTTGCAGTTCTTGTTAAGGTATTTAGTTCACCCTAAGTTTTTATATTTCTATTCCTGCTAATTTTAGTGTGAACCATACATGGTCATTCAAAAGGCTGAGATATTCATTTTACAAGGTTTTGTCCTGTTGCATTCAATGAATATGCTGTATACCCCAAAAGCGTTACTGTTCAAGTTTCAAGAAAACAGAAAAATATGTCTGCATTGATTTGTCTGAATACTATTATGCTTGAATTGGATCCTGAGCTTGAATTTGATCCACTTATATGAGGATGGTTTGAGGGAACTTGAATTGGATCCTGAGCTTCCTACAGTGCTACTCATGGGAGGTTGAGGGCATGGGTCTTGTCTAGAAGACTGCCAGAGCCCTAGGAAAATCATTGTTTGACAAAGAGCTTGGAAAACCAATTGGGCAGCTTATTGTCATTTGTGGCACTTGAATGGAAGATACCAGTAAAGGTTTTATGCACCTCACTGCAGGCATTTGTTGTTTTAATTATTTTCTAAAGGATTCAAACCGATTCATCTGTAGAGCAGGATATTCTAAAAATAATTGCGTTGTATTGTTCAGTGCTTACAGGCTCTCACCTGTCAGTTCCTTTAGTTTTTGAGTAATTCGAGTTTGATTTTCTCCTAGGCATTTGTGAAAGAAGAAGGGAAAAGTGATACCATTAAGGAAGCTTAAATTGGGAGCGAATACAAAGCACCTTGAGAAATGAACAATTGTGTGATCTTGGGGAGGCAAAGGTACGCTAATTTGTTTTAGCGTAGTTTTATTACAGATAAGAAATTGCATTTCAATCTGCATGATCTTATGAAATGGAACAAATATTTTGGCCCTTTTTTGCTGCTCTGTCAATAGCCACATATTTTGTCGAAATCCAGGAGCAGCGCTCAATCATATAAGAGTTTTTTCATCAAAACAATTTTGATGGCATTTACTTCACCGAATGCAACCTGATTTTTGTTCCCTGATTAATTCTGAGCAAACTCAGATATATGTAAATGTTATATCTCTTGTATCTGTTTTGTTTATCTATAAATTTTACACAAATCAGTATACATTTATAATAATGTTCACTATACACAATAGGGAATATCTTTCTTATTTCTTGACGAGGATATTCGGGCAAGACAAAATATTGACATTTTTTGTGGCTCCCATTGCAAGGCTTGGACATTTACCAATATAAGCATAAGATTGAAGGTAATGGGCCAGTCTGAAACTGTTAGGGATGGTCACCAACTCATTAGGAGATTGGGCAGTAACTGATGAAACATTGCTGGCTTTGAAATTTTTGGTATTGGACGGGTTTATAAAACTTTTATATTTCTGAAAAGGTGTGGTTCATAAAGTTTTGAGATTGTATTAAAAATCAAGGAAAATTCCTATCTTATATCGTTCCATTAGCTATAAGTGACTATGTGTGTGTTTTGACCTATGGAATCACCTTGGCTAATGATGCTTGTGCTCCCCGCTCCCAAGCATGGGTAGCCTGGCTTATGAATCCCCAAGTTATTTTAGGCCTTTTATCATGAGCACTTTTGCCCTAATAATTTGGGGATGGACTTACAGATGGCACTGAAAAACTAAGATGAAAAACATGGATACAGAGTATGAATAGCACTAACCATGCTTAGACAGCTGATACAATAATCCTTTATCAAGGGGTCGACTGTCAATGGTGCTTAATTCTATGATATTGAGGACCAGAAATGTTTGGTACTACCACATATCTGACGGGTTGGGTTGACTGCACTTTTTTGTGCAATGAGACAAGCAGGAGCGACATTTGAAGACTGATTTGAAGAGTGATGCCAATGAATGCTTGAAAGCTGTGTACAAGGACCAAAAGCCACCATAACACCATGCCAGAAGAAATTTTGAAATAGTTCTAGAGTTGGACATGGTTAATTTAAACAATTTTGTACACATTTAGTTATTAATTCAAAGTTTCCCATTACCTTGGTACCAGATAACTGAACTTGAGATGCTTTATTGCACTCTTAGTTCAGAGAATGGCAGTGCCATTTCTCCTCGCTGTGATGGGCACATTGATTTGCTCGTTGTCATATGAGAAAAAACTTGTGAGCATGATGCTTTAGCAAAAGAACAACTAAAGTTGAATGGACAGTGTCGACCTGTGCATCACCTCAACTAGCCATCGCTCTCTGAGGTCGACGGTCTCTACACCGCTTAGTTTCTCGTGTAGCATGTAGACCGACTCCTTTATGGAAGACAACCGATGTCAACAAGAGTGAAATGACAGTGATGATGGTGGAATGATAGTCTCATCATGTTCAAAGATTCATTTTTAGTAACAGTATAACACATGTTTAAATTAAAATTTCTATGATTTTATATTGCTCTCGGTGACTATTAATTTCACGAACTTTACTTTTTGGATTAAATGTTACTTTAACGTCAGTATTTCATTTCACAGTACTATTATCTTATCGTGCGATCCATATCTTTTTTAACAAAAATTTAGTTATCACATAGCAACGCACGGGCATGCTACCTAGTAATGTAACTAAGGAAGCATGTTGTAACTAAGGAAGTGAATGTGGCACATCTTGATGCAGTCGCTCCCTGATGAGGTATCCCCGCCGCTGGTAATCTCCTATGGCTCGTGCTTCTTTATGGGCTTCTTGGCGCCCCTAGCAATGGATGAGGGCGCCGACTTCATCGTGGTCTTATAGGGCTTATACTTCGCGGCTAAGAAAGTGGTCATGGGCAACTTCTTCATGGCCGAGGAAAGGGCTTCTTCGTGGCAAAGGAGGATGCCTTCGCGACGGCTAACTCTCCTGTCCAAGAAAGTTAGCCGCTGCGAAGCCATACTCCTCCGCTGTGAAGAAGAAGCCCTCTTCCCCCACCACTAAGAAGAAGCCCACGACCTATTTCTCGGCCACAAAGTATAAGCCCTATAAGACCACGAAGCCGGCGCCCTCATCCACCGCCTGGGGCCAAGAAGCCCGTGAAGAAGCGTGAGCCGCAGGAGATTACCGGCGGCTAGGATACCTCATTGGGGAGAGACTATGTCGCGATGTGCTGCAACTGCTTGAATGGAGATTTACTGTGTCTAGTGGCGAATCTAGGATTTTGTCTAAGGGTATGCCACCCAAAAAATTTCATATACAATTAGGTAAATTCATTTCAGCAATTCGGTAATAATTGTAAAATTGACAACGTGATTCGGTATATATGCACTAAGTAACACAATAGGGTTTAAATTCATGGATTAAGTTCAAACCATTCACTAAATATAGTATAAATAGTTCAAAAGCCATACCGATAATGGAAATATAGGCATAAAAGAGAACCAGAGACTTACATTGCTATTTTTCTGACTATTTTATTCTACGCTTTTGAAGGGACATAAATGTCTTGATTATATCATCTTCATCAACTTCAAAGAAAATATCCTGCTCAATGAAAGTGACTAGACAATCATCCAAAAGACTATCTCCCATCTTATTTCTTAACTTTGTTTTCACTAAAACCATTGCAGAAAATAACCTTTCAACACTTGTCGTTGCCACGGGTAGAAGCAATACCAATTTGAGGAGCTCATAAACCATATCATACTTTGTGCCTCTTTGTTTGAACAAGCTTAACTAAGAGATCAACAATATTGTCTAGACCTTTGAAGCTATCATCATGTCTCATGTCATCAATATAATTATGTAGCTGCAATTCAAGTTTGAGCAAATTATTATTTGAGAACTCATTTGGGTAGAACTCAGCTAGTCTACAGTCTACATAGCTTCTGTGCATCAAAAGAAGCAAATGAATTGGAAGGACTGAAGGCCGACATACAAGACAACAACTCCATATTAATCTCGTCAAGCCGATTATCAAGTTCTTGACTTATTTGATCAATGACACCAATATATACTTCTCTTCTGAAGTGGTCATCATTGGTTTGCTTTTGGGTACGAGCTTTCCTTGCTGATTTTCCATAAGGAACATAATCACCATCCATAGCAGGAACTTCAACACCATGTTTATCACAAAATGAAGTGATCCTCTCAAGAAAATTATTCCAACCATCATACCTCAATTCTTGCATTCTTGTCTTTGTCACATTAACAAGTGATATTGCATTAAGAATATCTTGGTCCCTTCTTTGCAAACACTCAAATAACTCGTTTGTATATCCAAGAATAATATACATTAAGTGTGTAAAGAAAACAAACTCAAAGGTCTCAAATGCCCCAGTCACAAAATGTATTTTGGTCCAATCATCCTTATATGAAGGATCACACCCAAGATCAACCAGTACATCATGGATTGCTTCATACATGGTAATGATGTTGCATACCATTTTGTAATGAGATCCCCATCGAGTATATCCAGGCCTAGGCAAACTCATCTCTTGATGTAATTTGGTTCTAGATTCAATTTCACCACAGTCAAGTGCTTTCTTGACATTCTCAAGCCTAGCATTTCTAAGCATGTCATGATGCTTACAAGAAACTCCAACAATATTCAACAAGATAGATATTTGATCAAAAAACTTTTGCAATCAGTATTTCCCTTGGCAACAGCAACAAGAACCAATTGGAGTTGATGAGAAAAACAATGAATATAATAAGTAGAAGGTGATTCTTGCATGATCAATGTTTTCAACACTTTAATATCTCATTTCATGTTGCTAGCCCCATCATATCCTTGCCCACGGATTTGAGTCATACTCAAGCCATGACTAACAAGTAAAGCTTCAATTGCATCCTTAAGTGATAAAGAGGTAGTATCATCTACATGAACAACTCCAATAAAATGCTCACATGGCCTCCCCAATTTATCAACATAATGCAATCAAGAAACTAGTTGTTCTTTATGTGATATATCACTAGACTCATTAGCTAAAATTGCATAGGGCTCATCACCAAGTTCTTCAATTATTTTCTTTCTAGTTTCTATGGCACAGCAGTGAATAATTTGCTTTTGTATGCCTGGGCTAGTTAAGGTACAGTTACCTAGAGCGGTGTCCAAAACATACTTCTTCACTATTTCCGGTAAGAAACTTCAAAAGTTCAATGAAGTTCCTTCTGTTGCTAGATTCTTCACTTTCATCATGTCCACGAAATGCCAACCCTTGATGCAAAAGAAACTTGATACACCTAAGTGAATAAGTCAACCTTTTCTTATAAAGACGAAGATCCTCGTCAATCCACTTCTCAATATTATAATCAATTGCAACCTTGGGATTTTAAAGCCAATGTATCTCTCTTGAGCTACAATATGTGCCTTAGAACCCACATGTTTGAGAAATGCTTTCTCTCCTATGTTCCAATTCTTCCATCCATCAACAGTAAATGTGTCTAACCCAGTACCCTTCTTAAACAAGTAGCATATAAAACAAAACACAACATCCTTCTTAATACTATACTCAAGCCAATCATGATTGTACATCCAACAATAATTGAATCCCCAATCCTTGCCTAAAATCTTTCTTTTTGGAAAATCATGTGCAAAAGGTTTGAATGGACCTTTAATAATATATGCTCTTCGAATTGCATCTTGATCATTAACAGGATATTTTAGAATGGGACGTCTTTCACCTGGATCATGTGGAAGGCGATTGATGTCATAAACTGATGGCAGTGAAGACGGTTGTGGCGGTGGCGGTGGCATATGATTTGTAATTTCCTCAATTCTCTCATGAGTTTGCTCTTCCACCACAGGTTCAACCAGATCTGGGGAATGATTAGAAGCAGCAGCAGCTGCCGCCGCCTTTTTTGCTTGATGCTTCTGAAAAAGAGATGCAATATCCGAGTTTCTCTTCATAACTGCATAAATATTAAACAATTTGTTATTTGTGATGTTAGCAAATAGCTATGAAATTAGACAATAATTTTCTAAAAAAGACGAAGAGCGGAAGATTAAATTTTACCTAAGAGAAATAGCGAATCGGCGAGCCTCCGTGACTGCGTGGCCGTGCAAACTGCAAACTGTACATGCGTGATCAGTGAACGGAGGGCAGCAAGGCAGAGGCCAGAGGGCACTGGCCACCGGGACCAGGGCGTCACAGTTGGTCATGCCTCACCGCATCGGCATCGGCGTCGGCGTTAACTGTCAGGGCGGCGGTGTCGTGAGTTCGTGACTCCTCAGCCCCGATGAACGGATCCAGATTAGAATACCGAAAGCCAAAAGTGAAACGCGTGTATCCTGTAGGCGTGTATGTACTTGCCACGTGGGCCGCTTCCTGGGGCTTCTAACTTGGCGCTTCCGTGATGGCGTGATCAGGTGAATATTTTTTTTATTTTTTTTATAAATACAGATGTGTATAATACCTATATTATATTGCACACTTGCCAATCAAACAGGGTACACAGGGTATGCCGGGGCATACCCGGCATACCCTGTGGCTCCGCCACTGACTGACTGAATTGGTTGGATGGAGCCGAGAAATGGAAGGAGACAAGCTCCGACGCGCCAACCTACAAACAATGTAATGTCTCTGAATTCTCTAATTGATTGTGTAGGGTTAATTTGTTGAACCTCTGTTGCTCTCCAATATTACTGTTGAATTGAGACAATTTTTTACCTTGCAGTATGAACTAGCACCACATGTTCGTAGTTGGTGCAACTTTATGGAAATTTTGGCTTATATCTATTCCAATCCGTACGCTATGTGTTGACAAGACGAAATTAGCTATTATTTACATGGGCTAAATCATGCCTAGTTCTGTGCTGTTTTGTTGCTCGCTAATTATGCCTGCATTGGGAGCAGCTTCAACTCCAATTTCACTCAATATAATATTGTCTTTATGGCTGTAATAGAAATAATTATTGGATGTGTCAAACTTTTTGCTTAATTGGCTTTACTCACTGCTTTTGAAGAATGACAACATGCCATATTCACTTCCTTAGTTATATTATTAGTCATGGATGGTACCAGAAAAGAACAAATCCAGATTTGATAGATTGGATATGTTAATCTAAACTTTCATACATGGCGAACCAATCCCGAAATGATAGATTGAATATATATGTTAATCTAATTAAGGAACTTTATCTTCCACAGGTCCCGCAGTCCACTTATTCATGCCCTACAGATCGAGGACCTCAAAAAGACTTTCGTCGCCATGTCTGGCAGATCGATGGCCTCACAAAGGAGGACGCTATGGCTGGGCAGATCGATGACCTAACAAACAAGGTGGAAGCCAAGCCTTAGAAGCTTGACAACAAGTGATGTTTTAGGGAGCAGTGATGACTTTTGGGTAGCTAGCACAGTTAATAATATCTATACTATGATATGTAGATGACGTGGTGATGATGGTATGGACACCTATATATGGTTAGATGTGACGAAACAATATCTTTGTTTGACAGTACACCTATATATGTATTGTGTGCTGAAAACATGTTTCTATCCTAGGGACATGTTTATATCTACTGTCAGGGCCGTCCCACAATTGTTATGGGCCCTTGGGCCAGTAAGACACTAAGGGTCCAACAATGTAATATTTGAATAGGACGATTAAAGTATATAACTTGTAGCATATATTTAATTCTTTTTGAAAAGGTAACAGTACATCAAAGAAGATAAAAAAAACGGTAAAATAACTATGATGGTTACCTCAAATAAAACTACGGTGCTTCAGTGCTTTTTAAAAAAGCGTCTTCGGGCATTTCTTGATGCAAAATCTTCAAGAACACTTTCAAGATCAATTGTATCTAAAATATCCTTCTCAATGCTACACATAGCCAAGCCATTTAATCTTTCTTGTAGCATAGTTGACCTCAAACAATTTTTCAATAGCTTCAATTTGGAGAAGCTTCTTTCAGCTGATGCTGCTGTCACTGGAATAGTTAACAGAATCCGATATGCAATAGAGGCATTTGGATAGCAATCTGCAACTTTAACAAAGTGAAGAATCTCAGATGCTGACATCAACTGATCTGGCAAAGTTACTTGCAACACTTTCAACTCAGAGAACAAATCATCTAACTCAACATCAGACTTGTTGTCATGAGAAAAAGTATTGACAAAAGTTGTGCAACAGTCTCGTAGATCACTATGATCCAAGGACTTTAGATTTTCCGAATTGAATAAGAAACCAAATATTTTCTCAAATTCCTTTAGCTGATCAAATCGAATAGTCAATGAAACAATTGCATAATCAACAATAACTAGGAAGTAGTCATCATTGAAGTCATCTATATCTGACCGTTGTAATTCTTCAGTTTCATCATCTTGTTCATCAAATTGCTTCTTCCTTTTACCTTTACGTTTTGTAGGAAATGTTGGCTCCACATCCAAACTAGATGCAATGGATTTTGCAGTCTCAATACTTGCACTTAAGCCTGTGTCTCTATACTTCTTAAAATATGATATGACCCCTTCTATCTGTTTCAAAGTACTATCCAAGCACACAATTGGAGACTGCAACTTTTTGCTCACCATGTTGATAACAGATAAAATATCTTCCCAAATAACCATACCAACTAAAAATTCAAAATTCTCAATAGTGGTTACCAATGATCCAGCTTCACTCACCGATTTTGGGTCCTCGATACAAGTTCTTTCCACCTCCTTCAGAGCTGATCTTATTTGAGAAGCTTGATACCTGATAGGTTGCACACTCTTTATTCGACTCTCCCAACGAGTATCAGACAAGGGTTTGACAGTGAACCTCTCAATATGATCGGTCAAAATTTTCCACTTTTTAGTAGATCATGCAAACAATGCATATATCCGTTGTATGACACCAAAAAAAGTAATAGCTTTTCTACAGGATTTTGCCATATCACAAAGAACAAGGTTCAGACTATGACATGCACATGGCATATACAATGCTCTTGGATTAATTTCAAGCACATGTGCCTGCACACCTTGATGTTTTCCCTTCATATTGGAACCATTATCATACCCTTGACCTCTCACATCATCAATGTTCAAATCAAGAGACTGCAATGCATCCAACAATACATTAAAAAGCCCCAATCCTAATGTGTCATCAACCTTTAAGAACTCTAAAAAAAATTCCTCTACTCTTGGAATGGCACTTGACATATTAACACACCGCACAATTAGTGTCATTTGTTCTTCATGACTCACATCTAGGGTACAATCCAAGATAACAGAGAAGTACTTGGCATATTTTATGATCTTTAAGATATGTTTTTTCACAGCATCAGCAAGCATAGCAATTAACTCATTCTGTATCCTAGGGCCAAGATAATGATGATAGATTTCATTATTTTGAATGCGCCTAATATGTTCTTGCATGACAGGATCAAATTCAGCAATCATTTCCACTGTGGCCAGAAAATTACCATTATTTGATTGATAAAGTTTTGCATTTGTTCCTCGAAAGGCAAGATTTTGTTTAGCAAGAAACTTCACAGCAGAAACTATTCTTACCAAAACTTGTCTCCAACGCTCCTTCTCTTTTGCAATTTCCCGCTGCATTTCATCCTCAGTTGTTTTATTTTTGCTCAATCTAATCCGAAGATCATTCCATGTATTCATGTTTGTCAGATGCTCTACACTATTCTCATGTTGTTTTAGTTTCTCACTCAAATGCTTCCAATCCCTCACTCCATCATTTGCTAACAAAGAATTGTTCTGATTTGATTTGAATAGCTTGCAACAAAAACAAAAGACCTTGTCCACATGTTTACAGTAAACCAGCCACTTACTGTCAACAACCTCTCCATTAGTTAACTTTCTGGAGTAGTAAGCATATGAAAAACGCCTATTACTGGGATCACTAGGAAATTGTAAATCCATCTCTCTCACAGGCCCTTTCTCAATTAAGATATCTCTTTTGATATTGTTAAGATTTTCCCATGTCCTAGGATCAAAGATAGTCAACATTGATTGTTCATCAATATATAAATTTTCTGTATCATCCGAAGGCTACAAATTTTCACCTGATCCCAAAATGTCCTCATTAGCATCAGCTTGCGCATCTAAATTTTCCTCCCCTGCAGCACCTTCATTAGCATCAGCTTGCACATCTAAATTTTCCTCCCCTGTACCACCTTCATTGGCATCAGCTTGTGCATCTAAAATCTGCTCGTCTGTACCACCATCATTGCCATCAGCTTGTGCGATTATTGGTTGATCATGTCCCTGCCCCTGATCTTGACTGACTTCGGCATTTCTTGATGTTGGAAAAAACCTATGCAACGCACCCTTTTGCGATTCTCTGGATTGAAGTTCTTGTTTTCTTTCTTTCCTTTTTTGAGCACTGGACTTATGTTTCTTTGGCAACATCTAACGTGATAAAAAAATATTGAATTACAAATCAAATCCCTGAAGCCTAGCCCTATCCCCATAAGAAGGTATTGATCTGTACACTAAAGTACTACTGAACTGTAATCAAATTGATTTGTTTATTTAAGAGACCTGATACCTTTGCCGACTTGCCGTTGCCGTGAAGATGGACGCCGCACCGCAGGCCACGCCGGAGGGACGTCCGAGACTCCGAGTTCGTCGCGGCGCTCGCTGAGGGCCGCCTCGGCGCTTCGGCGGCGCGGGGCTGGAAGTGTTCGAGCCAGACGTGCCCCAGGCGTTGATGGGCTGATGGCGCTCGTCGTCCTGGCAGTCTGGCACCGTGGCACGTATTACTCAGGCCCTGGTATTACGTATATACTTATACAGGAACATGGGCCTAACGTCCTCGGGCTTGTAGCACACTAGCACGCGAACTCGACGAGGTACACCGGACGGGGCCGCTTGAAGTAGTAGACACCAGCAACGCATCAACGCCTGGGGCACGTCTGGAGCCAGGCAGTCATGGGCCCCCAGCCTCATGGGCCCATGGGCATCGCACAGGTAGCCCCCCCCCCCCCCCCCCCCCCCCCCATAGGACGGGCCTGTCTACTGTGTGCTGAGAACATCTTTTTTAGGGGTGTCTAGCCAGTCTTGGTACTAGCTCTTTGCTCCATTAAAGAGGTGAATTTTTTCTTTGGCTGGTTTCCAAAAATAGGGTCCTCCTATTTTGTATTTGTATGCATGTGAGCTCTAGCAACTATTATCCTATATGTTATCTAACCTCAATGTAACCTATGTACTCAATCTGACCTCATGGAGGCCCTGGATGAAGTGGTTACTAAACCCATACTTCACAAGTTGTGCAGGAAGTATGAGTGGGAAACGGGAGGCCTAGGATTAGGCGGCCGGCGGTGAGGTTGCGACGCTGTGCTTGACGTTGCAGACAAGAGTGTGAGTGCGCAGAAGGAAGCTGGAGAGATTTACTCAATCTGCAGCTTGATCTTTATTATCTAAATGATCTAGATTTTAAAGCCTTTTATACAAGCATGCAACCAAGAACAGCAAACCAACTAGCCTAAAACATGCATCCGAAAATAGTAATTTGACTACGCCTGAGTTCCTGGGGTGATCACGACCACTTCCTGCGTTGGTAGACGTTGCCAACCATAAAAACACTTCATTCATTCTATGTGCTTATGACTGCCGAAGCAGTTAGAATGATACAAAACTGACAACATATATTTTTTTCTCGAATACGCAGGAGAGCTATGTATCATTGTATTAATAGAAGAGAAATGAGTCATATAGAGACCCAAATACACACACACACAAACAAACAAACACAAACACAACACCAACACACCTCCACTTACTGACTGGAACTAATCACCTATGATTGAGATGAAAGACATGACCAGAGACACTCTAAGCAACATCAAGAGCTGTGTGCCGGGGACAGTCCCGTAGCACCAGCCAAAGACAATAGAAGGGCTTCCTCCCGAGCAAGGTTCAAAGCTGTAGACAATCTAGGGGTAGCTTTGTTGAACACACAATCGTTTCATTGTTTCCAGATGGTCCATGCTCTTAGGATAATGAGGGAATTCAGTCCCTTTCGCACATCTTCGCTTACTGTCAAGACCGCCTTGTCCCACCAATCATCAAAGAAGGAAATATTTGGCTGCGGGGCTTGAGCTGCCAGTCCGATGCTATGTAGGATGTCATACCAAAATTGTCTTGCGAACACACACCCAAGATTTCCAGATGCGCTCATATGGGGTGGAACTGAGGGCTCCCTCAAAAAGTGCATCATAGGCTGATTTAGCTATATATTTACCTGAGGTGGAAAGCCTCCAAATATGCCTATCAGGGATCCCCTCCTGTAAAATTATATCCTCTAGCATATCCCATAACTCAAGATATTCCATTAAAGCTTGCACAAGTATTTCCCCCTGTATATCTTCTGTCCATTTCATCTCATCAAGAGCAGTCATAAGAGGATCAAGATAAAAATTTAAAAATTCTCCACCTTAGGCGAAGTGTAGCCACTTAGACTCCATTTACGAGGAATCATCCATGATTTAGTCAATAAGGAGGGTAAATCAAGAAAAGAGCACTACATTCACCGCTAGGTGAAGTGTAGCCACTTAGTCCCCGAGCCTGCCAGAAGATGAAGAAATAAATCTTGTAGCAGGGTCAAAGAAAATAAGCCTGAAAGCTTGCCAATGTCATCTGTCATGTGCGTATTAAGACCCCAGATGTGTTGTCCAAGATCAGCACCCTGATCCAAACAGCATGGAGCAAGCTGATAGCACACCGATGAGACATAGCAAGATCCGACCACCAAGGGAGTCCCCAGCTTAGCTAGCGACTCTTGCATGAAGAATCTGAATGCTGAATCCCCAACTTAGCTGGCGGTGAAGCGATGAACTATCCAAACGCCAAGGAGTCCCCAACTTAGTTGGCGATGAAGCGATGAACAATCCGACCAGTTGGTTGGTGAAGAATCGAGCACCGAGCAGCCCAACCAACTGGTCGACGGCGAAGTGAGCGCCAAGTAGAAGTGAGTGCTGAACAGTCCGACCAGCTGGTTGGCAACGAAGGTCATGAACCTAGCTGTTCGACCAGTTGATCGGCGGAGAAAACAGCGGCGGAACTTGCCGGAGACATCGACCTTAGGTGAAGTGTACACACTTAGGCTTCGTTGGCGAAGTCAGATGATCATCATCCATGACTTAGTCAAAGAGGATGTTAGCATTGATACATGCGCCGCAAGGTGTAATGTATACATTGTAGTCCCTGAGCCTGACAGTAGGTGAAGAATGCACCTGGTGTCAGGATCAAAGAAGTACAACGATCAATTAATTAGAATAACTGAGTCCCAGCTTAGCCGAGCACACAACCAGCCCCCAGCTAAGCTGAAGACCAGTAAGAGGAAAAATAGTACACTCACTGCTAGTTGAAGTGTATACACTTAGTCGCCGAGCCTGCCGTAAGACAGAGTAGCATCTTGTAGCACGATCAAAGAAACATGTGAAAAGGACAAAATCCCCATGTTGAGCACCGGACATTGGAGTAAAATTTAGAGAGTGCTGAGCACTTAAAAATGGAGAAAAATGAGGAGTGCTTAGCATTTTACCGTTGGAGAAAATTGGAGAGTGCTTAGCACTTAAACCATGGAGAAAATAGAGAGTGCTTAGCACTATACCGTGGAGAAAATGGAGAGTGCTTAGCACTATACCGTGGAGAAAATAGAGAGTGCTTAGCACTATACCATGGAGAACATAGGAGAGCATGGAGAGTGCTTAGCACTATACCGTGGAGAAAATGGAGAGTGCTTAGCACTATATCATGGAGAACATAGGAGAGCATGGAGAGTGCTTAGCACTATACCATGGCGAGAGTGGAGAACATGAGAATATTGGAGAACATGGAGATCATTGGAGAGTGCTTAGCACTTTACTGTGGTGAGATTGGAGAGCGTGGAGAATATTGGAGAACATGGAGATCATTCGAGAGTGCTTAGCACTTTACCATGGCGAGATTGGAGAATATGGAGAATATTGGAGAACATGGAGATCATTGGAGAGCATGGAGATCATTGGAGAGTTCTTAGCACTTAACCATGGTGAGACATGCGGGGCATTCTATCCCAAGATTCTTGTGCACGCTTAGGAATATGGGCATCACCAAGGAGCCACTGCCGCCCACTCATGACGCAGGGTGCTACCGCTCATGCACGTTTAGGTGCTAAGTCGAGGATAGGGCTGCTTCTAGATAATGCAAATGAAAACGTGACTGGTCGGTGGCGATGAAATTGCCTAGCCCTTGAGCTTTTCTGGCCTATCGCCATGGCAGCGGTCGCTGTTGTCAAAACACAGTTCTTCGCGACGGTCATCATTGTGGTGTGGTGCGGCTTGATTACAACTCAGGTGGCTCGCTTAGCAGCTCGCTTGGTGGCTCGGCGACATGGCGGCACGGTAGCTCGGCACCCTGCCGCCGAGCCGCTCAAGCAGCTCGGCGGCACGGTGGCTCGAGCGGCTCGGTGGCACGGCGGCTCGGTGGCTTGAGCGGCTCAGTGGCTCGGTGGCACGGTGGCTCGGTGGCACAGCGGCTCGGTGGCAAGGCGGCTCGGTGGCACAACGGCTCGAGTGGCTCGGTGGCATGGCGGCATGGCAGCTCGAGCGGCTCGGCAACACGGCGGCTATGCATAGTCATAGGCAAACGGGCGTAATCGGAGCCTAGCGGAGTGAATTCACGTGGGGAGGTGAAGCCCTTGAGTGTGTCTGACCGAGGCGAGGGCGCAGTCCAATTTGAATGGCGATAGTATACGTCATCTTAAAGATGTTTAGCATGGAGAAATAAGTAATTTGAAAAAATTATGTAAAACAAATTGAGAAAGCACAGGGCCGCCGCCGCTGTTGACAGTTATCAAGGTGGACAAAGTTATATATATGTTAGAATATTCAATGTTAAAAACCATGACTTAGCTCGTTTGGATTGATGACGTTGGAGTCACGTTTCGTGAGTGTAGATTGGTAGCAAGGGAATTTATTTCTTGCATCCATGCTCGAGGTTGTATGTAGATCCAGTCAAAACACCGTGATGGTTTGTTTACTTATCTTGCATGGTATTGTAGATAATACGTCGTCCTTTGCTTGTTGACGTTGATCTTAGTGAAAATCATAATGTGTCGCCGTGAGTTGCCTCATAATGTCGAGTCGATAGCAAGGACCACGCGAGCCGTCGATGAGGGCTGACGAGAGCCACCAAAGGATGATGACGAGTCGATGTCGGGTGATGCAGCCGAATTCTTGAAGTTGACATGCATGTTGCTGGCTTGCTGCATGTAGCCGTCTCCTTGATTGGTGCCGACGAAGCCCAGCATTGGACCTCCGGAGAACTCTTATAAAGAGCGATGCACCTCAGAGCCTTGAGTTGAGATTGTCGTCTCACGGAGCTGAGTCGTCACCGCAGATGGTGATGATGATGGAAAATTCCCATCTGGTTCTCCCTAAGCATAGCTGACGATGAAGCGATAGACAATCCGACCAGTTGATTGGCGAAGAATCGAGCATCGAGCAGCCCAACCAACTGGTCAGCGGTGAAGTGAGCGTCGAACAGCCCAATCAACTGGTCGGATATTGCATTATGGAACATCTTAAACACGGAGATATTAAACGTGGAGACATTTAATTATGGAAAATAACCGGAGAAATAATAATTGGAGGAGCACGGCAAAAACTCAAAGAAAATAATTGGAGAAAGCTATATTAAATGCAGATATAGTAGAGGTACTTAGCTTTAGTCAAAATGTTTGATTGGCGGCGTATGATGTTATATGGTCGGCGTCGATAAAATTGCCCGGCCCTCAAGCTTTCCAGCCTATCATCACGGCAGCGGTCGCGGTCGTCATACCGCCATTCTACACGACGATCATTGTGACACGGCAGGCGATCGGAACGAGTAGTCCGAGTGACGTCGTCCTTATGCCACTAGTCGGCCTTAGGCAGATCAGATACGGAGAGATCGTTGTCGTAGCCGCATTCAATCTGGTCGGAGAAGCGATGTTGCATGGCAGGCTCGGACTACTCGATGCAGTCGGATGAAAGCGCGGAGTCATACATGTAGTCATAGTCGAACGGGCATAGTAGCCACAGTTGGACATGGTTTGCATGAATTATTCGTGTATGTACATACACATATACACCTTGGCCTTCCTTGCTTGGTAATGTAGATCGTGTTCGACTCGGGAGAGCTTATCGATAGCATGCTAGACTAGCCCTTGTCGATGACAAGGATCATAGTCGACGGGTGTCACGGCACGCTGACGACAAGCCGATGACGAGGTCCATGTTGTCGATGACCAGAGCCGCCGATGAGCAGGCGTTGTTGGCGAGCTGTCGATGTGTCCTGAGGACTGATCGACTAGTGCCGCCGACAAGGGACGACAACAAGAGCCGCGACATGCTGACAAAGGGTCGCCTTGAGACAACAACGGGATCCACATTGTCAGCGAGGGACGTAGTTAGGTTCCTACCAATAATTGCCATGCAGACAAATAGAGATGTAAGGGGTATACATGTGTCATATATTTAATTGAAACAAAAATATAGCTTAGCTTGTTTAATGGGCAGCTGGACGTGCTGATCTCAAACTAGGGTCGGATCTTGAAAGTGCTAACAAGCATCAGATCATTGCATGTCTCTTTGTATATGTACGCCCTCCTTTAGATCGTGCCCGGCGACGTGGTCGATGAGCCAACGATGTTGATAGCGAGATGCGATGACGTAGGATGCCGCGGGACCGGCGAATCAACGATGATGAGTCGATGGTGTGAGCCGCATTAGTAGGTGCCGCCGCCAAGGCATGATGACTGCATCTCGTGTCAACTTGAGATCGAGCCGATGATGATAGGCGTGGAGGGGGCATCAGCATACGGACTCGGCGACATCTACATCGGTGCAAGGGGCATTGCTCGTTGCCACCGAGGCATGGAGACGTAGAGACGTAGTTCTTCTGGGCGTCACGTTGTCGATCGGTACATCGAGCGCCGCCGCCGACAGATGCTGATTTGTCGTGGATGATGTTGACCTTGAGGTACGCCATCTAGTTTGCCATGGGATCAGCACGCACAACCCCTACCTGGCATGCCACTATCGATGAAATCTGGTCGGCAATCTACCGAGGGGTATACCCACGGTAGTAGATGAATCGGTGGAGGTGCGCGTGATACGAACCAGATGGTAACAGAGACACAAGACACAAGATTTATATAGGTTCAGGCCATCAGCTTGACGTAACACTCTACATCCTATGCTCTGTTATTTTGTATTGATTGTGTATCAGATTCGATATATCATCTAGGGGACCCCTGCCTCTCCTTATATACTCTGGAGGGGTAGGGTTATAAGGAATATATCATATTTAGTATTATACAATAAATCACATCTTCATGTAGTCTTGCGGTGCACGCCTTGATCTTGTGGGCTGGGCCACCTTTGGGGCGCGACCCATGTCTTGTCTTGAGGGTACCAGAAGCCATACCCCCACAAGGAGGCATTCAACATCCTTGCTAACTTGCAGTGGCAAACTTACCCAGGGTTTATTAGGTTCAGACTTTTTGAGCCATGGCCATCTCACTCTTAGTGCAATACTTAGAGATTTCAGATCAGAAATTCCGAGCCGACCTAGCTCCTTTGCTTGGCAAACCTTGGGCCACGTGATGAGACAATGTCCTCCTTTTGCTTCCTTGAGTCCTCTCCACACGAACCGTCTTCTCATTTTATCAATGTCCTTAATTGCCCAGGAGGAAGATCAATTGCCATGGCTAGATAGATTAGCATGGCCGTCATAATAGTACGTATGTGGAGCATAGAGACTCGTGTCGTCTTAAATTTAACATTATATATTTTACATAAATAAATAAATATCCATCTTTGTTGTTCTTCAAATCAACACCAGCGTATATTACTACTTTTTTTTCCTCATGGGCAATATTGCACAACCTTCTCTCAGAACTTGAGCTTATATCTATTGCAAAGCAAGCATTAAAGGCACCTTAGAACACAATGATCGAGAACAAAAGGAAGATGTTCGCAGATTTATAATCAAGAGGCCACTCAGTGCCATATTACTGAATTTTAGTGGCAACTAACCCAAACAAATGGTGCTCTGTTCTGAATAAATCTAACAGTTTCATACGAGCTCAAAGCGCAGTTTTATATGCATCCTTTTTTAACCCAGATCCCTGGAAATCAGCTATGCATCAAAGAGCTTATATCTCTCACAACTTCCAGTTTCTGTTGGACAGAAAAGAAAGAACCTACTGAAATTGACGAATGACCACTTTCTTTAGCTCAGAACAAGGTCTGTAAATATGGCAGGGATGCTATTGCATTGAGCAGCCTGTTTAATTTTAGTTTTACAGCAGGAGAACGGAGGGTAAACAAACAGTTTGCAGTTAATTTAGTTGTCTACATTTGCACTATTAAGGAAATCAATAGGCAAGCACAGTCACCAAAAGTTTGGAGTTTTTGCCCTTTTCACTTTCTTACCTTTCCAAATGGGCAAATGGAGAAACCTGCTGCTGCAGAGCTATGGTACTCTCCGTGAGCCTCTCCCTCCTCACCTAACAAAAGTGATTTTGTATGAATGAATTGATTAATTAGTGAAACAAGAATAGGTCACTAATTTTCTGGACCAGTGAAGACAAGCTCACTAATTTGGTCTAGTACTAGTATAAAACTACTAACCAAAGTGACACATTGGCCCACGGTTGATTAGCAATTCAGCATCCTTTAGTGGCAACCAAACGAAAGATCCAAATAAATATAGCACATCCAAAGCAGCCTCAGATGCTTGTTTTCACCAATAATCATGATTATCCCATATATGATAGTCTCAACATTGGTGCAAGAATTGTTGCACGGGGACATGGCCTGCATACTGAGGCTAGTATGGACAATGATGACTGATTCCGCTAGAGCAGTATAGTGTTTTACGATGAAAGGTTTGCCACTGAATATCTTAAATCCTTTAAAAACATTGCCGTTGTATAAAATTTTCTTCTACCAGTATGCTGTTATCCCCGCTTACTTTTGGTTAGTAAAATCTAGAGACACTACACACCATACAAATTCCATCAGTCTTGTGCATCCACTAGACTGTTATATATTTTTGAATTTTTTTAGATAATATATATTTTTTAAATAGGTTTCAACAAATCAAAATAAGAAAACTGCTTTTATAAAAAAAAAAGTTAGAACCAAAGCCATTTTTAGATAAACTAAAACCCTACCAAAAGAGATTCTTAGTGACAGTGCCTAAGAGGCATGTGGCCGTGACTTCATCTCAGATTCCGTTTAGTGCCCACATGCATTCTACCAGGGGGATTATTGAAATGAATGAACTAGAATCCATGTAGTCGAGGAAAAAAATTGAATGCTTCAGTGTAGCACCCGGTTTTAAGAACAAAATCAGATACGCACTATATGTGAGTCTAAAAAGTCAAATCTTACATTGTGGGGGTATGGCCCCCCGGTATCTACAAGACAAGACATGGGCCGCACCATCAGAGGTGGCCCGGCCCACAAGATCAAGACGCGCACGGCACTGCTCGGCGTGCACCGCAAGCTATTGTATAGTACCAAATAGAATACTTTACTTGTAACCCTGTCTCTCCAGACTATATAAGGAGAGGCAGGGGTCCCCTAGCGGAGGGATCTATCAGATCTCATTTACATACAGCAATACAATCAGACGCAGGATGTAGGTATTACGCCTTCACGGCGGCCGAACCTGGATAAAACCTCGTGTCTGTCTTGCGTCACCATCTCGTTCGTAGCTTGCGCACCTGTCTGCCGATAATCTACTACCTTGGGCATACCCCTAGGTAGACTGCCGACCATATTTCGTCGACAGTGGCGCGCAAGGTAGGGGGTGTGCGTACTGCTCCCCAGACGAACAAGATGGTCATCATCCCCGGTTCCATGGCTACGCCGAACGGCCTCACGTTCATCATCGTCCAGATCACCTGGACCACTGGCTCCGACAACTTCATCGCCATGACCACGGAGGAGGCGCAGATCCAATCTGCGTCGACCACTGCTTCACCAGCATCAGCTACGGCTCCGACCACGTTGGATCTAGCTCGGGCCACACCAGCATCGTCTTCAGCCACGCCGACAACCCGTCGTTCGCTTCCTCGCTATAAAGGGAGGCAGATCGACAACACCGACCTGCTCGACTCCATCAATCAGGTCGGCACCAAGCTTGCTGAAACCCTAGCTCTGGTAGATTCGATTCAAAATCAACCTACCGAGCAGGTAACCACTACCCATAACAGATCTACCCGACCAGCTTGGGCCAGTCGTCCTGCACGACTCGGTACAGATCTCGTGGTCACGTCTACTCCTGAAGGGCGCTCCGTTCGTCGTCGACCAGCCCCCGCAACGGGTCTCCGGCTCTCCGAGTGCGAAGCCTTGATGGAGAATTACCAGGCTCAGCCCTATGGCCTGCGAAACACTGCTTCCAACTACGCGTACAATATACAACGTTGCTCAGATCTATGTTTTATACATCGACCTCGGCCAAAGCCACGCAACTTCGTCAACATGGTTCGGATTGAGGAGTATCAAGAAGGATCGGTCCACACAGTTCAAGAGGGCAGCTCAAGCTCTCCGTCCAGCATCGCATCTAATGGCTCCGTCCACACTGAGCTTCAGCATCGTGATAATGAAGAAGTTGAATACGATTTGGATATCCCAGACCACTCCCCGGGGTTCTCACGATTCCCATCCTTCCCACCAAGGCGAGGAGACTTGATCAATGTCGTCAGTAATGACGAACCACCGGCAGTTGGCGAAACAGAACAAGAAAGGCTAGCATGCATCAAGCACGCTTTGGCCACGCCCCATCTACTCTGCCATACAGCATCGTTTCTCCGACCAGTCAATGATCTCCCCGAATCTCCTAAGGCCGATCACTAATATAAGGACGACGTCGCCCAGACTACTTACTCCGACCACCTGCCGTGTCGCAATTATGATCGCCACGAAGAATGGCGCCGTGACAACCGCGACTGCCGCCATGATGACAGTTCAGAAAGCTTGAGCGCCGGGCAACTTCGTCAACGCTGACCAGATAATGCCATACGCCGCCGACCAGACGTTCTATCTAAAGCTAAGTGATGCTTTAATATTTTTCTAAATATTCTCCAATCTTCGTATATCACCATAATGTTTCTCCGAGCTGTTTTCTCTACGTTTGCTCTCCAAACGTTTTTCTTTCATGTATACCATCTTAAAGATGACATACAGCTAAGTCTAAGGCGAACCCTCGAACAGTCACGTTGATGCTCGGACGCCTCTAGAGACAGCCCTGTCTCCGGTTCCTCCCTACACGTGCACGAGCGTCTGCCCTCTGCGTTATGGGTGGTCGGCAGCGGCTCCTTGGTCACGCCTATTCCTCCTACACGTGCACGGGCTCCACGCTCGATGTTATGGACTATGGGCTAGCTAGGGCTGGAGACTCAGCTACACACTATTTGTTCGGACGGTTTATATTAAACATAAATATATTTTCACGCCAACTGATCGCCAAACTGCATACGCCGCTTCATCACCATTGCTGATTTTTCTCCGAAGTTTCTTTATTTGTACATTATGTACTACCCATTCTACATATTTGTATTGCAGGATCGTCGTCCAGGTGATCGGACCACCTGGTGCTCGGGCTTCTCCACCGATCAACCGGTCGGACCGCTTGGTTCATGGACTCCGTCGCCGACCAGTTGATCGAACTGTTCACCGGTCGCTTCTACTCAATGTTCACTTCGTCGCCGACCAGTCGACCAGAATGTTCGTCGCTAGTGCTTCATCGCCAGTTACGTCGGTAACTCCTCGGCCCTCGGATTCTTCGTGCTCGAGGACTAAGTGGGCACACTTCACCGCACGGACGTCGTCAGCTACGTCGGTGCTCGGACCTCGCCGCCTATGCCGGGGACTCCTCGGTGCTTGGACCTCGCCGCCTACGCCGGGGACTCCTCGGTGCTCGGACATCGCCGCCTACGCCGGGGACTCCTCGGTGCTCGGACATCGCCGCCTGCGCCGGGGACTCCTCGGTGCACGGACATCGCCGCTACACCGGGGACTCCTCGGTGCTCGGACATCGTCGCCTACGCCGTGGACTCCTCGGTGCTCGGACATCGCCGCCTACATCGGGGACTCCTCGGTGCTCGGACATCACCGCCTGCGCTAGGGACTCCTCGGTGCTCGGACATCACCGCCTACGCCGAGGACTCCTCGGTGCTCGGACATCGCCGCCTACGCTGGGGACTCCTCAGTGCTCGAACATCGTCGCCTACGCCGGGGACTCCTCGCCCCTCAGTGCTCGGTCATCGCTAGCGATGCCGGGGACTCCTCGCTCCTCGGTGCTCGGTCATCGCCAGCGACGTCGGGGACTCCTCGGTGCTCGGTCATCGCCAGCGACACCGGGGTCTTCTCACTCCTCGGTGCTCAGTCATCGCCAGCGATGCTGGAGACTCCTCGCTCCTCGATGCTCGGTCATCGCCAACGACGCTGGGGGCTCCTCGCTCCTCGGTGCTCGGTCATCACCAGCGACACCGGGGTCTTCTCACTCCTCGGTGCTCGGACATCGCCGCCTATGCCGGGGACTCCTCGCTCCTCGGTGCTCGGTCATCGCCAGCGACAATGGGGACTCCTCGCTCCTCGGTGCTCGGTCATCACCGGCGACACCGGGGACTCCTCGCCCCTCGGTGCTCGGTCATCGCCGGCGATGCCAGGGACTCCCTTGCTGCTCGGATCTTGCTACGTCTTGTCGGTGTGCTATCAAGCTGCTCCATGCTGTTCGGATCAGGATGCTGATCTTGGGCAGCACGTCTAGGGTCTTGATACGTGCATGTCAGACGACGTCGGCAAGCTTTTAGACTTCTTTTCCTTTGACCCTGCTACAAGATTCATTCTTTATCTTCCAGCAGGCTCGGGGACTAAGTGGGCACACTTTACCTTGCGGTGAATGTGCTTGTTCTCATCTCGAGGCTACGCCTAGGGACTGGCTGTCTGCTCGGCTGGTCTTCTACTTTCTGACCCTGCCACCACGCGACTACGTCACCTACTGTCAGGCTCGGGGACTAGCTGTGGGGGTATGGCCCTCGGTATCTACAAGACAAGACATGGGCCACACCATCAGAGGTGGCCCGGCCCACAAGATTAAGGCATGCACGGCACTGCTCGGCATGCACCGCAAGCTATTGTATAGTACCAAATAGGATACTTTACTTGTAACTCTGTCTCTCTAGACTATATAAGGAGAGGCAGGGGTCCCCTAGCGGAGGGGATCTATCAGATCTCATTTACATACAGCAATACAATCAGACGCAGGACATAGGTATTACGCCTTCACGGCGGCCGAACCTGTATAAAACCTCATGTCTGTCTTGTGTCACCATCTCGTTCGTAGCTTGCGCACCTGTCCGCTGATAATCTACTACCTTGGGCATACCCCTAGGTAGACTGCCGACCATATTTCGTCGACACACATATAACTACAAATAAAGGTAATATCAATAGAAATTGCTTAATATATCATATACTTATTATAAAGGACATAACCTTAGATAGCAAACAGCGGAAAGACAACTCCGATCTCTGGGTGAAGACTCTGATTCCACAGAGACAACTGACTGGTTGATCACAAGACTATTTCCTCAAAACTCTAGCAATCTGGTACCCATCTGGGATTTTTATCCAAGTAGTAAAAATAAAGCGTAAGTACATGTCGTACTCAATAAATATAATATGGGGTTCATGAGGCTCAAAAGGCTGACACTAGTTTACTGCGATTAGCTTTTAGTGAGTCACGATTTTAAGCAATTGAGTAGCAACAAGTTTATCACAGCCTATGTAAACACATGATCAGCTAAACATGAATAATGAATAGCATAAATAATTAACCATTAATGAGCATCTTTATCATCAGTATCATCAGTGTTCATCATCTATTCTGTAAGGGTCCAAGGCCGCTCGTGACCGTGAGCACGGCTGATATACCAGTTTTACACTCTGTAGAGGTTGTACACTTTCACTATGAGTCGTGATTTACCCTTTCACCCGAGGTAGCTAATCTCTTGACCCACTTCCAAGGAAGGTCGGCAGGGTTCACTATAAAGCTTTTCAAAGGTTCGTCTAACAAGTTAGGGCCACTAGGTTTCCCCATCAATAAGCATAAACTCCCCTTCAAGGAGTGACTGACAAAAGACCAAGAAACCAAAATGCACTCAACCTGGCAGGCAAAGGTCATACCTATCGGAGCCCCTCTTGCACCATAAAGGTAACCACTAACAAGCTAGAAAAGATCCTCATACTTGACTAAAGCCAGAGCCATATAGCCCTCACAGCTGTACTATAAGTCCCGGATGTTCGCTTACAGATATTCCTTAAGGAGAGGAATCTAGAGCACCATAAAACAGCCCAATGCTCTAGCCCCCTTGTTACATGTTGCTAAAAAGCATCTTTTAGTGTTTATTGCATAATCCATTAGTCAGGTTACAAGATCATGGTCTTTAATTGAGCACTAGCATCATACTACCCAATGCACAAACCCAAGGTATCAAGGTACAAGTTCAAGTGCTAGGAAATCCTTACAGGAAACAAGGTAGACACATGCAGTATGAATTAAATGGTTAAAGGAGTATAGGACAACAAAGATGATCCCATGATATACTTGTCTTTAACTCAGATCCTTCTTCTAATCCAAATCTTCAAAGATCTGCTTCTTGATTCACCACTTATAGCTCATCGACTGGACACGATCATAAAGCACCACACAAGCATCTATGCAATCATACACGAAGCAAACAATAGATCTAAATTAAAATAGTACACCAACATATAGAACAGCAAGTAAAAAGGTTTTAAAGATGTCCTACACGCTGCTATGAAAACACAGATGCGAAAATCACGCTAATCGGAGCTAAAACAGAAAAGTTATGAATTAAACAAGATTTTCTTTAATTAAAATAATAGATTAAATCTAACACTGAATTTTAAAAGTTGAAATTATATTTAACAGTAAGATAAACATGTAGACTTCGCAATTATGAATCTAACGCAACTTGAACGGATCAAATCGGAGTTAAAACGGAGAAGTTATGGCCTAAAGAAAATAGTGGCAAAACTGTAAACACATGAAAGCGTAATTTGGATCTAACCGGAGAAACTACGTTTTTAGAAGAAGAAGAAGAAAAAGCGTATTTTGAATCTAACAGAGGGAACTTACGCTTTCCCGAAAGAGAAAACGTATTCTGAGAATAACCAAAGGAAAATCCGATTTTGAAAATAGAAAACGTATTTCGGGGAATACGTCAAGGACCACGGGTTTGAACTTAGAATCTTGCGAGGGCTCTTTTGCAAAACTAGCGGGCGAACCCGTACGGTGCCATCACGGCCGTTGGATCTAACTTGGATGGCACAGATTAGATCGGGAGGGAACGGCTACCGGTGGCGACGCAGACAGCGGCGGCGCCATGGCCGGAACGAGCGAGCTCACCGACGTAGTGGGATCTAGGCCTACGGGTCACAACAGCACAAGGCGAGGGCACCAAGAGAGAGAGGAAGGCAACGCAAACTCACCAAGGTAGTTTTCGCCGACGATGGAGGCACGAAAGCGATGCGCAACTCGACGAACACGACGGCTATGGCGGTGCTAGGGCTCGTGGCTCGGCATGCTGCAATTCGGCGATTTGGCGAGGCGACTGCTGCTCCGAGGCTCGGGATGGAAGTGGCACGATGCGGGCGCCCGGTATTTATGGCCGGGAGCAGCTTGGGGCGCAAGACAAGGACGAGGCGTGGCCGACGCGGAGTCGGGCGGCGCGGCGGAGTCCGGTGTGGTACCGAGGCGGAGGAAGGAGATGATGCCCGACAACGCGGACCCGGCTGTTAGCGAGATGCGCGGGGAGAGGGGAAGATCAGAGCGTCACGGCACTAGGCTGGCTGGCCCAAAACGAGGAAGCGGGCCGGCGGTGAAGGAGGGAGCAGGCCGCGGGGAGCAAGGCGGGGCAGGCCACTGCTGGGCTACGGCGCTGGACCGAAGAGAAAGGAAGCGGGAGGAGGCCTGCGCGGCTTGGACCGTGGGGTGAGAAGGAAACCAGCCGGCTGTAGAAGTAGGTGCAGGATTGGGCCAGATGCAAGGAGTGAAGCTGGGCTGGTGCGAGAAGACGGGCCAAGCAGCTGTTGGGCCATGGTAAAAGGAAACAAGGCTGAGCTGGGCCAGAAAAGAGGGAGAAGGGTCCTTTTTTTCCTTTTATTTCAAAACTATTTCAAAAAATATTTTAAATAAATTTGAATTTGAATCAAACCACTCATTACAAAAATACAAATGCACCAGCATATATGCACAACCATGTTTCTAAACCTTAGGATGACTTTTTAATTTAATGAAAAATATTATTTTTCCTATATTTCATGGCACAAAATGTAATAATTAAATCTTTTTAACCCTATTTCAAAAAGAGCAATTTTTAGGATGTTACATCCAGTCCATCATATATTAAGTACTGAGGTGATCTGGCTTTATCTCGCATCAAAAGCTGTAAGATGTGTCATTTGACTTTTGCAGTTTCATGTCTCCTGTTGCCAGGACATCCTTCGCCGTATTGTTAAACGTCATTGGTAAACCAGTGTGCAACTACAGCAGAAGTCAGCTATTGGGCCAATATAATACAAGACAAAATCCACAATATGGTGCATGCTTATACATGCCCTGTTGCCCCCTGTATATTTCGTGAATGGAGTAAGATTGTGAATCCAATTTACTACAGAAATCATAAAACCTGCATTCACATCTATCACTCTATCAGATCTCATATCGACAACATAAATAATCAAACAATTCCATGATCCACAGCACCGTATAAAGACATGTATGAAGGGGTGCCAGCCACTCAGAATGTGACCCCAAGTAAGTCGCTCTTCGCACCATTGTCAAACCATTGTCTGAACAAACTGAAATATTCCCAGCACTAAGATGAAAGCAGATGCTTTTAAGGGATCTTGGGCATATAATCTGTCACTAAACTTTTGTTTCCTCGATCGGTACCTCTATCTTCCCTGTACTGTTTGTTGAAGTGTTGGCCATGCGACCTCCTCATCATTGCTATATCCATTGATAAGAAAATCAGTGCAGTTCCTCTGGCAACCTCGACTGTAAGGATTTCTGAAACGCCCATCAGGCCCTCGAAGATATGTGTAGCGAGATCGATTCGCTACCTCATTAGTTGTCATGTTCCGTGCTATCTGCAATGAATGGGTGAAGCATACACGTTATGAAAATGCACACATTGAAGCGAATATGCCGTGCGGGTATGTGGCCGAACTTCCATTTTGCTACTTCTAGCAAACTGAGTTCAATGAAATTGTGCTGTTCGGTTTCACAATGATAGAAACATACTCTCTAAACAGCCTAGCTACAAATCTTGTGAGGCACAAAATAGAAACTGTATGCTCTTTTGCTATTCCCAATGTCCAAAGTAGCACAGAGCATGAGACCACAATTTGATCATACAGCATAGAGACAAATAGAATGCTGCTCTGATAACCCCGGAGTGTTTGCTCCAAAAAATGCAAATACTAACAAACAGGCGAAAATTTACCTGTACTGCTTGTGCTCCAGTCAGAATAAGAGCTCCAGTTAACAAAAAGACATCCAGAAACATGAACAATACAGCACCAGGATGCTCTGTCACCATGAAATGCATCCACGGTTCTGAAGATGAGAGTATAACGGGCTCTGTCCAAAGTCCTGAGGCATTAAATGTCCTTGACTTGTTAGTACATCTTGAAGCAAAGAAAAAGTACTGTTTAAAGACGTCCTTACTGTGGAATCCAACAGCAGCACCCAGGAAGGATGTAGCTATCCCCATCCAAAGAAACACGAAAAAGTCCCACTTATTTCGCTGCAAGAAAAAATATATATTTAGTAATTCCCTCTGTCCCAGTTTATAAGGCGCACACGTAATAAACAAAACATTGAAGTTTTATTCTTACAGTACAAAATTGATACCGTTAATTTTGAACGACATACTTTCCTACGATCTTAATCATATAGTCATAAACAACGCAATATGGAAAATCTGTCGAAGTCTCAAAGAGCTGCATGCAGAATACAATTGAATACGAACATGTATGTATGGCATCACGATGAGGTTCAAGTTGACAGTCTGAATACTTATTACAGTCAGATTTCATAATGAAAAAAATCCAAGTGCACACATTATTACGTGAATACTAAGCATCCAGCAACTGTGTATTCCCATTAGCGATCCAAAGAACAAAATTAGTATCCAATATTAGTGCCTAGCCAGAACATGTTTCCTAAAACAATTGGAACAGCAGAACAGGCAGTTGAAGTCACAACAATAGAAAATTCGAGATGTGCGAATTAATGTTTATACCTTTCCAACACAGTTTGATATCCATGGGCAGTGATGGTCAAACTGCTCAACACAATGCTTACAAGTTGGACAATGTTTGGAGCGCATAGGTCGAATTATCTGGTAAGTAAGGTTACCCGTTCAGTAAAAATAAACATAGTTGGGGTTTATAGCCAAAACAAGAGCAGGTAACAATGCAAGCACACATACATATGGTTTCATCTTTTGCTTCCGACACAAGTGCCATCTCCACAAGAGATATACTAAAATAATACGAAAGACGAGGGGGAGGGGGGATCACAGAAGTAAGAAACAAGACAAGCACACATACATATGGTTTCATCTTTTGCTTCCGACACAAAGTGCCATCTCCACAAGAGATATACTAAAATAATACGAAAGACGAGGGGGAGGGGGGATCACAGAAGTAAGAATAGTAATGAAGAGTTTTTCCCTAGTACCTTGCAAGTAGGGCATAGCTGAGACCAATTGCCTGTCCAAGTAGAGGAGTTGGTAAGATCAATTTCCATAAGTGGCTCCTGTAAATAAAGCGCTAATTGTCATATTTACCTACTGACAAAAAAAAACTGTGCAAACAACTTTCTATGGTTTGGCAGACCAAATGATGTTTAGTCAGTCTTCAAAATGTTGACTACAGAACTTCAGTTGGTCCCAATGCCAAAAGATAGGTGAAAATAGGCCCATAAACTCCTAGCTTCCATGTACTGTAGTATGATAATATGGTATCAACTACAAACTGAAAGAACATGTTTTATCTGTTCCTTGAAATGACACATAGCAAGATTCTATAAATATTGATCCAAGGCAGTTCCTTCAAGCACATTTGTAGAAACATTGTCTTTGAATAACAGTGGTAGAACATTTTTTTTACCTTCGGATCAGATCGCTTGGAATGTGCCTTGATGTAGCCAGGATTTTTTCTGTCAACAGCAAAAGAACACAAACGTTAAGCATGGAACAGGGACAATATGAGAACAAAATAATCTGCTGATCTTATAAAGTATATGTTCATATGTTGAGATTAAAACTTTAAAATGGAGATTTCCACACTAGCAAGAATGCATCAAATGCATGATCGAATCTCTTCCCATGAGTCTCATACTCTCATCACAAATTCATTTTACCCAACAGTCAGTCATCTTTTTAATGGCTACATACATCAAGGTATTATTACAGCTACTTAATGTACAAAGACTAAAAAAACATATCTAATCAGGAAATAGCCAAAGGTGCACATAAATGGTACGACCAGACGATAAACAAATATGAAACATAAGCTACCTGCTAACTCTGTAGAACATTACTTGAGATGCAAAGAAAAGTGATACAGCAGCCCAAGACCAAAGACCAGCGGTAGCAGTGATCCTAGAAAAATTAGGTGCTGCAGAGATTTTATGATCAGGTCTGATGCAAAACAAAGATCCCTAATTCTGATATAAACAACAAAAACTCTGAAGCAATGCTCACCAAATACAATCGAGTTTAGGAAAAGGATGAGGCAGACGACAAGATAAGCAAACAAGAAAGGGGCGTATCCAATTTTCCTCGATTTTCCAGGGAAGAACTTGTCTTCAAAGCTTACTTTTGTAGCATTAGACTACAAGCAGAGAAATTATTTTGTTAGTGGAGTTGAAAAGGTCAGTACCTAAAACACACACCAAACAAATATTTGGAGAACAAACTTCAAAACAGGGGAGGAAAGAAAATGGATAGAACAGGGGAAAGCATACATCATTGAATACATGCCATTGCAATCATTTACAACAGCACGAACCTAGATATACTGGTGTATGAGCAGATTGAATGGTGGCATGCAGCATAATTTCTCAGGAGGAGAAAGACGTTAATTATTAATAGGAAAATAGAATGCCAGCGGAAACGTACAAGGATATTGGAAAGATGCCGATGACCTTTTTCTGCTGCAAGTTGCACAGGAGTTAAGCCACCACTATCCTTAAGTGTGAGTTCTTCCTTCGTACCAGTATGTACAAGAACTGTGCAAACCTCCAAATTCCCTCTTATAGCAGCCCAGTGTAAAGCGGTACAACCTGCACGGCATCACAAAAAGAGCTTAAATACTATATACCCACCTAGCTGCCTAAGAGAAATAAAATAACAGGGCCACATTCGCAGTCATCCATAATTTTAAGGGAAATTAATTATTCATCCTAATTTTTTCCATAGGGTTGGGAGCATACCACAGACAATTGAAAAAGTAGATGTTTTTAAAAATATTCTGACAAGCACTGAACCTTGCCAAATATGCCATTGTTTTTGTTCATAGAATAAGAAAAATTGTGGGAAAGAAACATATGAAGTAGCCAAAAGATGTAATTAAATACCACAGAAAAGAGGCAGGTACCATTTTTGTCTTGCCTTACTTGATTAGCATCCATAAATAGCAGTAATCTGATTGTATCTGCATTTCCTTTGTAGGCAGCCCTGTGATGTTATAGAATATATAAGGTTACATTACGCCAAACATGGAAATGTAGATAAAAGTATCCAATGAATGGAAGTCTTGACAGAGAAGTCAGGTAGACAGTAAATTAACTGACTCTTCAGGACTGTGGTTACAGTCCTTCAATCGTACAACTGAGTGCACAGCACCATATCATATACATGCACAGCAGTGCAAAGACAATTTCTGAATGAATCATTTACCGTGATTGAGACACAATTTGAACAGAATATACAAAACCATATTAAACTGTATACTGCATTTTTTAGGTGACATTGATACCTAAACAAGGGAAAGCATGCATTCTGAAAGTAAGTATTGTCAATAATCATGTACCAGTGCAGCGCGCTCCTCCCATCATTGTCCAAAGCATCAAAATCTGCACCGTACTTTGAGATAATGTGATGCAAGAATGATGTTTGGCCATACTGAGATGCAACATGGACTGCCTGACATAATAATCAAAGCAGGGAACAGTCAGACAGAAGATTCCGCTTGAACCATATAAATGACTTAGCTGTGATCAGGAACTGAACATATAATCTTTTTCATCAGCATCAGCAATAAAGGAAAGATGAAAGGCTGCTCCAAAGATAAGCTATCCAGCCTAAAAGCAGATTTCCAAATGGTGTGCTGTAAATATGTAAGATATATTTATTATTTTGCTATTCAGTCCATTGTCTTGCCTATCAGCAAACAGCAGAATTAATCTGCAATTGCACCTGTTGCAAATGATTTATTCTAAACAAAATGGCACTAGCACAATGGCTGCTCCTCTGTACCAAATTGCAAGTCGTTTTGGTTTTTCTAGATACATAGCTTTTGTTATGCACTTAGATATTGTCTAGATACATAGTAAAATCTATGTATCCAGAAAAGCCAAAACGACATACAATTGGAATGCGGGGAGTACTTCACTGAGATAATGCTTAGTTTGGAAGTTGGACCAATAGAGTAAGTTCTGTATTTGGAAGTTAAGACTAACAGAGTAAGTTCTGTATTCTTCTACTAGATAGATTTCCTATTGTCATCAATGCTGAAAGCCTGAAACACACTAACCATACAGCTGATTTGGCAAACCAGCTGAGAATTGAGGCAGACCCTACATTTTTTTACTGATTCAAACAAACTTCATAAACCTCTAAAACCACCCCCGCAGACTATCCCAGAAGGCAGTTGGTTTCATGGTACCCTCACCAATCAGGTACTAAACCAATCACAAACATAGGGGCAACAAAATATATAAATTCGAATTGTACATCCAGAAAGACGGGTGCCACATTACCCGGTAGCCATTGGCGTCGGCGGCCTCGACCCTGGCGCCGTGCTCCATCAGCACGTCTGCCACGGAAGTGGACCCACGCACCGCCGCCCAGTGCAGCGCCGTCTGCCTCGCGTGGTCCGTCGCATTCACATCGCCCCCGTGCTGCAGCAAACCGAACAATCCCATCGTCAGCGAAGCTATAAGGTGAGGTGAGCACGAGTCGCAGGAATGGATAAGCGAAGATTCGAAGCCGGCGAGGAAGCAGGATAGCGGTAAGGACGGAGGGGAAGCCGAGTCCGAGCCCGACCTCGATGATGTAGAGCGCGACGTGGGGGTAGTTGTTGAGCGCGGCCCACTGGAGCGCGTGGTAGCCGTTGCCGTCGGGCTCCCTGAGCGCGGCGGCGGCGGCTCCCCCCTGCTCGACGAAGCCGCGGAGCCGCTCCAGGTCCCCGTACGCCGCCGCCGAGTACGCGTCCACCACGGGGTCTGCCGGCGGCTCCCCCGCACCTTCCTGCCGCCGCCGCTCCTCGTCCTCGTCCCGCCTGCCGCCTTCGGACACCACCTCGATCTCCGCCATGGATGGGCCCTGGCGGAGGAAGGTGGGGAGCGGGGGGGCGCTAGGGTTGGAGGCTTGGAGCCGCGGTTCCTTCGAGGCGGCGCGGGTGGGAGAGGGGAGAGGGAGGAGGTGGTGGTGGTCAACGGGGCCGACGACGAGAGGAGGGTGATTTGGGAACAGCGACCGCCGACAGAGGGACGGACAGCCCCCGCGGACCGGAGTGGGTCGGGAACTCGGGGCGGAGGTGGGTGGTGGTCGGAGTAAGAGGAGTGACGCGGTGGCACGTGAGAAGTGGGTGGGAGAGCCGTCGGACGGCTTGGGTGCCCAGGTTCAGGTGGAACGGAACGGAACGGAACGGAGGGGCTCCGTGGGTCATGGCTTGCGTGGACAATGTTTTTCAGCCTGGGCAGTTTTTCACCGGAAACCGAAAACCGAACACCGAACCGAACTGAATAGTCGGTAATTCGGTTTTTTTGGTTCAGTTTCGGTTTTTAGTTCTGTGAAGTTCGGTGTTTCGGTTCGGTTTCGATTTCTATGAACTGCAAACCGAAGTACCGAGAAACCGAAATTGGTGGAGTACTGTAGTTTTTTTTTTCCCTGTTGTTTATCAAAGCTGATGGAGTACCGTGGTTTATTATCAAGAATGAACTGCAAAACTGATGGAGTACTGTGGTTTATTATCAAGAATGAACTGCAAATTTGTAATATTTAATTTGAGCATCGAATCCTGTCCGATGTTTTCTTGCATCGGTTTATTCGGTTTTAACCGAAAAACCGAACTAAAAAACCGAACGTCCAGGCTGAAATGTTTTGGCTTCTCCGAGTTTGCAATGCATCAGACCATGAGACCCTCCGTCAAATTTGACTTTTTTTTTAACAAGTCAAACTTTTTTAAAAAAAAATTGATAAAATATGTTAAAGTACTATTTATGCTATGCAATAAGTATAATTAGACTATTAATAAAATATAGTTTTTCATAAAAATATACCTTGATATATAAATATTGAGATTATTTTCTATAAATCTTGTTATAAACCTAAAAAAATCAAGTCCTGAAAAAACAAGATATGTATTCTTTTAGGATCGAGAAAGTTTGATTCTAACTTTAAAAATGACCAGGAGTTTACTCATTCCAAATTGTAAGTCTATTCCAGCTTTCTGTCGATACGGTGTATATCTGGTGCATAGAAAAAACTATGCGCCTAAAAAGTTAGAATGACTTCGAATTTGAAATGGAGGTAGTACAAATTATGGAGCATAATGTGATTATCTTATCAGTAGATTGAGTCTTTAGGGTTAAGTCTTTCCATGTCAAGCATTTTGGTTTTGGGGATTTATTTCCTCCTCTCCGACGACGACGAGAGGGCATGGTGGAATTGTTTTCTCCATTGCGGTTCCATTGAAGATGAGGGCGACAACTACGATGCCAGCATCGTCACCGGTTTGACGACATGGAGACTTTATTTTCGAACGACGACATCAAGGCAGAGATGGTGTCGCTGCCGTTTAATAATTTTCTCCGGATTCTTCTCTGTTTTATTGTGGTTAGATCTGACCACGATAAAAGACTAGGGAGAACAAGTTCCAGATCAGTCTTCCTCATTCTTCGGTGGTAGAAAAAAGAAGAAGAAAGAAGACACCAGAAAGAAAAAGTTCATCAACTCTGCCTACATGAATGTTGGCCGTTGTTCGTTGGGCACTATTCTTAGGCCTTTTGCCGCAAAGCACTGTACAGGTTTGGTTTTGAGATCTAAAGCTATTCACAGTGTGGGTACAATTTAGATGAAAATCAGTTTCTGGAAAATTTGTGTAATCTAGAGTGCTTTGTAACGTGTTGAAGTACCCAGCTATTATCTAATATAATTCTTTTTTCGTTGAAAAAAAGGATTTATGCATGGATTTTAAATGAAGAATTTGGACACGTGTAAAAAAGATATTATATTATATAAAAAATCGTTTGATCTTATTTATGTTGTTATTATACTCCATCAAGTATATTCCACTTGTCCCTTAACATTGGATCGTTATGGGAGTGTTTGTTTGCCTGGCCCAGTTGAGCCATTGAGTCTAAGGGGTGCAACATGGGCTTTTTGTTTGCCTGGGCTAACCTATGAGCCCGGACAGCATGCCCCTCAAAGCACCCCTGGGCCTGACCATAGAGGAACGAAAAAAAATTTGTTTCTCTAGATCCTGGCTCGTCCGGGCGCAAGGCTGCTCGCGTTGGTAGTTTCTCGTCACCACCCTTCTCTTCACCTTCCGTAGTGGTGCAGCACCCTACCCCGTGCGTCAGCCCACCTCCCCTCCGGAGCATGTGACGAGCTTCCCCTGGCGTGGCGAGCCCTTCCCCGCGCTGCGGCCCACCTTCCCGCTAGCGCGAGCGGATAGCCCTGCCCCCCGCGTCGGCCCACCTCCCCGTCGGTGCGCACGACAAGCTTGCCCTGCATGGCAAGCCATGCCTCTACCTCGGCCATGCCATCCTCCTCGCCTCCGCCATCTCCCTCCTCCGCACGAGATCCAGCGCGGGCGTGTTGCCCTACTCCGGGCGACAGCCCTGCCCCGGCACAGCGGCCCGGCTCCACCTCGGCACGGTGGCCCACCACCACCTCCGCGCGTTGCCCTGCTCTGGTGCAGCGAGGAGGAGGTGGGGGTGCGTGGATCTAGGCCCGCCGCCGCTCACCCTGGCCGGCGAGGCAAGTTGGCCCCAGAGCGGCCGCCTAGCCCTGGCGCGCCAAGGCCGCCTCTCCGCCACCGCGAGCCTCCCGGCGCGACAGTCTCCTCCACCTCCTCCACCTCGGCACGATAGGTGAAAGGTCCTAATGGCTAGAGATGGGGTGAATAGCCTATTAAAAATTTCTACAACAACACTAAGATAAATGATTAGTCAATAAGATGGCGAAGCGAATTTTACACTAGCACTATACTTGGGGTTGCAAGCCACCTACCCAATTCTATTTTCTTTGATCTCAAGTATATCACAACAAAGCTATGTCACTAATATACACCTAGGTGATCAACCTAGTGAGAGTAATACAATTAAATGATACACTATCTAGTCTTAACTACCACTAGCTCTATCTAAGTGAATGTATAATGAAATACAAGAGAGTGGTAGAGAGGTATACCGCCATGGCAAATGTCTAAAGAGTGAATACCAATGAATACCAAGGAGACAATCAAGACACAATGATTTTTCCTCCGAGGTGCACTTGCTTACCGGCAAGCTAGTCCCTGTTGTGGCGATTCACTCACTTGGAGGTTCACGCGCTAATTGGCATCACACGCCAAACCCTCAATAGGGTGCCGCACAACCAACACAAGATGGGGATCACATAAGCCACGAACAATTTACTAGAGTACCTTTTGGCTCTCCGCTGGAGAAAGGTTAAGAACCCCTTACAATCACTACGATCGGAGCTGGAGACAATCATCAACCTCCACTCGACGATCCTCGCTGCTCCAAGCCATCTAGGTGGTGGCAACCACCAAGAGTAACAAGCCAAACCCGTAGTGAAACACGAATACCAAGTGCCTCTAGATGCAAACACTCAAGCAATTCACTTGGATTCTCTCCTAATCTCACAAAGATGATGAATCAAAGATGGAGATGAGTGGGAGGGCTTTGGCTAAGTTCACAAGGTTGCTATGTCAATGCAAATGGCCAAGAGAGTGAGCTAGAACCGGCGAAATGATATTTATAGACACCTCCAAACAATAGAGTCGTTGGCTCAATTATTAGACTCACTGCGAGACAACCGGACGTGTAGGTCGTGTGCACCGGACGCGTCCGGTGTGGTCCGGTGTGAGTCTAGAGAGCTCCCAGAGCCGCTCTAGGCCGACCGGACACGTCCGATCACGCTCCCAGCGTCCGATGAATTATTGCGCTAAAAACCCGAGACTTGCTGGTTCACACCGGACACATCCATTGGGCTATATAACTTTGACCTAACACTGAATAGTAATTCATCAGCGTCCGGTCACTCCACTGAGCTAGAGTCAGGTCACTTTCACTTAGTCGCTCACCTCGGGTCCAAATATCGAACGCGTCCGGTCCTGATTCCGGACGTGTCCGGTCACTTCTGTCTGACTACCCCAAGACTGGATAAAATAACGGACGCGTCCGGTCCCAATTTCGGACGTGTCTGGTCACTCTATGACCAACACAACTAACTCATTTTCAACTCTATCTTCTTTACCCTTGCTTAAATGTGTCAACCACCAAGTGTATCACCTTGTGCACATGTGTTAGCATATTTTCACAAATCTTTTCAAGGGTGTTAGCACTCCACTAGATCTTAAATGCATATGCAATGAGTTAAAGCATCTAGTGGCACTTTGATAACCGTATTTTGATACGAGTTTCACCCCTCTTAATAGTACGGTTATAGATCCTAAATGTGATCATACTCACTAAGTGTCTCGATCACCAAAACAAAAAAAAAACTCTTATCAAGTTTCACATTTGCCTTGAGCTTTTTGTTTTTCTCTTTCTTCTTTTCCAAGTCTAAGCATTTGATCATCACCATGCCATCACCATTATCATGATTTTCACCATTGATTCATCACTTAGAGTAGTGCTACCTATCTCATAATCACTTTGATAAACTAGGTTAGCACTTAGGGTTTCATCAATTTACCAAAACTAAACTAGAGCTTTCAATCTCCTCCTTTGGTAATTGATGACAACCATTTCACAAAGATATGAATTAAAATTTATTTGAATCCATGTTGCTTGCCCAAGCATATTTATCATGTGTAAAAGGATATGGACAAGTTTTATGAATCCTAAATAGTAGCAATTGCTCCCCCTATATATGTGCTAAGAGTTTGGATTGTAGCTTTGAAAGGTCCTAATGGCTAGAGGGGGGTGAATAGCCTAATAAAAATTTCTACAACAACACTTAACCAAATGGTTAGACAATTATGAGGCGAAGCGAGTGTTGCACTAGCCTACTTAAAATGCAAGCCACCTACCACAATTCTAGTTTAGATAGTGTCTATTCACACAATAGCAAAGACACTATCCTATGTTAGTGTGCTCTCAAAGACTAACTAAAGAGCCACACCAACCAAGCAAGCAAGCTCTCACAACTAGCTACACTAAAGAGCTTGTCAACTAGTTTGCGGTAAAGTAAAGAGAGTGGTTAGGATAGTTATACCGCCGTGTAGATGAAGAACCAATCAATCACAAAGATGAATAACAATGAAGACCAATCACCTCGGAATCAATGATGAAGACAATGATTTTTTACCGAGGTTCACTTGCTTGCCGGCAAGCTAGTCCTCGTTGTGGCGATTCACTCACTTGGAGGTTCACGCGCTAATTGGCTTCACACGCCAAACCCTCAATAGGGTGCCGCACAACCAACACAAGATGAGGATCACACAAGCCACGAGCAATCCACTAGAGTACCTTTTGGCGCTCCGCCGGGGAAAGGTCAAGAACCCCTCACAATCACCACGATCGGAGCCGGAGACAATCACCACCTCCGCTCGACGATCCTCGCTGCTCCAAGCCGTCTAGGTGGCGGCAACCACCAAGAGTAACAAGCGAAATCCGCAGCGAAACACGATCACTAAGTACCTCTAGATGCAATCACTCAAGCAATGCACTTGGATCACTCCCAATCTCACTATGATGATGAATCAATGATGTAGATGAGTGGGAGGGCTTTGGCTTAGCTCATAAGGTTGCTATGTTAATGAAAATGGCCAAAGATGTGAGCCACAGCCGGCCATGGGGCTATAAATAGAGCCCCAATCAAATAGAGCCGTTATACCCCTTCACTGGGCAAAACGCGCTCTGACCGGACGCTCCGGTCATACTGACCGGACGCTGGCCCTCAGCGTCCGGTCGCCCGATGGACGCCACGTGTCATCACCTTCAAATGCTGTTCGTCAGATTCCAACGGCTACGAAGCTAACCGGACGCTCCAGTCAAAACTGACCGGACGCTAAAGCCCCAGCGTCCGGTCGTTTCCAGTAAGCTCCCCGAGGCATGTTTTTTCGACCGGACGCGTCCGGTCCACCTTGACCGGACGCAGCCAACGTCCGGTGCTCAACCCTAGCCTACTATGCCGTCTGACAGCTCGACCGGACGTAGCCTTTCAGCGTCCGATCACTGAGTGACCCAGCGTCCGGTCAGTAGACCGACGCCAGCATCATTTCGACCAACTCCATTTCAACTCTAACTTCTTCACCCTTGCCCAAATGTGCCAATCACCAAGAATTTTGCATCCGGCGCAATAGAAAATAGACCTTGTGCACATGTGTTAGCATATTTTCACAAATATTATCAAGGGTGTTAGCACACCACTAGATCCTAAATGCATATGCAATAAGTTAGAGCATCTAGTGGCACTTTGATAACCGCATTCCGATATGAGTTTCACCCCTCTTAATAGTACGGCTATCAAACCTAAATGTGATCACACTCTCTAAGTGTCTTGATCACCAAAACAAAATAGCTCCTATAGTTAATACCTTTGCCTTGAGCTTTTTGTTTTTCTCTTTCTTCTCTTCAAGTGTAAGCCCTTGATCATCTCCATGCTATCACCATTGTCATGTTATGATCTTCATTTGCTTTTCTACTTGAAGTGTGCTACCTATCTCATAATCACTTGATGAACTAGGTTAGCACTTAGGGTTTCATCAATTTACCAAAACCAAACTAGAGCTTTCAAGCTTGCACATATGCTTAGATAGGAAATATAGGAAACAATGTCTACCAAATGATGCTAAGGTATAAGAGATAGACCTTTGAAGTGTGATACCAATCGAAGTGCACCAATATACCATCATTAGCACCATTAGTAACTAGACATACACAAAAACTAGAATACCCCATGAGATCAACATTAGAAGCAAGGGTCTAGTTTCCAAAAAATGAACATAAGTCTAGTTTTCTTAACCTATGCATGCTAGTTTTTCATTTCATCATTCAATCCAATAACTAGAATATACCATGCAAGCATAAATATTAAAATTTAAAACATGTGCCATGCAAGCAAACATATGAAATGCACATTCAAATGCATCCACCAAGTTTATGAGCTTGCTCCCCCTACTTGTGTGCTCAAAATTTTAATTGATCCCTTACTTTGTCATATCTCTCCCCCTATGTCAATTTGTCAATTTCTCCCCCTTTGTTATCTTTTCACTATCTTTGTACACTATTTCTCTCCCTTTGTCATCAATGACCTCAAAGGTTTAATTTTAAATAGGTTGAGATTATCAATGTCAATCAATGGGGCGAGGATCATTTTCCCAAATTTGGTCCAATCTAGATCACTTGCCAAAGATATTTAACTCGGTTTGATCCAAGGACAAGCTTCTTCACACCTTCAAATAAGGGTTATCTTATACCATGTTGAGTTAAACATTTATAGCTCATTTTCTAGATCAAACACTAGGTTTACAAGCCCACAAATATGTCATATGCTACCACTAGACCAAATTAAGTATAGAAGCAATAGTGATACCATACAAACATCAAAATCATTTGATTTTCATGAATGAGCCTATTAAATGTGAAAAATAACTAGATGCACTAAACATGTTGTCGGGTTCATAAACCCGGGGTCCCTCGGGGACCGGCTTCCACGCCAAGGCTCGGCCTAGAAGGACGGCCTTTTCTTCTTCTGGACCGGCCCAAGAGTCTGAACTCAACAGACTGGAGCACTCGCTTTAGGCCCTGCCCACCTTCGGCCCATCTTTCTGACCTGAGCACCTCAGGCTCATGCCAACTCTGAATGGCCTCTCTGATCGGAGCACTGGCTTCAGGCCCCGACCGCCTTCATACGACCTCCGCTTAGAAAGCCTAACCCGAGGACCACCTTCGACCGCAACCCCGTGTCTCCGACCGGGGTTCATAGAAAACCTTGCTCATCGCTATTCTTCGACTGGTGCGCTAGAACCGACTGGGGACCATCAGACCAGGGACGCCTGCTCGAAAAGAACTAGAAGGCGTGCGGAGAAAGGCAAGGCATGGCTCACAAGTCAAAACCACTGTACCAGGGACCATACCCTGCATGAAACAGTGCTCTGCAGCTGCCCTGACATAAAGTATTGTAGGGGGCGCTAGAAACTCCCATATGGTAAGCCCCCCCGCATGTCTCTGGACACCGATTGCGGTATGGGCTCCAGGATTTGCCATACCGGGTGAACATAGCGCGGCACCTCACCTGCCACTAGGCATCCAGAAGTATTTGTAGGTACTGGCATCCATCCTTCCTAAAGAAGATAGCTAAACCACCCGTGCACATCTGACATCCTACAGCGACATCAACAGTACTGGGGGGCTTCAGCCATTATCCAGTTTTCACCACCGTAGGCAGCAAGGCTTAGAAATATCTGTACTCTCTCCCTCTCACCTGTAAAAGTCATCCCCTTCATCTATAAAAGGGGATGCGCTCCCACCAACTAGGAGAGATCGACTTCTTCAAGCTCAGACTCACTAGATCAACATAAACACTCCCAACCGTAGGACCACCCAGTTCTGACCGTGACCCTTCCGGTCGGAGCCGATCGAACCTCTTGTACACCCCTTCTTCCTCCTTCTCGTTTGTCCCCCCACTACAAACTTTGAGCACCTAGGCTCAGGAATAAAGTCACCGACCGACCCCGACTGGATGTAGGGCACGTTTCCTAAACCAGTATAAATCCTATGTCATTGAGTGCTAGGCCACCTCCAATCACAACGTACAACAAAACTACAAATATTTACTAGTTGGTCACTTTTTGCACCGACAGTTGGCGCCGTCCGTGGGGAAGATGTTGTATGTTCAACACTTTTTTGGTAATCGGATGGCCCATTTTTCCGCCACCCCCACCATGGCGGGCTCGGGCGATACGATTCGTTTTGGCTCGCTGGAGTTCCCCGCACCCTCGCCCACCGGGATGCGGGTTCCACACGTCTTCAAGCCACTCCAGGCCTTCCGCTTTGGGAGCATGGACTTTGTCGCCGACTGGCTCGGCGTACTCCACCTTCGTGAGGAGGTTCGCCACCCGGCACCCGTCAAAGGGACGTCCTCCACCGACTCCGGGACATGCGACTTCGATGGCGCAGCATCTGCGCTTCATTCCGAGCAAACTCTCTGCTCAAACCCCGCTGTAAGTAATATGCGTACCACTCGCTCTTTATTTACTATCTCTCACCAGTCACCCGGAGGAAATGTACCGCCTATGCCACAAGCGCCATACGATCGGTTCCCCTATGGCCTTGCGTCCTCCATGGACGCCTACGCTCAGGGGCTCTGAAGGACGCTGGCACCATCCCCCCTCACGTCCAAGTTCATGGGAATGGCGGGCTTTGTTCCTACCATTTCCCACAAACTTCCAGATGATGATGGCGAGAGCGACGGTTCAAGCATCGGTGACGTGGCACCCCGCCACTGTCCGTCATGGGAGTGCGCTATGGCGGACGCTCCATGACAACCGCCGATGGTTGCGGAGTCTGTGCAAACTCACACCCCTTCGGACCTGCATGCGGGAGCCCTCACGTCTACGCAAGCACACGCTAAGGAATTACGACAACGACGATAGAGTCAGCCGCCGCCTGCATCGGTGCCATCGGTACAGCACGTTGTGCCCCACGTTCCTGGCCTGGTGGGTGGCGCCCAGGGTCACGCTCGTCAGGTTCAGCACGACATCATGAGCGAGGGGAACGATGTCCCACAATTCACCCGGGCCAGCCAGAATATCGTGGCTGCAGTAATGCTTCTCTGTGGTGTTCCCGAGCCCATCGACCCTCAGGAGCGGGCAGTCTACCGGAACCTCCGGGTTCTAGTAGAGGCCACCGCCGTCCAACAGGCAGAAAGCTCTGCACCACGACCCCGAACCGCGCCCTCTCTCCCCACCGGAGGGACGGGGACGCGCTAGACGGATCGATCCGTTCGCTCACCGCCACAGCCGACAGGCTCGGCTCGGGGAGCAATAGCCGCGCCACGGTCCAACCAGGCGCCTGCTCCACACCAACCGCACCAGGACGCTCATAACATCGCTGGCAACCGTCGTCGGGCCCAACATGGCAACGACGTCCGCCATACGACAGCAGGCAACACAGACCCTGGCCAAACCATCGAGGGAAGCGGTGAAACATGCGCCAGGCGCGATCGCCGGTCGGATAACCAGAGCCCCAGCCCTAAGGGCCTAGGGCCATGGGCCTTCAGCCGGTGCATCCGGAGAGCACCGTTTCCATAGCATTTTCGGCCCCCCACCAACATCACCAAATACATCGGGGAGACGAACCTAGGCATCTGGCTCAAAGACTTCTGACTCGCCTGTCGAGCCAGAGGGGTGGATGATGACTTTTTCATCATCCAATATCTCCCCATTTGCGTGGGGGAACATGTTCGGGCATGGCTCGAATTCCTTCCACATGACAGCATCCACGACTGGGCAGACCTCAAGAGGGTCTTCGTCGGGAATTTCTAGGGGACGTACGTCCGCTCGGGAAACTCCTGGGACCTTAAGAGCTACTAGCAGGAGCCCAGCGAATCCCTGCGAGATTACATCCGTAGGTTTTCCCAACGTTGTAACTCCCTCCCTGATGTTGTCGACGCAGACGTCATCAGTGCTTTCCTCTCCAGGACAAACTGCAAGTCCCTAATCCACAAGCTTGGTTACCTAAAACCCCGCACCACCTGTGATCTGCTCGATGTCGCCACCAACCATGCCTCTGGCGAGGAGGTGATTGGAGCAGTCTTCAGCAGAGGCCAGGATAAAGGCAAGTCCAAGCGCATGGATCCAGACGAAGGCCCCTCCACTCAGAGGGGCAAAAAGAACAGGAAGGATTCTCGAAGTCGGTGATCTCATGCTACGAAGGACCCAATCGACGAAGGAAAAACACAAGCTCTCTCCACCCTAGGAGGGACCCTATACGGTAACCGAGGTAATCCGACCGGGCACCTACCGACTGGAGGACAACAACGGCAATGTTCTCAACAACACTTGGAACATTGAACAACTACGTCGTTTTTTTCCCTTAGAATCAATCTAAACACCTTCGGTTAAAGCACATGCTCCTGTAAGAGCGCCCCCGCCCGAACACTTTCAACCCAGGTCGCTCGGGGGCTCCATAAATATACAAATATTGAGTACTACCTCTCTATTTTGTTTACTATTGTATGGAGAAATTCCTTCCTACCCTAATGAAGGGGTAGTTCATTCCTTTAAATTTACCTTACATAACTTTGCTTTAGAACATTCTGACTGATCGCACCCCACCTTTTCCTACGGTTACGACCGGCCGAGTCTCGCGGGCCATGCCCCGGGCTCACAAAGTTGCGACCTACGGAACAAACGGGCAGGTGCGAGAAAGAAAGAAATTTAAAATAAAATTATACTAAGGAGAAACTAAGGAACGGAAGGGAACAAGCTTCCCCGAACGAAATAACTCCATCACAGAAAACAAAATACCATTATAGCTGTTAAGCACATGAATGTTTTACACGGGGGCTTCCCCACAAATTTAAAACTGCTATGGCTACTCAACAACTTCACTTGAACGCTAGAAGAAGACCTCCCTGAGTCGATCGATTCACTCAGGATAAGCACCTGAGATATAGGTAGGAAGCAAAGGGGCACCCTATGCGGGCCATGCCGACTCCATCTTGAATGACGAGCACGGGTCCTGGTTGGACATTTCTGACTAAAGCTCTCCGAACCCCATCTCTCAGGTCATCAAGGTAAGCATATGTTCATTAAATACAAAACTGTTAACACGAGGACTAACCCACAATTGACAAGCGCAGGTACCGGTCGGGCATTTCCAACTAGAGCTCTTCGGACTCCGTCACTCCAGTCGTGCAGGCGCCACCACACGAAATCTCCGCCGAAAGACAACCAGACCTTCCTGAGTTGATCGAGTCACCCAGGATAGATCAACCGGCCTCCTGAGTCGATCGATTCACTCAGGATAAGCACTTGAGATATAGGTAGGAAGCGAAGGGGCGCCCCATGCGGGCAATGCCGACTCTGTCTCGAATGACGAGCACGGGTCTCGGTCAGACATTTCTGACTGAAGCTCTCCAAACCCCATCTCTCAAGTCATCAAGGTAAGCATATGTTCATTAATACAAACTGTTCACATGAGGACTAACCCATGATTGACAAGCGTAGGTCCCGGACGAACGTTTCCGACTAGAGCCCGGCGAACCCCGTCTCTCCAGTCTTCAAGGTAAAACACTATCGAAGCCCCTCTATTTCAATTTAAAAACATTCATACATCCATACGCGCATTTCATTCCATACGCCTGAATCCCCCAGACGGTTAGGGCATGAACAGCCCAAGGGCTCGGGAACTAAGCATCACACGTGCAGCGAAATGCACTAGAACGCTCCGTGTTGTGCCACGAAGCGATGGCTTGCCTCATTCGACATGAGCAACCAAACAGAGCCAGGGGAGAAAACTGTAGATGAGCACCATGCGGCCTTCGCCCGGTCTGGCAAACCAGGTCATCTCAACCTTCTCGTTCGATCCTGAACCTCTCGCCAAGCCCACAGAATCTCCATCGAGGGGAGGCCGTCAGGCCACCTGGGTCGGTCTATGGAATGACCTAGGCATCTATCGAGCTGCAGGTAAAGGAGTAGTGGAATGCCACAAGAGGGCTATGTTGACCCCATCATGAACGACGGACCTGGATTCCACTCGATCACACCCGTTAGCGAGCTCACCGAGCTAGTCTTCGAGCCCGAGCGATCGGGACAGGCGATGAAACTCAGCCCCTCCGGTTGTGAGGAACCAGATGGGGTAGCACAAAAATGACTCACAACCCCCACGAATGCCCGACAAGGCTCGGGGGGTTTAAATGCCATGGGACCGTGACTCCGAACTCGCGTCGACGGGATAGGCGACATTCGGCTACGGCTCTTGGGACCGCGACTCTTAAACTCTTGTCGACAGGATAGGCGACATCTAGCTACGGCTCTTGGGACCGTGACTCCTAAACTCGCATCGATAGGATAGGCGACATCCGGCTACGGCTCTTGGGACCGTGACTCCTAAAACTCGCGTCGACAGGATCGGCAACATCCGGCTACGGCTCCTAGGACCATGACTCCTAAACTCGCGTAATGGCTTCAGATGGCTCCACTAACTAAAACTAACTCTCTCGATCCACGGCGAGCACCGACGCCTAGGTCAACTCGTGACTCCACCTTACCCGATCTCACGGCGCGCACCGACGCCAAAGATCGAACTCTGTTGCATCCAAAACTAAGTTATTTCCATTCACGGAGCACACCGACGCCAGGGCTTGTTTCAAAAACTAAAAACTTCCTCGTCCGATCCCCGGCGCGCACCGACGCCGGGATCATTAAGTTCTGTCTCAATCCAATCCCCGCGCTTAAAAACACCTCGGCTGCACAACAACGCCATGGTTAAACAAAATTCCATCTCAAACTAAAAACACGCATACATGCCTGCTAACACCCCCAGCCGGTTCGGCCTAAACCGTCTGGGGCTCGGGGGCTACACCGGCGGGTGCGCTCCCGCCAGCAAGACAAAAAATCCCATAGACGATTCTGTCCGAATCGCCTGGGGGCTCGGGGGCTCCTATCGGGTTCATAAACCTGGGGTCCCTCGAGGACCGGCTTCCACACCAAGGCTCAACCCAGAAGGATGGCCTTTTCTTCTTCTAGACCGGCCCAAGAGTTTGAACTCAACAGATCAAAGCACTCACTTCAGGCCCTGGCCGCCTTCGGCCCATCTTTCTGACTGGAGCACCTCAGGCTCATGCCAACTCTGAATGGCCTCTCCGATCGGAGCACTGGCTTCAGGCCCTAGCCGCATTCACACGGCCTCTGCTCAGAAAGCCTAACCTAAGGACTGCCTCCGACTGTGACCCCATGTCTTCGACCGGGGTTCATAAAAAACCCTACTCGTCGCTATTCTCTGACTGGCACGCCAGAACCGACTGGGGACCATCCGATCGGGGACGCCCGCTCGGAAAGAACCAGAAGGCGTGCGGAGAAAGGCAAGGCATGGCTCACAAGTCAAAACCACTATACAAGGGACCATACCATGCACGAAACAGTGCTCTACAGCCACTCTAACACAAAGTATTGTAGGGGTCGCTAGAAACTCCATATGGTAAGCCCCCCTCCCCCTCCCCCCGCGTGTCTCTAGACACCGATTGCGGTATGGGCTCTAGGATTTGCCATACCGGGTGAACATAGCGTGACACCTCACCTGCCACTAGGCATCCAGAAGTATTTGCAGGTACCGGCGTCCATCCTTCCTGAAGAAGATAGCACAACCACCCGTGCACATTTGACATCCTACAGCGACATCAACAGTACTGGGGGGCTTCAACCATTATCCAGTTTTCACCACCGTAGGCAGCAAGGCTTAGAAATATCTGTACTCTCTCCCTCTCACCTATAAAAGCCATCCCCTTCATCTATAAAAGGGGATGCGCTCCCACCAACCAGGAGAGATCGACTTCTTTAAGCTCAGACTCACTAGATCGACATCAACACTCCCAACCATAGGACCACCTAGTTTTGACCGTGACCCTTCTGGTCAGAGCCAACCGAACCTCTTGTACACCCCCTTCTTCCTCCTTCTCGTTTGTACCCCCACTACAGACTTTGAGCACCTGGGCTCAGGAATAAAGTCACCGATCGACCCCGACTGGACGTAGGGCACGTTGCCTGAACCAGTATAAATCCTGTGTCATTGAGTGCTAGGCCACCTCCGATCACAACGTACAACAAAACTACAAATATTTACTAGTTGGTCACTTTCTACACCAACACATGTCCTTAGCAAGGATGTATGCCATGCCAATCAACTTTTACCTTGGATTGCTCGAAGGAGAGGCATGTCATATAAGTAGGGAGGTGCATCAACACATATTTGAGAAATCTAATATGTTCAACTCATTCCTTAGCTTGCAAAAACTTTTCTCATCTAATGGCTTGGTGAATATATTGGCAAGTTGATTTTCGGTGACTACACTCTCAATGCAAATGTTCCCTTTTTGTTGGTGATCTCTTATGAAATCGTGGCGAACATCAATGTGCTTTGTTCTTGCATGTTGAACCGGATTGTTGGTTAACTTAATTGCACTCTCATTGTCACATAGCAATGGCACTTTCTTGAACTTGATTCCAAAGTCATTCAAGGTGGTCTTCATCCAAAGTATTTATGCACAACAACTATCGGCGGATATGTATTCGGCTTCGATGGTTGATAATGCAACACTATTTTGCTTCTTTGATGACCATGAAATAAGTGATATTCCCAACAATTGACATGTGCCTGAGGTGCTCTTCTTTCAACCTTGCATCCCTCATAATCCGAGTCGGAGTAACCAACTAGCTCAAACTTTGCTCCTTTAGGATACCACAAACCAACATTTTGTGTATGCTTCAAGTACCTCAATATTCTCTTTGTAGCCTTCAAATGACTTTCTCATGGTGAGGCTTGAAATCTTGCACACATGCATACACTAAACATGACATCCGGCCTTGATGCGGTCACATAGAGTAGGCTTCCAATCATAGACCGATATAATTTTTGATCCACCCTATTACCACTTGCATCACTATCCAAGTTGCCATTTGTTCCCATTGGTGTACTAATGGTTTTGCTATCACTCATGCCAAACTTCTTGAGCATGTTTTTGATGTACTTGCCTTGACTCATAAATGTACCATTCTTCAATTGCTTAATTTGAAGATCAAGGAAGTAACTTAACTCTCCAATCATGGATATTTCAAACTTATTAGCCATCATCTTTCCAAACTCTTCACAAAGTCTTGATTGGTTGATCCAAATATGATGTCATCAACAAGATTTGTATTACAAATAAGTCTTTGTGAATCTTCTTGGTGAAAAGAGTGATGTCAACCTTGTCCATCATGAACCCTTTAGAGAGTAGGAAGTCCCTCAATCTCTCATACCATGCTCTAGGTGCTTGCTTCAAGCCATACAATGCCTTCTTCAACTTGTACACATGGTCAGGCTTCTTGTCATCTTTAAAACCAGGAGGTTGCTCAACATATACTTCTTCATTGATGTAACCATTGAGAAATGCACTCTTGACATCCATTTGATAGAGCTTGATGTTGTGGGTACAAGCATAGGCTAATAAGATTCTAATTGCTTTCAATCTAGCAACCGGGGCATATGTTTCTCCAAAGTCAAGGCCTTCAACTTGTGTATATACTTGTGCTATCAATCTTGCTTTGTTCCTTACTACTATCTCATCTTGATCTTGCTTGTTTCTAAAGATCCATTTGGTTCCAATCACATTGTATCCCTTTGGTCTCTCTACCAATTCCCATACTTGATTTCTTGTGAAGTTATTCAATTCTTCATGGATAGCATTCACCCAATCAACATCCTTTAATGCTTCATCTATCTTCTTTGGTTTAATGGATGACACAAATGAGAAATGCTCACAAAATAAAGCCAATCTTGATCTAGTTTGTACACCTCTTAAAATATCACCAATGATAGTGTCCAATGGATGATCCCTTGTAATATTGGTTGGTTGGAGGATTGGAACTTGATTGCTTGCACTTGCTTGATCATTGGGTTGAGATGATGCACTAGCCACTTGATCTTGTTTATTATCATGAGAGCCACTTATACTAGCTTAATTTGTATCATCTTGCACATTTGAGTTACAGAGCACTTGCACTTGATCATCTTCATCATCATTCACTTGCCTAGGTCCCAATTCACCAACATCCATGTTCTTCATGGCATTTGAAAGTTAAATGCCTCTAACATATTCCAAGTTCTTATTCTCTTCTTGTGAACCCTTGGTTTCATCAAATTCAACATCATGAACTTTCTCAAAAGTACCACTATCCAAATTCTAAACTCTATATGCTTTGCTAGTAATTGATTATCCAAGTAGAAATCCTTCATCACATTTCTTGTCAAACTTTCCCAATCTAGTGCCTTTTTTAAAGATATAGCATTTGCAACCAAAGACCCAAAAATATGCAATGTTGGGCTTTCTACCATTCAAGAGCTCATATGGTGTCTTCTCTTTCAATGGGTGACAATAGAGGCAGTTGCTACAATAGCAATCCATGTTGATAGCTTCGGCCCAAAAAGATTGACTCACATTGTACTCACTAAGCATAGACCTTGCCATATTAATGAGTGTTCTATTCTTCCTCTCAACAAGGCCATTTGATAGTGGAGTGTACTTGGCTAAGAATTGATGTCTAATTCCAAATTCATCACACAACTCATCAATTCTAGTGTTCTTGAACTCACTTCCATTGTCACTTCTAACTCTCTTGATGGTTGTTTCAAATTCATTGTGAATGCCTTTGACAAATGATTTGAATGTTGCAAACACATCACTTTTGTCCACTAGAAAGAATACCCAAGTGTATCTAGTATAATCATCCACTATCACAAAGCCATATTTGTTACCACCAATGCTAGTATATTGAGTTGGCCCAAACAAGTCCATGTACAATAACTCAAATACTTTACTAGTGCTTATCATGCTTTTCTTAGGATGGGTGTTTCCAACTTGTTTTCTAGCTTGAGAAGAGCTACAAAGCTTGTCTTTCTCAAACACTACATCTTTCAAGCCTTTAACCAAGTCATGATTGACCAATCTATTCAATTGTTTCACTCCAACATGACCAAGCCTTCTATGCCATAACCAACCCATGCTAAACTTAGCGAACAAATATGTAAATAATTGAGTTTCACTAGCATTGAAATCAACCAAGTATAGATTCTCATATCTAGAGCCCTTGAAGATCAAGTTAGAGCCATCTACACTTATGATCTCTACATCATCTACCCCAAATATGCATTTGAATCCAAGATCACACAATTGAGCCACGGATAGCAAATTAAAGTTCAAGCTCTCTACTAGCAACACATTGGATATGCTCATATCATTGGATATTGTAATCTTACCAAGCCCTTTGACCTTGCCTTTGCCAATGTCACCAAATGTGATACTATCATAACAATCATTGCCATTGGTATTGATTGAGTTAAACATTCTTGCATCACCGGTCATATGTTGAGTGCACCCACTATCAAGAACCCAATGCCTTCCTCTTGCTTTGTAATTTACCTACAAAAGAAGATAAATTCTTTTTAGGTACCCAAACTTGCTTGGGTCCATGAAGGTTAGTGACCAAGCTCTTTGACACCCAAATAGCTTCTTCTTTGAGCCCATCCATGGTGTACCAGTGAACTTAGCTTTCACACCATTTGTACTCTTAGTAAGCACATAGAAAGAATTAATATTAATTGAGGATACATTAACACTTTTGCTCTTGTTCTTGCACTCATGCTCTTTTATGACCAACTTGCTTGTAACTAGTGCAAAACCGACCATTGTTCTTCATAAAACTAGTCTTGTGAGGAGCAAAGGCCGCCTTGCCTTTCTTGGGGGTATAGCCCAATCCCTCTTTGTAGAGAGAAACTCTTTGGCTACCCAAGCACATAAGCAAGTGGTCCTCACCACCATAGGCCTTAGCCAAGGTGTGAGTGAGCTCATTGACCTTATTCTTGAGGGTCTTATTCTCAACCATTAGTGAGGCATTACATGTGAAACCATCACTATTAGATAAGGTGGAAGTGGAAGTGCTACAAGAAGGGTTAGTGGGAGCAATAATGATAGGCTTATATAATGATTCATCAATTAGGTCACAAGTTAACCCTACATTACATGTCTCAACATGCTTCTTCTTATTTTGCTCATCAAGCAAAGTGGAATGAGCTTTTTCAAGCTTCTTGTGAGCCTTGCCAAGCTTCTCATGGGCTTCCTCTAGCCTCTTATAAGATGCATTGAGCTCACCAAAGGCTTGCTTAAGGGCTTTTAGTTACTTACACAAGCTTTTGCATTCCCTTCTCTTAATGTTAAAGTGTTCTTTAACATCATCTAGCATGTCAAGTAGTTCATCCTTAGTTGGTTTATTATCATCACTATCACTTTTATTTTCATTTTCATTATCATGTTCCTCATTGCTTCCATCATCACAAGTTTGTACCTTAGTGGCCTTAGCCATGAAGCATGATGGAGTGTCGAAGAGAGAAGGCTTCTCATTAATAGCATTGCTTGCAAGTGCCTTCTTCTTGATGGTCTTGTCATCATCACTATCATCATCATCACTTGAGGAAGCATCACTATCCCAAGTGACCACATATGAACCACCCTTTTTCTTCTTCTTGAAGATCATCTTGCCCTTCTTCTCTTTCTTTTCCTTCTTGTTCTTCTTGTTGTCATCATTGTCACTACTGTATGGACATTGAGCAACAAGATGATCTTTGCTTCTACAATTGAAGCACCTTCTTGATTCTTCCTTGTTCTTGGATGAAGACTTCTTTCTTCTAGCACGATAGCCCTTCTTCATCATGAACTTGCCACATCTCTTGACAAAGAGAGCCATCTTCTCATCATCCATCTCATCAAAGCTCAAGTCTTCATCTTCATTTGATGATTCTTGCTTTGCCTTGCCCTTGGATGATGTGGCCTTGAATACCACACTCTTCTTCTTCTCATCTTTCTTCTCCTTCTTTTTTTCTTCTCATCATCATCTCTATATGTATCATCGGTCATTATATCTCCCAACACTTAGTTTGGTGTCATGGTGTCCAAATCACTCCTCACTAGAATAGTGATCAATGTTCCAAATCTTGAGGGTAAGCATCTCAAGAACTTATGGGAGAAGTCCTTGTCCTCCACCTTCTCACCAAGTGCTTTGAGATCATTGACAAGCACTTATAACCTATGGAACATCTTCAGCACACTCTCATCCTCCTTCATCTTGAAACTAACAAACTTCTCCTTGAGGATATATGCCTTGGCACCCTTCACGGCTTGAGTGCCCTCAAATGATTCCTCCAACTTCTTCCATGCTTCATGAACCATCTTAATATTCTTGATTTGCTCAAATGTTCTCTCATCAATAGCATCATGAATGGCACTAAAAGCAATGTCATTGTTTTGGAGAAGCACTTCTTTAGTGGTGGTGGGGTTCTCTGGATCCTCTATCTCAATCTTGGTCTCCACCACCTTCCAAACTTTTCTATTGATTGACTTGATATATGTTGTCATCTTAGCCTTCCAATAGGGATAGTTTGAGCCATCAAATTGGGGTGGCTTCTTGGTGTTGTTGATTTAAGCCATTTTTACACAGAAGGTTGTTAAGCCTTAAATCATGGTGACCACGACTCTGATACCACTTGAAAGGTCCTAATAGCTATAGGGAGGGTGAATAGCCTATTAAAATTTTCTACAACAACACTAAGACAAACGATTAGTCAATAAGATGGTGAAGCAAATTTTACGCTAACACTATATTTGGGGTTGCAAGCCATCTACCCATTTCTATTTTCTATGATCTCTAGTATATCACAACAAAGCTATATCGCTAATATACACCTAGGTGATCAATCTAGTGAGAGTAATACAATTAAATGATACACTATCTAGTCTTAACTACCACTAGCTCTATCTAAGTGAATGTATACTGAAATACAAGAGAGTGGTAGAGAGGTATACCGCCATGGCAAGTGACCAATGAGTGAATACCAATGAATATCAAGGAAACAATCAAGACACAATGATTTTTCCTCCAAGGTTCACTTGCTTGTCGGCAAGCTAGTCCCCGTTGTGGCGATTGACTCACTTGGAGGATCACACGCTAATTGGCATCACACGCCAAACCCTTAATAGGGTGCCACACAACCAATACAAGATGAGGATCACACAAGCCACGGGCAATTTACTAGAGTACGTTTTGGCTCTCCGTCGTGGAAAGGTCAAGAACCCCTCACAATCACCACGATCAGAACCGGAGACAATCACCAACCTCCGCTCGACGATCCTCGCTACTCCAAGCCATCTAGGTGGTGGCAACCACCAAGAGTAACAAACTAAACCCGCAGCAAAACATGAATATCAAGTGCCTCTAGATGCAAACACTCAAGCAATGCACTTGGATTCTCTCTCAATCTCATAAAGATGATGAATCAAAGATGAAGATGAGTGGGAGGGCTTTGGCTAAGCTCACAAGGTTGCTATGTCAATACAAATGGCCAAAGAGAGTGAGCTAGAGCCAGCCAAATGATATTTATAGACACCCCCAAACAATAGAGCCGTTGGCTCAATTATTGGGTTGACTGCGAGACGATCGGACGCGTCCGGTGTGGTGATCGGACGTGTCCGATCACTGCCTGACTGCTACGTGTCCCTTTCAAATTGTTTAGCCATTGGCGCCCAACGGCTATCTCTACGCATAGTAATACTACATGTTCAGACGCACTGTTAGAAAACAACTGGACCCGGGAGATGCAGTGTCAGGTCGAGTCCAGAGAGCTCCCATAGCCGCTCTGGGCCGACCGGACGTGTCCGATCACACCGGACTGGACCCGGGAGACATAGCATCAGGTTGAGTCCATAGAGCTCCCAGAGCCACTTTGGGCCGACCGGATGAGACGCTCCCAGCATCCGATGAATTATTGCGCTGAAAACCTGAGACTTGTTGGCAACCGGATGCGTCCGGTGGCTCTCTGCAATCCTGCATCGGGCTATATCACTTTGACTTGATGCTGAACAGTAACTCGTCAGCGTCTGGTCACTCCACTGAGCCAGAGTCCGGTCACTTTCACTTAGTCGCTCACCTTGGGTCAAATATCGGACGCGTTCGATCCTAATTCCGGACGTGTCCGGTCACTCTGTGACTAGCACAATTAACTCCTTTTCAACTCTATCTTCTTTACCCTTGCTTAAATATGTCAACCACCAAGTGTATCACCTTGTGCACATGTGTTAGCATATTTTCACAAATGTTTTCAATGGTGTTGCACTCCACTGGATCCTAAATGCATATGCAATGAGTTAGAGCATCTAGTGGCACTTTAATAACCATATTTCGATACGAGTTTCATCCCTCTTAATAGTATGACTATCGATCCTAAATGTGATCATACCCACTACGTGTCTCGATCACCAAAACGAAAAGCTCCTATCAAGTTTTACCTTTGCCTTGAGCTTTTTGTTTTTCTCTTTCTTCTTTTCCAAATCCAAGCATTTGATCATCACCATGCCATCACCATCATCATGATTTTCACCACTGCTTCATCACTTGGAGTAGTACTACCTATCTCATAATCACTTTGATAAACTAGGTTAACACTCAGTGTTTCATCAATTCACCAAAACTAAACTAGAGCTTTCAACAGGGCACCTCCCTACGATCGCAATGAGAAGAGAACGAACAGGAGCAGGGAAGAAGGTGGGGTGGGTGGGGGTTGGGGGGGTAAGGCTACCAATTCTTGGATGCAGGGTACTCATACACTTTTGTTCAGGCAAACAAGCACCTTCCCATCCCTAGCCAACCTCTACTTGGGCCAAGCAAACAAACAGGCCTAGTTGCACCACTTGGGGCTGCCTCCACCAGGCTAGGCTGGCCTGGTACCGACAGGCCACCCTGGGCCAGGGAAACAAACACGCCCTATGTGATCCACCGCTGTATTAGCTAGATATAAAAACATTTGTTGCCATCCAATGGAATAATGGGGAATGATTTAGTGACTACACCCAAAAAGAATCTCAATGAATATATACCATAATTTAATTGTACTAGAAGAGACGAAGCTTGGCACTATATTTTGTTTCTAACTTTTATTCCTAACTATTTGTAAGGTGAACATGATAATTGGTCCTGCTCGCTTGTCTTATGAGCCGTACTATTTCAATGAATGAATAGTGTTTTCTCTCACAACAAATATGCGAACAGTATTTTCAGTCATGGTTTTTCAGCAAAGCGAACAGGGTCAATGCTTTCTTTACTTTATAATTAAAAGTAGATGTCCAAAATATAACCATACAACTCTAGACGTACCATTCTGGCTCTCTTGGCTACTATAGCCAACTAAAAAACACTCTTTTTTTAGATAAATTCACCCGCGGTCTTCTAACTTGACAGCGGGTGTCACTTATGGTCCCCATTCTTTAAAAATGCAACTTCAAAACTCATCCCGCGCGCCAGGTCCAAACGGGCCACGACCTGATCTGCTTGCGTCTGTGGTGTTCCAGCATGGCGCAGACATGGATCCCGCCCCAAAATCAGACGCACGTAGCCGACCCCCTTTCCCTGCTCGCTCTCCTTCAAACTCGCCTACTCTGCTTCTTCTCGGTGGCCACGGCGGGTCACCGAGGCGTAGCTAGACGCCGGCTTCTCGATGAAGGAGATCGAAGGAGAAGGGATTGGGTGGGTGTAGTAGGCGGCGACAGGAAAGCAGGTGGCTGGCGCAGAGGCTTCGGCGATGGGTCCGAAGCTGCGAGCAAAGGGGGAGCCTCTGCCTTGTTATGCTAAGTTCTGGGATGACAAAAGTCTCCAATTTTTTGTGCCCGAACTGATGGTTTCAAAGTAACAGTTGTTGTTTGATTTGTAAAGTTTCGATTTTGGGGTCTAGGGTTTGACATTTAGGGTGCGATTCGATGAAAGTTGGGGTTTTGTTCATGGGGTAGGGTTAAGATGGGTACTGTGAAATACACTGATGTCGTGTAAATTTACCTGATGTAGTGTAGTGAAATACTAACCATGGCGTAGTACTGATGTAGTGTATTTGCACAATTGTTTGACTGTAGGTAGCAACAATGAGTTCACTGTTGAAGTTCATCATGGTGGATTTTTTGTTGGTTCGGGAAATTTGAGGTCTTATGTGGATGAGAGGATAAGCTGGTTTGATTACTGTGATGTTGATACTTGGTCCACTTTGTGGTTTGATGACATTGCTCAACAACTTGGCTATGACAGCAACACTGCCTTGAAGGTGCATTGGTTGCTGCCAGGAAAGGAAATGCAAGATGGCTTGCGGCTTATGCTTACTGATGCAGATACAAATGCTATGTGTTCAGTGGTTGATAGGGTGAAGACATTGGTTCTGTATTTTGACCAAGATGATTATGACTGATAAACAGAAGGTAAAGTTCAAGCACAACAACACCATTTTCTCTAAGTTTATTTGGTTGTTAATTCACACCTCTTGTTGCAGGGTCTAATTCCAGCAGTTGAAGAAACCTTCCCTGAGTCAGAGCATCGATTCTGTGTGAGGCATTTGTAGGCAAACTTCAGGGATGTTGGTTTCAAAGGTGAAATACTTAAAAAGCAGCTGTGGACCTGTGCAAGAGCTAGTACAGAGCAAAAGTGGCAATATCACATGGAGAAGCTGAAGGCACTCAGCCATGCTGCATTTAATTGGTTGGAGAAGATGCCCTCGAACACATGGGTAAGGGCTTACTTTCCTGAATTTCCTAAGACTGATATGCTTCTGAACAACAATTATGAGGTATTTAATAGTTACATACTGGAAGCTAGGGAATTGACAATTCTTTCCATGTTAGAAAAGATCAAACAACAACTAATGACTAGGCACTATAACAAGTAAAAGGAATTGTTTGAGCAGTTTGTTGGTCCTATCTGTCCTAAGATTAGGAAGAAAGTAGCAAATAATGCAGAACTTGCCAACATATGCTATGCTATGCCATCTGGAAATGGTTTATTCCAAGTACTTGAAAGGGTGTTTAAGTACATTGTGGACATTAGAGCAAAGATATGTGAATGCAGGAAGTGGAATCTCACAGGAATTCCCTGTCAGCACGCTATATCATGCTTAAGGCATGAAAGAATTCTAGTTGAAAGTGTTGTCCATGAGTGCTACTCTCTTGAAGCATTTAGCAGAGCATATGAAAGTAAAGTCATTCCATGTAGAGACATTACACTGTGGGAAAATGTAAATGGTCCTACAGCTCTTCCACCTAAGTATGAAAAAAGAGTAGGAAGACCACCCAGGTGTAGGAGGAAGGAGCCATAGGAAATTCAAGGAAAACATGGACCATCAATTTCCAAACATGGAGTGGTCATCAAGTGCAGCTACTGCAAAGGAGAAAATCACAATGTCAGAGGTTGATCATGTACTACAGCTAATTGTCTGCCATTTAAATTATTTTGATGACATACTGCCATTTGTAAACCTATAGGATACCCTAGAATCTCAGTTTGTAGGCCATGAAGGTCCACAAAATTCTCAGGTATTCACAGAAGGCCATGAAGGTCCCCAAAATTCTCAGGTATTCACAGAAGGCCATGAAGAACCTACTGCTATGGCATCAACATATGACCACCTGACACAAACTGGTGATGCACCAGTATACTCCCAGCTGATGTCCAATATGAGCTCGACCACATGTTACTGCAAATGATGCAAAAGGTTATCTACTTCACATGCCTACTGTTATCAATTTTGTTGTTTGATGTATCCACTAATGTTGGTCACCATCTTTATTTGGTAGGGATTAGATTCATCCATTCCATATCAGCCTGTAGGGCCACTGCCAGATTTAGTGTTCATCAACACCAACAGGCCGTTGGGAAGGCCAGTACCTCTAACAATAGCCACCAAGGAAAGCAAGACTGCAGCAAAGAGGAAGAGGACTGCACCAGGACAGAAAAAGGCTCCAAAGAAAACCAAGGACTAAAAAAGTTAGTGAAGATCTGTACAACTTTCAGGAAATAGTTAGTGAAGACTTTTGGGAAATAGTTAGTGAAGACAACTTTTGGGAATTAGTTAGCCATGACAACTTTTGGGAATTAGTTAGTCATGACAACTTTTGCTCTTTTGTGAATGCCACAGCCTTTGGGAAATAATTAGTCTGTGACCGTAGCATCTATGTCTGAGAAAGATGCTTGTACAGGTAGCACCATAACATTGTAGAATGGCACCAAAACATATGTACCAGTGCCATAGTTGCAACTCTGCAGTGGCAAACTAAACGGTCTTTTATGGCTGTGTTTTATGCCTCACTCTTACATATATGTGGTTAATTGCAATACATGTTTCAGATCACCGGCTAATATATATGTTTTTATGGCCGTAGCTCATGGCTGCCTATATATGTAGAAGAGAAAACCAGAAAATATTAAGACATTCTCTTGGGCTGTAGAAAAAATTGTATGGAGACCCAGTGAGCCTTATCACAGAAATTTGCATGGTAATAGAAGTACAGGCAAAATGAGCAAATACTTCATACTTCAAGCAAGTATATCCTGGAATAGCTCAAACACACAACAGAGGCCCTATACATGCATTTTAGCATATGTTCAGATTGAGCTAACTGAATGCTGGCAACCATCAGAGAAAAATATAGATGTAGATGCAAGCAACACCAATAGGCCATTTCATTGCACATAAGACAGTTCTACAATGCAGGCAACCATCTCATTACATTTCAAGTGTCCCTGAACATTTCAGAAGCATAACTATATCCATACAAGAGATTTCTCTACATTTAGTTCGTGAAATTTAGAAATTTGGCTACTGTAGCACTTTCGTTTTTATTTGGCAATTAGTGTTCAATCATGAACTAATTAGGCTCAAAACGTTCGTCTCGCGATTTCCAACCAAACTGTGCAATTAGTTTTTTTCGTCTACATTTAATACTCCATGCACGTATCGCAAAATTCGATGTGATGGCTACTGTACCACTTTTTGAGAAACTTTTTGAGAACTAAACAAGCACAAATAGCCAACAGAGGCCTGAAATTTTCATATCTTCTTTCTTTCAATCAGATATGATGCTGGCTCTTCTCTGCATTTTCTTTCACTGCTCCATGATCCTTCCTCTTCTCTGCTGGCTCTTCTCTGCATTACCTTGTTGAACACTGGCTGATATGGAGGGACATGGCCTTCCTCACGAGGTCGCGCCGCCGATGCCGGAGCCCACGACCATGACGGCGCTTTCCTTGCACATTGCTCTGGAGCCGGCCACCTACATCTCTTTGGAGCCAACGGCGAGCACGGTGGACGCGAGGGCCTTCCTGTCGGCGGTGAGCTCGACGGACGTGAGGGCCTTCTTGGCAACGGCGAGCCTCCGCGTGCTTCCTGGCCGCCACGCCCGCCCCCGGCGTGGCCGCGCCTGCCTCCAGAGGCCGTGAGGCCGCCACCAGCCCGCCCAAGCGGAGAAGCTGAGAAGCGGGTGGATCCCTCTCGCCGTCGATGTGGCCCTCGCAGGAGAAGACGCGGCTCTGGGCGGCGGACGCAGCTGGATGCGGCCGGCACCGCTGCTCCCCGACGACGAACACGATTGGGGAACTGTTCTGCCTCCGCGTCGTGACTGAAGGAGAGCGAGCATGGGAAAAGGGGGTCGGCCGCGTGAGTCTGTTTTTGGGCCGGAACCCACGTCCGCGCCACGCTGGAACGCCACGGAGGCAAGCAGATCGGGTCGTGGCCCGTTTGGACCTCTAGTGGCGTCCGGGACGAGTTCTGGGACCCCAAAGTTGCACTTCTAAAGAACGGAGAGCTAAGTGCCTAAGTGACACCTGCTGCCAAGTCAGAGGACCGCGGTTAAAATTTTCTCAAAAAAAAATAACACCCAACTATATACCTTGATTCTTCTTAGCCATCCTATCTCGAATACAGCTTCACATTTATTTAACCATTGTGTTATCTACTATATACCTATATAGAAGGAATCCACTAGCGAATCCACTAGCAGATTTCTAACCGATTTCGCAAAACCATGTCAGCGTTTGTGCTACATGAACTGAACAGCTGTTAGTCTATGTACTCGCCGGTTCCTTCTTACGTGCCAACCAAAGAGGCGTATAAATTATTGTATTTCACCATCGATTCCTCTACCAGAACGCACCACTGATTTCTCTACCGTAATAAATGCACCGAATAGCCACTGCAAATGCATGAAAAACAAAATGAACGGTCGCTGCAACAGAGTTTAAGGCCATGTTCGGCTGCACATATAAACCGGTTTATATGATACAGTATTTTTCTCTTCCAATAAATCGCACAAACAAAAGCCTAGATAACTCTGCTCCGCGTACACTCGCCGGCCACCCTGCTCCGGCTAGGCCATGCCCTGCCCCGCTCGGCAGCGCTGCACCGTGTCGCGCCGCCTCCGCTGGGCTTCTCCCAGTCCCAGCTCGATCGTCGTGACATACCAGCGGGATACTGCGCTCCACCTCGACCGTCACGAGGTTCGTGCCTAGGATCACCTGGCTGAGATGGAAGATATTTTGTACTGTATAGCGGAACGATAGTGACGTGTGATGGTTTTCTTAAGCTGGGTCTCACAACTGATACTCTAGGTCTGTTATCTATCCACGTGTGTTTTTTTTTTGACAAAAATCTAAACTACAACTTTGGTCTCTTGGAGACTAAGGCCTTGTTTGGCATGACTCCAATTCTGGGTGGAGCTGCTCCACTCCAGAACTTCAGGTGGAGCCAGCTCTGGGTGGAGTTGGAGCTGTTTGATGAGGGTGTTTGGCTGGGAGGGTGTCCCCAGCTCCAGAAAAGATGAGTTTGAGGGTAGATTGCCATTCTTGCCCCTGGATCGACTTGAACTACTTCTCACAAATATGAAATGAAAGTACATGCAGTGGAGTCCAAAATAATAATAAATTACATGTCATTTGTCTAGAACCGAAATTACAAAATAAGTTCATAGTTCCAAAATAAGGTCGTCCATAGTTCACGACATCCAGGACGGGCAGGAAAATGGCATTGATACCTCTCTGTGCTTCCATACCAGTAGCAGCCTTTGTGTGTGCTCCACTTGCAGCAGCGTCCATAGGTAGAATATCAGAACTGAGGTCATCGAGGGCGGCTTTGATAACAGTAGAAGAAGGAAACAATAACGATGATGAACTTGCCGTGGCGATGCCCTTGACCATGGAAACATCAGGCTCACTGGGCACACCATACTGGATATCAAGCTGACAACAACCATCATATATATTGTGACCATGCAACTCTCCGAAAGCTTCAACAACATTATATTTGGATCGGAAAACAACCTGAGCAGACACATGGTCTAACCCCTCAAACGCTTGCACCTGCTCCATATCGCCAAATGGACTAAAAACCTGACGAAGCACATGTTCTGTTACAGGATAGCAACCTTGTGAATGGTGACCTCCAGGACGTGATTTGGGGGCGTCCAGCTCTGAGAACCGCAAGTAGGCAATCCATCGAACACCTGGTGGACGTCCACCTCATGGGTGCTGCCCTTGGAAACATCAGGCTCGCTGGGCACACCATACTGGATATTAAGCTGACAACAACTATCATATATATTGCGGCCATGCAACTCTCCGAAAGCTTCAACAGCGTCGTATTTGGATCACAAAACAACCTGAGCAGACACATGGCCTAACCCCCCAAACACTTGCACCTGCTCCATATCGCCAAATGGACTAAAAACCTGACGAAGCACATGTTCTGTTACATATCGGCACCTGCTCCTTGTGGATGGTGACCTCCAGGATGTGATTTGGGGGCGTCCAGCTCTGAGAACCGCAAGTAGGCATTTTGTCGAACACCTGAAGGGCAAGGTGAAGTTGCCGCCCCTGAGTGCTCCCGAACAGCTCCCAAGTCGACCGCCGCCTGCGCCGTCACACACCCACGCCGAGGATCGACCTTCTCTGATACCAGCAGTAATACCGCTGGCCATTGGCGTCCGGCGAGGAGCCGGAGACGCGAGCTCGCAACCAGGGTGGTGGATGACGGGGAGGTGGGAGCAGTGGCGGATGTTGGAGTGAGAATAGGCCGGCCGGCACGCACGACGGCGGCGGCATCGCATGGGCAGCACAGGCTGCGACACGGACGGGGAAGGTGGGGGTGGTGGCGGGGATGCGCCCTCCAGCCGTCGGGGGAGTGTGAAAGGCGGCAGGTCGGCAGTGGCGGGACGAGGCAGAGGTTGCGTCGGGAAGGAGATGGAGAATAGAAAGAACGAACCGGCAGGTCGGCAGTGGCGGGACGAGGCAGAGGTTGCGTCGGGAAGGAGATGGAGAATAGAAAGAACGAACTGTTTTCTGTGTAACCAGTGGCATTGGTGGGTAATTATCCACCAACTCCACGAGAAGGTTCATATTGGGTGGTTTTGGAGCTACAAAAGAGGTGCTTCAAAACTCCACCCCCATTTGCACTGCAGCTCCATGGAGTTGGCAGCTTCATAGAGTTTTAGAGCTAAGGTGTTTGGCTGGAAAATTGGCTGGAGTTCAGCTCCAGAGCCATGCCAAACACGCCCTAAGACAACACCTCGCAAACTACATAATGTGTTTCTACAAGTTGTATAGGTGAGCAGTTAGATGGCTTCCTTTTTTGTCATATACCAGATACGTGTATTTTCTTTACACATCAAGATATCTATTTGATTGATAGACGTTTTGTTAGGCTTTACTAAAGATGAATCATTGTTTTCCATTAATACTTGGGGCTACAGTCATGAAGAAAAAAAAAGAAATATTTCTCCCACTGTGATCGTATATAGCGCTGCAAATTTTCTGTAGCAATGTGGCGGGTTATCATCTCGTTCTACTTGTTTAGAGGACATATTATTCTTAATTGTTATTTACTTACATATTACGGGCGTGTTTAGTTTCAGAAAGTTGGAATTTGGGGGCTACTGTAGCATTTTCGTTTTTATTTGGCAATTAATGTTCAATCATGGACTAATTAGACTTAAAATGTTCGTCTCGCAATTTCCCACCAAACTGTGCAATTAGTTTTTTTTCGTCTACATTTAATGTTCCATGCACGGGCCGCAAACATTCAATGTGATAGGCTGTAGCACTTTTTGGGAATTTGGGGTGGAACTAAACAAGGCCTACATCACCTATTGTACTTCTCTTTTCAGAAGATGTATAAGGTCCGGTTCGTTTTGCTAAAAAGACATGGCGTTCGCTGATTTGTTATGAGAGGAAAACACTGTTTGTTCGCTGAGTTAGTACAGCTCATAACATAAGTGAACAAGGCCTAAGCTATAAAGACGTATTTTGTTCTATTTTCTTTCACCTGACTTTTTTTTTGCAACGTTGACCAAATCTTGTTAGAAAACATTTTCAATATGAATGTAACGACACATGTACCTTTATATTTATACGAAACCTGTGCATATTTGGTTCAACGTTAGTCAAAAGTTTATAATGTTTGGCCTTTTCTAGTTCTACTAATAACAATTTAGTACTGATTAATTATATTTTTCAACTCATTGTGACAGTGTCACCTAAACTCGGGCCATGTTTAGATTGCAAAAAATTTCAATCTAATGAATAGTAGCACTTTCGTCTTATTTGGTAAATATTGTCCAATCGTGGACCAACTAAGCTTAAAAGATTCATCTCGTGATTTCGAACTAAACTGTGCAATTAGTTATTTTTTTACCTACATTTAATACTTCATGCAAGCGGCTAAAAATTGATATGATGGAGAGAGAGTGAAAAAACTTTGAAATTTGAAGGTGATCTAAACAAGGCCTCGTTTATCCGTGGACGTAATTGAAATTTTCCCAGCGCACCTTCCAGCCTTTCGCCCCAGGGGGCCATATCCTCTCCCCCACAGGTTTTGCGGCTGCCGCACTCTGTCCCCTGCAGCACCGCCCCCGTCTTCCCGGAACCCCGCCGACGCGGCCCTCCCGCCGCCCCCCTCGCCTCACCGTGCGCAAGAGCCCCATGGCCACGGACTCCTCACCGCCCGCCAGCCAGCAGCCCTTCAAGGTTCGCCCTCACCAATTTCAATCCAACGACAACCCGTTCCTCTTCCTCACCTTGTCCTGACCGCCGGTGGCTTCGTCGCGTCGCAGCTGATCCTGGGGTCGTCGTCGGTGGCGCGAAAGCACATCCTCGAGGAGATGGGGCTGGAGTTCCAAGTCATGGTGGGTCGTGCTGCTCTGCTGCTTGGCTTGCTCCCAACCGCCGCTGGCGGCTCTGATTCTGCCGGTGAAATGGAATGCTTATGGGATTTGTTTGTGTTTATTTATGTGGTTTCAGACTGCGGACATCGACGAGAAGAGCATCAGGAGGGAGAATCCTGATGACTTGGTGATGGTCCTCGCGGAGGCCAAGGTAGACACAAAAATGCCCTGCTTTTTTTCGCCCCCTTTGGTGAGACAATGCTCTGCGTTGTGCTATGTTGTAGCTTCGGACCTTCAGTAGACTCGGGAGTTCTGCAGTTACATCCAGTTGCCAATGTGATGATTTGTGTGGCTCAATTGCGAATGCGTTGCTGGGGGCTGCAAGTTTTTAGTATATAATGTTCTATACTTGTAGTAAGCCAGTCCTTTTGTGCTTTGTATTGGGAGTTTAAAATGAAATATTGTTTTTCAATTTCCATTTTGTTATATGATACTATGCGATATACTGACATTTTCCTCAATCGCACGAAAAAACACATGAAAGTTCAGTAGGTGGTACTTTTTTCATTTCCAAAGACCTATAAAAGGCCTTTTCTATTAGATAACCTGATCGACAAGATAATATTTCCCTGAATATATAGAAACAGTGTTCAGCAATGTATGCAGGAATTTTGTACACAAATCGGTTTGAAAAAATAAAGTATACTCCAGGTTCAGGGGTAGTGGAAACTTATTTTAATGCTTGACCAAAGTATCAGTCAATATACATGGTCATGAGCTGAACATGGCCATCCAGCAACAAAGAAAGTGATCCTCTTTCTCAAGGCTGCTGAAGGCATCGATCATATAATTATACTTTTGTGTGTGCAAACGATGATTATGAAGCCTTGGATGAATCATCGACTCATCGTATTCTGTTTTTTTTTTTCGGTTTTGTATTTGCTGCCCACTGCTTCAGTTTCCTCCTTAGTTTTTTTTCTTTCTGAATTTGCATAACTAATTGAGGACCATCAGATCTCCAAAAGAATGTAAAACAAGATTTGAGAGGCTTATTTTGGGTGTTGATTTCAAACCAAACCATTAGTTTTTACCATAGTATCATGATTGCTTTTAAATAAAGTCAACTCGTTTTGTTGATTTTCTAAGAGTTTCTAGGATGCAATTTGGTTTCTCAACATACCATTCATATCCTTTTTATGCATGTGTATTTCTTTTTTTTTTCACTCAGTAGTAAGTGTTATTGCAAGCATACCTATGCAATAAGGCCTGTTTGCCATCTCAATATCAGCATTAATGGATGTAATAGTTATGTGCACAGATATGCACCATTGTGATACTTAGTGAAAAAGATCAGGTGTTCATGCATTACACGATATAAGTCAGTTGTTGAGTGATCCTAAGCATCATTAAAAAATGTTTGTATTTTTTTTTTATTTTTGTAGCTTCCTTGATAGTTTGGTGCAAAATTATGACTAAAGTTCACTTGGGATCTGATTTATGATCTTTTAACTATATTATTGTTGGTCAGTTGATAGCTCTTAGCAAGTTGGCTAAGTTTGCAACTTCTTTAGGTGGCCATCTGAAGCATAAATTAGGAAGTTCCTTAAAGTGTTTGTAAATTTTCTGGGTGCAGATCATATTGCACAACAGATTCGATGCACAAAATGGTCCATCAATGTGTTGCAATTGATGGTATTTACATTTTGCTGTGTCTTTGCCCCATCTAGTTCCTACATTAGTCTGCCTGGATTTGTGATCAAAATGTAATGGTTAGGATTGACTTCAACATGGGCTTCAGTTTTGCTGGTGTTAGACGAACATATTTTGCACATATACTTGTTTTTAAAGCTACATGAAAACTAATACTTCTTTCTGTGGGAGGATAAGGAGGCTAAAGAAATATCAAACCAAATTGGGCCTTGGTTGTTTTTCTAGCACCAACAGTTTTTTTCTCCCCCAGCATGGAGTTAACCACGTTAAGCATCTTTCAGGCTGATGCTATCATGTCCAGACTGAACCTTGCTGACTACCAGAAAGAAGGCAATCAACCAACACTCCTGATCACTTCTGACATAGTATGTCTCGATTACCTCTGCACTCCTAATTTGGATGGAATTTGTATGCCACAACTGTGGTGGAATGTATCTTCTCCTTTATCATTTGCTAGTGTGTTATCATTTGTATGATTACATACTGAATTGTAGTTGACTTTGAGGTGGTCGTCCATGAAGGGATTATTAGAGAAAAGCCAACCACCAAGGAAGAAGCACACCAATTCCTGAAAGGTTTGTTGTCCACTACGCATCTGATTCACAATGTTTTAATGCATTTGTTTATTAAGTGAATCATTATCTTCTCCAGGCTATTCTGGAGGTCATGTGTCAACTGTTGGGTCTGTAGTTGTAACTAATCTTACAACTGGGAAGAAACTTGGAAGTTTGGACAAAGCTGAGGTAATTTTCTCTTTTTAACCAAAAGGACTATTTCATCAAGGCTACTCTTGTTATGTTGCCATTCAAATCAGATTTACTAGTGCAAGAGGATAGATGTCCAATGCAGATGCATAATCGCTATATAGGTATTCTATACAAATGAAATTCACTGATGTAGGGGAATGAATATTTACTAGACAAGATTCTTCAAATTTATTGTGTCAAAAGGAAGTTTTTGTCTTAAATGTAATATTTGTGTATGATAATTGACCAAGGAAGTTTTGCATTATCATTCTACACTCTGCAGATTTATTTCCACGATATACCAGAAGAGGTCATCGAGAGTTTGGTATGTGCTCATTTATTCTACTTGAATGCTGGGTTACCATCACGAGCTTCAGTATTTTCATATTTGTCATGTCACTGAGTTTTTCTCTGCCCTCTTTGCTAGATCGATGAGGGAGTAGTATTTAGGGTTGCAGGTGGCTTGCTGCTTGAACATCCATTGACACTGCCATTTGTCGAAGCAGTGGTCAGTGTCTCATTCACTTTATCTTGGTTGTCTTATAGGGTTTTTGTTTCCATTCATACAAATGTGAACTAGCTCCTTGACTTGTGCAGGTGGGTTCTAGTGATAGCGTCATGGGGCTCTCAAAGGAGATTGCAAATAAGCTAATTCACGACGCACTGTCTACTTAGCCTAGCAATTTTGGAGCTATTGTTTCTGATCAAATTCTTACCGCACTCACCCGGAGAAACATCACACAGAAAGCATATCTGGGGATACCTCATAGTGAATCAGTAATTCTTGTATTTTTTTTTAATTTAAACGTTAAACCAAGACAGGCGCACCTCTGGAGTGAACAAGGATGCTCCAATCTCATGACTTGCCATTACAAATTGTGATGAGGTTGTGCTTACAGTCTGTTTCACTTGAAGGAGTGGGGCAATTTGTATGATTTGTAATGTACTGATATATACAATCTTGTCTCTGAATTGTGATGCTGTGTTCTTTGCAGTTGTTACGAAGAGCACAAGTGTAGCGATGAAAACGGATCGGACTTGAAAGGCTATGTACAGATATGAATACATGAATGTGGGTCATTGTTTTTCCCCTCAGTTTTGTTGAATGTTTGGATTAAGATACGGATTATCCATTTACTATGAACCCCTTTGAGTAATCAGAAAATATTTGTTCTGTTTTTATCCCTATCTAAGGACCTATTTAGATGAGCTAGGACTAATAACTAGTCCAATTAGCTCATATCCATGGATTAATGCACTAACTAGTCCATGACTAGTGAACTGACAATTAGTCAGCCTGTTTTGATCTTTATGGACTAAAAATTATTCAACTAGTTACTAGTTGAGTGCCTTTGCGTTGCTACGGGTATAAGTAGGATCCCATGACACTCATACGGTTAAAACATATGAAAAATCACTTGAATCACACAGAGTTAACACCGAAACACATAATTAACTGGATTTCTTTGAATCAAAGCAAGCACAAAGTTCATAATCAAAAGTGATCAAAGGTTAAATATCTACCATTGTAGAAAAGAGACATGTTAGAAATGATAATGAAATTATATTATAATATAACGAGTACATCAAATCACACTAACATCTTGACAAGTCATCCTATATTACCTTAAATGTAGATGGATACAAGTCATCCTATATTACTTTTGTCTCCTCTATTACCTGAAATGCAGATGGATACGATGAATGATCAAGTTTGCAAGTTTTACACCACTGCAATCAATCATTTTTATAAGCAAGCCAAAGCCCTTCACAGCTCTGAAATTTATCAATTATCACTTAGGCAATTGTCACCCGTGCATGAAGCTACTGGATCATGCAGTAATACATGCAAATACAAGTGCACAACATTAAGCCAAGCCAATACAATAAAGCATGACAATATATAATAAAATTTTGTTCAAACCCATATGTTGCTATGAGCATAAAACTTTCCCCCAATTTTTTTTTGGACGGCTCGAATCATGATACACATACCAGAATGACTACTTTTCTTTCATAATACAAAAGCACGTGATTAAGGAGCAAATTTTCTAGCTTGTTTGACTAATCTATGAGCATCTTATTTTAGTAGCCAAATATGAAACAAAATATGTTCAAATATACAGTTCTAGTTAACCCAAAAATAATTCATAGGTTATCCATGGTGACCTATGAAAATTCAAAGTCAGCATAAATTTTCTTCCTTCTTATCCATAGTATGGGCCATCCTTGTAAGTTGTTCAAGTATGATTTATTAAGGGGCTCACATGGGTGCCAATAATAGTTAAACAAATGGTAGGGAGTGAATCCTTCATAGTCAAAACACAGGCAGTTCTGAATTGCCTTGGGTTATTGTCTTGCCGCAACTCAAGAATTGCCTTGGGTTATTGTCCTGCCGCAACTCAAGAATTTCCTTGGGTTCTTGTCCTGCCTTCATTACTGTTCTGAAATGTTTTTACAGCAATAACTACCATGGTTAACTATTGATTTTATACATTTATCTGTACAATGCTCAACAGCATAACTATGACACTCAAGAGTAGCAATTTTCTGCCCAAACAAAAAGTAGATTTTTTTTCTTTATTTTTTTGTTTGAGTTCCCAAGCCAAAATACATATCTGACATTGAGAAACAAATGACTGAGATCATGAAACAATGGGAGATTTGAAGGCTCAGCTCACTTGAGGCAATGAGTTGTTCTTCTTCGAGGCTCATTGCAACACGAGGCACATATCATCCAATTAGCAGGTCTATCAGCGCGATCAGCGATTCACACAAGCCACATGACATAGGGGTGTTGCTGCCTGCGGCTTGAGGTCACTGCGCCCTAGTGTCCCGACATGTTGTGGACCTGGGTACCATGAGTTCTGCGCTTGGAAGCTGGCCTCCATGACGGCGGGGTCTCACCATGAGCACCGTTACCGACTCCAGCCTGCCACTGCCATGCAAGGAAAGAAGCTAGCATAAGTAATCTCGTCCAATTTCAGTCAAGAACTGCATTAGTAACTGTGAAAGAACAACTGCATAAACATCTCACATTCATGTATCAAACAACATTGTAGTAGGTTTAGATAAAGGTAAAGTGTGCATTGCTATTGCAAATAAAGAAATTGTGTAACATATAACCAACATAATAGCAAAGGTATGTCTGGTGGTTCTGAACATCTCGCAAGTTGTCTCATGAGTGATGAAAAAGGACTGAACTTATGAACATTCTTATACAGAAAAAAAAGAATACAGGAACCTAGTTCCATATTCCAATTTCGAACAGATCTATAAATGGATAATGAGATTTATATGAGATTCATAAGCTTCCAACAAACTCATAAATCGAAATCCAAACTGTGAATACAGACTTAAATGCTACATTTGATCACCGAACCCAGATCAAGCTCGAGCGGCCGGCGACGACGGCGAGGCGACCGAGTGCGCGCGCCTGGCCGCGCCGCTCGATTCGCCAGTTTTGAGATCCGGTGCGACGGGGAACGGGCCGGCGGTCGGCTCGCGCGACGTGGCACCGGAGCCGGCCCACCGGCTGCTGCTGTGCTAAGGCGCAGCGAGACGACGGCGAAGCGCGACGTGGCAGGGAGACGACGAGTGCGACACGGACGATCCCCAGCAGCAGCGCGCGCAGAGAGCGGGATTGCAACACCTCCCTCGCCGCACGGGAGCGCGCTGCCGCCGCTTCCCCGAGCTTTTCTTTCCCCGTCCCCGCACGAGAGACTTGGGAGGCGTGGCTTCGAACTGGGCGAAGCAGCTGCGGTTGTGCGGGCAGGAGGGAAGGAGCTGGGCGTCATGCGCGGGGCGGCGGTTACGCGAACGCGTGATAGAGGGAGCAGAGGGGAGCGATCAGTTTAGCGGTGACGATGACATTCGCTCTTTTTAATGGTAGAGATTAGTCCCGTGAATCTTAAACAGGTGTAGCTCGGAGAGTTCCACCACTTTTCTGAATTGAATTTCTACATTCTAGGTACTACGTAGGAATGAGCCATATATGCTATGAAGTTATGTCCTACCAGGTCACAATTTCAGAAAGAAGAGGGGAGGGGGGTGGTATTACAATTTCATGCCGCAGAGAATTAAAATCTAGGAACCTGGAAAAATTAACCGTCTGTGTAAAAGCAACTTTCAGCTAAAATGTCCAAGATTTTGTAGTAAAGTAATATAATTACTAAGGATCGGAACTTTTCTCTTTAATTGGGGGTGTAACTTTTTAACTTGCTGTGAAATAACTACCAACTTCAACTGAGTGCAGTAGCTCAACTGCTTAGGTTACTTATGGTGAAACCTGTTCATATGAGTCTCAACTGCATGTATATTAGTGTGCATTTGTACTGTTGAAAAAAAACTCAGACGATGTGTTCCTCGATAGTGGTGTAGCATGTAATTGTATTGTGCTTAAAAAATAAATGATCCAACACGGTCGTCCGTCCATAACTCCCGTCCGGACGTGGCTTCATAGGAGCGGGCCCCATCTTTCTCAGAAACTAAAAATACAAATCCCCACTCCCTTTTATGATTATCCGCTCGGCCCCGAAGCAGCGTGGCCGCTCATCCGGCCGTCCTCTTCCCCCACCACATGATCGTTGGGCTGCCGCGCCATGCCCTCCCCCAATTGTCGACCGTGCCACGCACCCTCGCTCACCTGCGTCCCAGTCACCTGCGCCGCTCACCTATGTCCTAGTCACCTGCCCCGACGACCGAAATCGAACAACCCTGGCCTTCCCCTCCCCTATATTGTAAATATATGTTTCAAGTGTTTTAGATGTTTCTAAACTGCGTTACAATTGTTACATATGGATGTTGCAAAACACTACTAGGAATATCCACTTCTATGACGATCAGCTTTCGTCACTGAAGGAGCCAAATTCGTCATAATTTCAGTTTTATGACGAATTTATGATGAAAAACGGTTCGGTATAGAAGTTGCGTCATTCTTGTAATTCTATGACGATTCTAGACATTTATCATAGAATTGGATAGATCTACGACGAAAACTGATCATCATAGAACTGTTTTGGCATGCGTGGCATGGGGGCAACCGCGCTGGCGGGTGCTTCCGTTGGAGATGCTTTCCACAAGTACATGCTATAGCAGGTTGCATTGGAGATGGTTTGGGTACGTGTCACATTCTTATTGCATAACGTGGTCATCTCTGGTTCTTGCACGTTTCAGGTTCTTACTCGATCACGTGTCGGGACCCTATTGTTCCATCTGTCAGTTTTCTATTGGCACACGTGCCGTGTTGTGTTGCGGTTGGGTCACGTGTCACTTCTTCATTGGACCAAGTGTCGTATTTTTATTGGTCCACGTGGTGTGACCATAATACTTCGTGTGTCTTTGTTTTACTCGACCACGTGTCTCGATGTTGTACGTCCGCGTGTTAGTATTTTATTGGGCCACGTGTCGCGCCCTGAGCTACCCATGTTTCTTTTTCTGAGTCGACCACGTGGTAGGATGGATTTGTACCATGTATTTTGTTTATATTGGCCCACGTGCCCTATCGTGGTTGTTACACGTGTCATTCACTGGTTTGTCCATGTGTCAGTTTCTTATTTAACAACGTGCCTGTGCCGAATCTACCACATGCACACCAATTATTACATCTGAGAAAATGATTTTAGATATACACTACTGCACAAAATGACTACATGCATAATTATATTGAACCTAAATCAAATAATAGCAGTACAGCTCAGCAGCAAACCACTGACAGAGTTCATATATCAAGCTGCCAAAATTTTACATCAAAACAACAAACAAACCACATGTTCACTATATCAACAAGACTGAGAGTTACCAGCGCTTAAGAGCATGATATGCTCACGGAGCTTATTGTACTCCTCCTGTTGCTGTTTCTTGAACTTCTCAAACTCCCTATTAGTGTTTTCTACCTTCCTCTTCAGTTGATTCACTTGCTCGATGAGGATAGCTGAACTTTCTTGATGAGCATCAAGTCGTTCCCGAAGTCTAGAGCAACTTATCCTGATACCAACATTCTTCAAAGAAAAGGTGTTGCAGCTGGCCTAGGACAGGACCTTAGAAACAACATCAACAACAGATTCTGCTCGTATAGTTTCCATAGCTTCCTACGAAAACCAAGGAGTAAACATTAGGAAGAGGACTTAAATTGCAGAACCAAGAGACTATTTCAGCACAAGTAATGCATAGGTTTTCCTTAGTCTACTGCCAACAGAGATTCATAAGCACAATGCATAGGTATCATATTAACTGTTGTAATATTACAACTTCAAAATGATGGTGCCACTTTAGGCTCCTCCAACTTTTTCTTTTTTTTGCCAATGGCTTCAGCAGATTTCAAGAAAAGCAAACGAAGGTACTTATCACTGCTTCTCTTACAGCATCGCTCAATCCCGTGCTGCTACTAGTCTAGAAGTTGTTGAAGATTCCCACTGCATCAACATCTTCATGAGGTCGATCATGTTCTTCAGCGAGCACTTCTTGATCGTGTCCTGCGTCCTTCCTGTTTTTGTCCTTCTGTTAAATTTGCACATGCCTTTCTGTTGACACAAAAGGCATTGCGTATTTGATATATACCATCACTTACATATGCTTGCAGGTGGGCAATATAGGAGCAAGATCCTGTAACCTGGTGGCACTTGACTTTTGCATGGTTTCGCTTGTTCTGCTCCAAGACTGCCTATAACCACAATTGTGTTAGACTACAACACAAGTAGACCACTTAAAGACTAGATAAGAAATAAATGAGTTCACACACACACACACACCTTGTTCTCGGAACTTAACCACATGTGGACAAGTGCACACCACTATGTGTCATTCATGCAAGACACAGGAGAGGTCTTTCTGATTTCATCAGCCATGATGCCATTAAAGTAAGATTGCTTGAACCTATACCGTGTCTATCGTACAATAGACTATAATACACTAGTGCATGCTTCTTTTGTTGCTTCATAATTGTCATCAATGGCCAGCCTCAACTGCAGAAATGTGAATGCAAATTAAATCCATTACTAAGTTGCTCAAGGTAGAGTTGAATGTCAACAGAGGATATACATACTTACAGATAGCTTGGCCACAAATCCATTGAGAAGTTCGATCCGTTGCTTGTAATGTTTCCAGTATGGGAAAATTGGTACTTGAGACTTGACTACTACACCTGCCTCTGAGGCAAACTTGGTAGCTTGCAATAGATCATGTGGCCTTCTATTTCCCTTGACAACCAAGATGGGCACCTTATTCCCATTGAATGGGTGGTTTTGTGAAGCCCAACCTCCTTAGTTACTTGCCTCGACTTCCTTGCTCTTCTCTGCAATGGTATTACATAGTTTTCATACATTTAGATTGTTAGAAAAGTAACATGGATATCAAATAGTGTGACTTGATTTATAGACATGTCTAAGGTAGTACCAACCTTCGCAAGTTTGGTCATTCTGCTAGTGGGGAGGTAGAGCCTCCTCTTCGGCATGGCTAAGGTCATCTTCACATGATCAGTCCCTCATAGGGCTTTGTTCGCCTTGTGTGTGCTGACTTTTGGACTTAGTTAGAACTATAAGATGCTGCAACTCTACTAGACTAGTTGGCTTCACTCTCTTGGATTGCCATTCCCCAGGACCCATATCGGTGCTGTCTTTTGCCCTGCTGGCAGGGACTTCTCTACTGCTTATTCAACCCACAGCCTAAAATTGGAGAAACAAACTTAAGCGACAAGCATGTAAAAATTGTATTGCTATCCACACATCAAAGAATCAAATTGCACTGCTACCTAAACCAACCCCCCTTCCATCCCAACATGACAAGATAGAATAAGTACCTCAATTACAAGGGATACTTGCTCTTCTAAATCTGTATCTATATCACCATATCCCTGAACATACTCCCATACTTCAGGGAGATATTCCGGATGTCAACATGTAGATCACAAAGGCATTTATTGAGTTAACCTTGTACCAAATGTTAACAAAATAGAGCAGGAGCGTGCAAATTAGGCGCCTAAACTATAGCTTATACGAAAGCCATTACTTGAATAAAGCACATGTGAACTACAACTTATACGGAAGCTATTATACTCGAATAAAGCACATGTGAACTACATCTCAACTAAGAAACATGTAACCCTGTCACTATATATCTACATGTCCTAGGTTCAACCACTAGAGTACAATACACATCATAAAAGGAATTTGGGTGCCTCTTCCTATTCCTGGCTACGCTGCGTCATCGACACCGCCCTCTTGTCATCCTAGTCGCGGAAGTGGTGCAGCCGGCGTTGACAAAGGGGTAGAAGATCTGGTGTGACGGTCATCAATGATGATGGTGGGGCTTGGTCGTGACAGGTGCCGACATAGGGGGTTCGGATCTGGCGTGTACCTGAGCTCTAATTTTCTATGAGGAGGGCAAAAGAGAGATCTAATTTTTGGTTCGTGTTGGCGGCATTGCTAGGCGCGGGGATTCCATTTTCACCCAAAATCAAATTTTCGTGCAGGCGCCCCGGCTAGTGTCTTGTGAGCAAAGACCGAATTTTATATGATGAATGGTGATGATATATAGTACGGAGTAATACACTAATGTGTATTAACAGTCGATCACCAATATTAATCCCCTAGGTTTCGGTGGACCCCCAAGTTTTGGTGGACGGTGACTCTAGACAACGTTTATGTGTCCATGATGCAATTAAACGACATGTGGGACAGTCCGCTACTAAAGGCATTCTCTAATCAGTACCCATCTTTTCCTCTTTTGCGTGCCGTTTCCATCGCCGTTCGCCCCCTTCGGCGCCACCCACCCTGCGCCACCTCCCCCCTCCCACTTCCACTCACCCCCTCACCCTGCACACTGAAACCTCTTGCCTAGATCCTTCCGCGTCGCGGGGATCTACTACGCCGCAGCGATCTACCGCACCATCGTCTGTTAGTGCGCCACTCTGAAGGGTCGAGATGGCGACTAGAGGGGGGGTGAATAGTCTTTTCTAAAACTTAATCGTGTCGGCTAACCGATACAAATGCGGAATTTAAACTAACGGTCTAGCCAAGACTATACCCCACTATATATGTTCACTAGCACCTTGCAAAGATAACAATTATGCAACAAAGGTGCCGGGCTAGCTAGAGCTCTCCTAAACAATTCTAGGAGCAAGGTCACACAAACCTATGCCACTAGTACTTTAAACAACAAGGGAGCTCCTACACATGCTAATAAGCAAAAGCACAAAGCTAACTAAGCTCACTAGCAATGCTCAATAACAAGGCAACCAATGCCTAATTAGAGAGCGCAAATACTTAGTTACACAAACTAAGCAATGTGACTAACAAGGTTACTAAAACCAAATTAGCCACGCAAGGGAGCTACTTCTATGCTACACAAGCAAGAAGGTAATTAGCAAGCTACACAAGCTATCTAATTACAAGAGCAACTACACAAGCTTAATATGTATAAAAGTAATTGCAAGCTTGTGTAATGGGGATGCAAACCAACGGGAAGAATAAGGTTGACACGATGATTTTTCTCCCGAGGTTCACGTGTTTGCCAACACGCTAGTCCCCGTTGTGTCGACCGCTCACTTGGTGGTTCGGCGGCTAATTAGCATCACCCACTAAGCCCGCACGTCGGGCGCCGCAAGAACCTACCCCTTGAGTGAGGGTAGCTCAATGACATGCTTTACTAGAGTTGCTCTTCGCGGCTCCCGCGGGGCGAGCACAATGCCCCTCACAAGCACTTCTCCGGAGCGCCGCACAAGCTTCTTGCGCGCTTCGACGGAGACCACCACCAAGCCGTCTAGGAGGTGGCAACCTCCAAGAGTAACAAGCACCACCGGCTTGCAACTCAATCACCTAGTGCCACTCGATGCAACCTCACGATGCAATCGCACTAGAATCGCTCACTCACACAATCGAATGATCACTATCAAGTATATGTGTGATGGAGGGCTCCCAAGCACTCACAAGCATGGACACTAAGTCCCTTGAGGTGCTCCACCCCAGCCATGGCCGAGGGCCACTTCTATTTATAGCCCCAAGGGCTAAACTAGCCGTTACCCCTTCACTGGGCAACGGTCAGGCCGACCGGACGCTCCGGTCGTGTTGACTGGACGCTGGATCTCAGCGTCCGATCGCCCACAGACGACCACGTGTCCCGGTTCCAACGGTCACTTGACCTAACCGGACGCAGCAGCACTCAACTGACCGGACGCTGAACCCCCAGCGTCCGGTCATTTCCAGTAAGCTCTCGAGCATGACCGGACGCGTCCAGTCGAACGTGATCGGACGCAGCCAGCGTCCGGTCACTCTCCAGCTACTGCGTCACCGTACGTCAGCCTGACCGGACGCAGCCTTCCAGCGTCCGGTGCATTCAGATCCAGCGTCCGGTCAGTTGACCGACGCCGGCATCTTCGCGACCAACTCGTTTTCACTTCTAACTTCTTCACCTTTGCTCCAATGAGCTAACCACCAAGAACTTGCATCCGGCGCAATAGAAAATAGGCATTCCATTTTCCCGAAAGCGCCGAATCCCGCCTCGCAAGCTCGGCGGGAGGGAGAGAGGGACCCAAACCCATCTCAACCCTGCAAACACCACCTCCTTTGTAAATGTGCCAACACCACCAAGTGTACACCACCATGTGTATGTGTGTTAGCTTTTTCACAATCATTTCCCAAAGGATGTTAGCCACTCAACTTGCCACGCCACTCGATCCTAGCGACAATGCAAAGTTAGATCACTCGAGTGGCACTAGATGACCGATATGCAAACAAGTTTGCCCCTCTTGATAGTACGGCCATCTATCCTAAACCCGGTCATAAACTTCTCTACACACCTATGACCGGTGAAATGAAATGCCCTAGGTTATACCTTTGCCTTGCGCATTCCATTCCATCTCCTTCAATGTCGATGCAACACATGCACCAACACGATCAACAATGATATGATCCACTTCATATCATCACATGATCATATTGGTTCATCAATCTTGACTCTACTTGCTCTTCACCGTTGCCATCGTCCATCGGCGCCAAGTCTTGCTCAAGCTTCACCGCCACGCAGTCCATCACTCCAAAGCCTTCGACTTGCCCTTCATGCTTGCAACCGGTCCATTAAGCCAAGTCTTGTCTTGATCTTCTCCACCTTGATCACATGACTCAATGTCATGTCTCATGTGCATTTAAGCTCCTTCATCATCACATGTGTGAGCTTTGCAACATCTCCAAGCCATTTTCACCTCCATGGCATATGTTGCTCGCACACATGTACCTATGGACTAATCACCTGTGTATCTCACATAAACACAATTAGTCCACCTAAGTTGTCACTCAATTACCAAAACCAAACAAGGACCTTTCACACTCCTCCAGGGAGCAAGCCGGTCGAGATCGCCTTCTCGCCTTGGCACGGTGAGGCCGTCTGCACTCTCCTCTTTTTTACTTCATGAATTTATGGTGTTTGATGAAACACATGCGTAATTTTTTCTGATTGCTGCAGATGGCCCGAGTTAAATCAAAGCGGGTAGAACTACCACATCGCAGAAAGAGCCAGAGGTAGGCAACCATTCTTTGAGAAGCAGAGAAATAGGCACCACCATAGCCCAGAAAGTGCTAGAGGAAGGCTCACAGTGTCTCAGAAGTAGAGGAACATGCACCACCATAGCCCAAGAAGAGGCAGAGGAAGCTAGACAATATCCGAGAAGCAGAGGAAGAAGCAACCAAAGCTATGCTAGCCCTAGAGTCCAGGAATTCTGGCAGGTGAACTCAAATGGCCCATTGACAACAGTAGCGTGAGGAGAGTGCTGAAATGGAACTCAGGGAGGAGGAGCTCACTGAGGAACAACTACAGCAAATGACCGAGTTCCACTCTAAAAACTAGACCAGTCGCTTTGCACCTTCCTGGATCAAATCTGTAGCTACTCATAGGGGCGCGAGCGCTTGCACTCATGGAGGTTTGATGTGTGCCACAATTGGTGGTACGAGGAGTAGTCAAGGAGGTAATTTGATGTGTGCCTCAATTAGTGGTACGAGGAGCAGTCAAGGAGGTAATTTGATGTCTGCCAATGGGGGTATGAGGAGCAGTCGAGGAGGTTTGTTGTCTACCAATGGTGCTATGATGAGCAGTAATATTGAGAGAAAGAAAGAGGTGGTTCAGTTCTATGACTTTCGGTATTATAGCTCAAAGAAGATACAGAGCATCAGGTTTTGCGATATTGAGTTCTGGTTTCCACTCCTGAAAGAGCCTGACACAAAATCATAGTTTTGGACTGTGACTCAGGAGAGTTTCTACAGGAGCTACCATGCTAGAGGGATGGCACTAGCGGACCAAAGGATACTTGGTTGGAATGAGCTTGAGAGAGCAGCTGGTATACCCATCCGACCCCTCTTTGAGCGGTTCCCGGGCTTTGTTCACCTTTTTAGTGAGGTTGATCGAATTGTGATAAGCTATGTGCGTTAGTTCTATGCAACAGTGTGGATTCATCTAGAGCATGACTTCATTGCTTTTATGCTCGATGGTTGGCCAGAGCAAATGTCCTATAACCATCTGCAACAACTCCTCGGGGTTAACACTTCAGACAGGAAGCTCCACCAGATAGTCTACAGAGATGCTCTTCCTCCATGTTGTAGCAGGGTTGGAGGTACTTTCCTACATACCAGGAGATTCGATCGCTCTTCATGGAGCCCTTCATCGATGGCTCCTTGCGTACACCAGATAGATTGCGTCTAGAGGCTTACATTCTACACATGGCTCTGAGGAAGACAGTCCTACCTCGTGGTGGCAATAGGGAGTCGTTGACCAACTTGCAGTAGCGGCTACTACTATCAATATGGAGAGGCGAGTAGTTTGACTTCTTACACTTTTTCCTATCTGAGATCAAGGATGAGATAGCTAACGCTATTAGTATTGGATGGTAGCATGTGTACCCTCACATCATCAGCTATCAGCTATGCTCGATTGACTCTGAAAGGAATGGGGACCTACGAGGTTATGACCTACATGCTAGCAAGTCTGGATGATCATCATCATGGATAGCGTTCCCTTAGGTATGTTCAAGAGCAGATACCCATATAGGATAGAGAGACACGAAATGGTGGATGCAGCCCTAGAGCAGGCAGAGCACTAGTCTAGGATTAGGGGAATCTTGAATGTATGAATGCAAGATTTAGACTCTAATGACAGTGACTATCGTGACCCTATGACAGACGACCACCATGAGGGAGGGTCATCCTTCGATGGTGTGGTTGACAAAGAGATGGATGATGTTCCACCTACTATAGAGACTATCGACACAAAATTTTTGTCTCTGTGCCGAGGTCACACACACCAAGCTAGAAGGGTCCGCTCGATGGAGCAGATCCGTCTAGCTTCAGCGCAAGGGTGGTCGATCCTGCGCAATCCTCCTGAGCCATGCCAGTCAGTTTTACCCTGCAATTGAAAAGGAGAGAAAGCTCATCAGTAATTAAGGGTGGAACATGCCGGTTTTGCCAGACAGTCCCGAATGTGTGGCTCTAAGAACCGATATGAGAGCATATTCGCAAGAATGAATCGGTTAAAGCTCATGGGGTTGTATAAGAAGAATCGGTTGTCATTCAGGATAAATGTTACTTAAGCAAATATTAATCAATAGCAATAAGATATCAACAGTGATTGGTTTGTACTGAGCCAATGATTATTAGTAACCGAACCCCTCTTTATATAAAGAAACAATTCAACACCACTTAACCATTTAATAAAGATAAATCTAATGAACATGTTAGATCTCATCTATCGCCATGATCAGTGGGGCATGAGGCAGAATCATGCAGGCCGTAGAAACAACAAAAGACTCAACGACCCTAACTCATTACTAATATCAGTGGGGCATGAAGCAGAATCATGCAGGCCGTAATACAATAACAAGATCATGGGGCTAACATATCTTTCAACTTATCTCTACTTCGATGATCTCGTAATGTGAACAGTTCATGAAAGCATTCGATATCGACTAAACAGCTGATTCAGGCATAGCGCACAGTTAAGGTCATGCCTCCTTAGGAACGGGTCTACCAACCAATAATCCCCACTCCACGGTGTCAATAGTGGGGTGAGAGGCAGAATCCCACAGGCCGTGATGACGGGTCATGAAACGGTTTTCATTAACTAATAGATCTACTCGAGATCGAACATGCCTTAACCACACGCTATGCACGATTAAGATTGACGCAAAACAACCGATAAAAACATAATTCATCGTTTAAGATGTAGATCAGATCAGTTTTAGATTAGCAAACGATGAGTTAAACAAGATATAAGACCGATCCAGATCAATCTCAATCGGACAGAGTGATACTATTGTAATTAGATAAACAATGAAAGTAATAAGCAATATCGGTAACTTAATGAATCTACCAAAGATTGCCATACTAAGGTAGAGCTGATAACTTGACCTTGATCTAATTCAAGCAATGGGTGTGAGGCAGAATCGCACAGGCCAAACTTAAATTAGACAAGAGTCGATAACTAGCCTATACCAGAGTCGCAGTGGGGGTCGATCGGATCGATGCAGCCATACGAACAGAGGTATAAAACATGACGGTACTTACAGTCGACCGGATCGATGCAGCCGTACTTGCTGAAGAACTCGCCGAGATCTACTCTACTCCTACTCCTAAGGGGTGGCCGAAGCCGAAAAAACTAATTGACTTGTATTTGATTGGTTAATGATTTACAATGTGCCATAACCCTTTATATTTATAGGGCCGCTGGACTTCACGTAAGGACTAGAGTAGCCGAACAAAACAAATCTAATCTAAGTCGGTTGACTTTCACAAGTACATGTCCTAGACTTGTTTGGCCCAATAACTGGTCACGTTATGCACGTGGCCAGCTAACTACGTGACCGCGTTTACGTGTCTTGCATCCATACACCACGTCCAGATGGATATCTGCCTTGGTAATTTCCTTCGCGGCACTACTGGAGGCCACGGCTTTGCCGAGTGTTTTTACACTCGGCAAAGAGTCCTTTATATTTGGTAAAGGCTTTGCCGAGTGTAGTATTCGGCAAAGTCCGCTCGATAAAATTTTTCTCGGCAAAGGGTCTTTGCCGAGTGCTTTTTATCGGGGCACTCGGCAAAATAAAAAAAATTTACCGAGTGCTTGAGGCGGCACTCGGCAAAATATTTTCGGTCGTTACAGCGCCGGCCGTTAACGGTTATTTTGCCGAATGCCCGACCCAGCACTCGGCAAAAAAAAAAAATATTTTTTTTAAAAATTACTTTGCCGAGTGCCCCAGCCCAGGCACTCGGCAAAGTTTTTTTTTATTTTTTTTAAAAAAGTACTTTGCCGAGTGCCCCCGCCCAGGCACTCGACAAAGTTTTTTTTATTATTTTTTTTAAAAATTACTTTGCCGAGTGTCCCTGTTTAGGCACTCGGCAAAGAATTTCTGAATTTTTTTTAAAAAAAATACTTTGCGGAGTGCCTCCGCCTAGGCACTCGGCAAAGTTTTTTTTATTTTTTTTAAAAAAAATACTTTGCCGAGTGCCCCTGTTTAGGCACTCGGCAAAGAATTTCTGAATTTTTTTTAAAAAAAATACTTTGCCGAGTGCCTTGCTCATGGCACTTGGCAAAGACCCCGAGAATTGCAAAAAAAAAAAATCCATTGTATATATATATATATACACACACACACACACACATCAATCATCACATCTATATCAGCAACATGCATTATATATCACAAGCACACGCATATTTAATAAACCATCGAAAATCCATCACAAATGCACCAAAGTTCAACATCACAAGTTTATTATTACAAGTTCAACATCACAAAGTTCAACATCCCTACTGCGGCGACGGAGACTGCAGGTGTGGCCCCCCGAACTGCGGTGAAGGACCGGAGCTGGAGCTGGCAACTGCACTTGGACACCCGATGGTTTGCATGATCTGATACATGTCCGCCATCTGCTTCTTCGTGGCCTCCAGCTCTGCGGTCAGGTGCGCTTGCGTCTCCCTTGTCTCTGCCAGCTCGGTCGTTTGCAGAGGCCGAGAGACACGCGGCATGGAGCGCCGCGATGCAGTTGGAGATGGATGCGGTTGAGAAGAACCGCACCTAGTTTCTCCTCCGAAATCTGTGATCCCAATCTATGATTTATTGATTTCTCCTTTCCCAGCAGCCACCATCACTGGCTATCACCGCAATGGTGCTTACCCACCCAAGCCCATAACTACTGATGGCTTTGATTACTTTAGATAAAAGGAGTGGCAAACTTACGTTAATGATTTCCCATGAAATACAATTGGTGGAGCAATGGCAGCAATTATGCAAAAACCAATGTGGATCTGCACCAGACATAATTGCAAAAAATGACCTCATCTGTGCTAAATGAAAAGTGACAACTACTAAAGTAGTTGAACTGAAATGTTAATCATGCAAAATAAACTTGCAAATTAGATCTTACCAGGTAACACAGGAAAAACCATCCAAAACTGAAAGCACTGTTAGTCCTGTTTAACAAGTTAATGAGAGTGTCAAATACAAAGCATCATGCAGCAAAGCAAAGACTTATAAATATAAGCATCTTGGTTCCAGAAATGTATATCATAACTATAGTAAAGTTCCACTTAACAATCTTATACTAGAATTCGAGCCACATCAATGTTTGGTGCCTAAATATAATAGGGACAAATATACCGTGCCTCGCTAATTGGTACATGAAAATAGTCACTACACTTCCCAAGTTCGCATATACTATATTTACACAAGAACTTGCGTTGCAATACGCACTGATGGAACACTTCCCAAGTCCGCATATACTATATTCACACAAGAACTTGCTTTGCAATATGCACTGATGCAAAAGACTCTAGGATGGGCACATATTAATTTACGCAATTGCAATATGCACTGATGGAAAACGCTCTACAATGGGCTCATCTAAATGTACTACAACGCGAAATTTATCCATATTAAGGAGTTCCAAAAATGATCACGGCATACCTCATTGCACGGTAGAGTGGCATATACCATATCATATCTAGTAGACTTGTACCCCTAATTGCCTGCTTCTGCAACCCCACCTAGATAAGAAAATGACTTGTTACTAGTAATCACAGTGCAACAAAATGGTCCATGCCAACATACCAAGCCAGCTTGCAAATGCAAGATACTGCAACTTCTGCACATTGGCTGGTATCTCATTGGCAATGTCATGGTGGATGATGGGGAAGAATGGTGGCCAGTTCTCCTCCATCTGCACGCCAGCTGCACCAAGCAAAATGGGGGGAAATGCCAACGATCATATTTAAGTTGAAACAAGTGACAACTCAAACACCACTGACAGTCTGACACTAGAAAGAAAAAAAATAGTGACGCACCATTCTTCAGCGCCTCCTCCCTCCTCTTGATATCCTACAGCCACAAAACAGAAGCCATGAGAACACCACCGATCAAACAGCCAACTAAAAGTTCGAAAGTGGAAATGGAGGACAAAAAAAAAAAAACCACCGCCTCTCGCCGCTTCAGATCTGATTCCCACGACGAGAACTCCCTCGCCTTGCTCTTCGAGTCCTGCATTGCGCGCCGACACCGACCCCAAAACACTGGGATTAGCCCACGAATAGCAACTGAGGAAAAAGGGGGATCAGCGTGTGGATGAAGCGCCTTATTACCCCCATGGTCTCGAGCGGGACGTCCACGACGGCGTCGCCCCTGCCGGCGCCGCCGAACCCGACGGGCTCAGTCGGCCGGAACCCGTACTGCTGCTTGCCGCCTCCACCTCCTCCATTCTAGGACGCAACAGCGACGGTTGATTAGATACTCGCCTGGGGCCGCGGGGATGGCCGGGGGCCGCGGCGATGGGCAGGGGAGGGGTGGCCTGCGCCGGCCAAGGGGATGGGCTGGGGGCGCGGCGCTGCGGCGGGCGGCGCTGCTGCTGCGTGCGGCGTGAGCGCGGCGGCGCACGCGGAGGCGCGCGCGGGCGGGAGGTGGCGCCCGCGGAGGCGCTGCGGCGGCAGGCGGGCGGCGCTGCGGGGGCGGGCTGCGCGGAGGCGCGCTGCGGCGGCCGGCGGCGATGTGGCGGCGGCGCGGCGCGTGCGGGGGTCGGGGGCACCGGCGGCTGAAGATAGGGTTTGGAGGGAGGGGTGAGGGTGGGCCGGTTGGGCCATTTAGGCCGCGGGCGTTTTTTTTTATTTTCTTTACCGAGTGTCCACTGGGCCGGGCACTTGCAAAATTTGTTTTTATTTTTTTGAAAAAAAACTTTGTCAGAGGCACTCGGTAAAAAAAATTTTATTTTCTGAAAACAAATTTTACCAAGTGCCTCCTGGGCCCGACACTTGGCAAAAACATTTTTGCCGAGTGCTCTCCATGGCACTCGGCAAATTTTTTTTTTATTTTGGACCCAAATTTTTTTATGTAGCCTTATGACAGTATTTAAAGCTCTACTCTAAAATTTAGTGAAATTTTGACTTTTTAGGTATATTTCATTAATTTATTTCGTTTTGTTGATTTTTTCGGTGTATTTTAAATTTGAACTGCAGGTCCATGGAATAATGAAATTTGGTCATCCAAAAATTGATATTCATGATATTTAGCGTATGTTGAGGCCGTATCGAGGGAGTTACATGAAACCTCGAGCATCTCGTTGACGTAACATGTCGAGTTAGTTGCGGGAAAAGTGAATTTAAATTATATAAAATCCAAACGAAGTCCGAAAATCACGAAACTTGTGGAGGCGTTGTGTTATCGCATGTGGAGGCTGTGGTAAAAAAATTAAGAAGATTTCGAGCAAGTAGTGACGTCGGATGCCAAAAACCCAGACATCTCCACATGTGAAACGAAGTGATCACATGTGGAGATATTTGGGTTTTTGGCATCCGACGTCACAACTTGCTCGAAACCTTTACATTTTTTTTACCACAACCTCCACATGTGATAACACGACGCCTCGACAAGTTTCGTGATTTTCGGACTTCGTTTGCATTTTATATAATTTAAAATCACATTTCCGGCAAGTACCTCGACATGTTACGTCAACGAGATGCTCGAGATTTCATGTGACTTCCTGGATATGGCCTAAACATACCCTAAATATCATGAGTATCAATTTTTGGATGACCAAAGTCCATTATTCCATGTACCGGCAGTTCAAATTTGAAATATCCCAAAAAATTAGACGAAACGAAATAAACTAATGAAATATATCAAAAAAGTCAAAATTGCCCCAAATTTTAAAATAGAGTTTGAAATACTGTCATAAGGCCATAGAAAAAAATTTGGGCCCAAAATAAAAAAAAAACAAAAAAAATTTGCCGAGTGCCATGGGGGGCACTCTGCAAAGTGGGCTTTGCCGAGTGCCGGCCCAGGGGGCACTCGGCAAAGTTGATTTTCAAAAATAAAAAAAATTTTGCCGAGTGTCTGACGCTGGCACTCGGCAAAATAAGTTTTAAAAAATTTAAAAAAATTTGCCGAGTGCCCAAGGCTTACACTCGGCAAAATAAGTTTTTAAAAATAATAAAAAAAAATTTGCCGAGTGCCATCCGTCAGGCACTCGGCAAAATCTGACGACAGGTGGCCACCGTCACGAGCCGGCCACCTTTTGCCGAGTGGGACTTTTGCCGAGTGCCGCGGCACTCGGCAAAGCCCAGATTTACCGAGAGCCAGGCTTTGCCGAGTGCCTGGCACTCGGCAAAGCCACCTTTGCCGAATGCTTTATTTTGCCGAGTGTGGCACTCGGCAAAATATTTCTTTGCCGAGTGCCCCGATAAAAAGCACTCGGCAAAGTCTCAGGCACTCTAGCAAAATACAGTTTTCCAGTAGTACGGTCTCCTATTCTCCAGCTGCCCTGATCGACATGTTGACGTACTCCGTACGTGATAATCTTTCTATTTTTCCTCACATAAAAAAGTGTCTTTCTATTTCCTTGTGCAGCCGGCCAAACAATATTAAAAATATTTCTCCTTGACGTGGCCAAATATGTTAATTGGCCATACTTAGCTAAAATGCAAGTATAGTGATTACGTATACGAGTATATCTCCTTTGCTTTATTCTCGCCAGCAACCACGTCGAACTGCTCCATGCTAGATTCCGGTCCATATTTCCCTCTTTCTCCATATCCGAATATGCAAGTAAAATCAAGTTGCCATTCATGCGCCAAACAGCTAGCTGCCGAGAGATGGTTTGCCTTGTATCGGCTCTACATCATCAGATCTTTTCCTTACTCGGCAATGAGATGATTTAGTTTAAGCAATCTTTTGGCTTTCCTTGCTTTTTCCTTATCTTCGCATGGGGCAGTCCCGGACGTGATGTATCTCAATACATTAAATAATATTTCATGGTCGGCTCATAAATATCCCATAATTATGAGACTTTCTTGCTTTCGACATCATCGGTCAATCTCTTCTTTTCAGGACAAGCTTACTAAATTTTGGTGTAAACACAGGCCTCCTAGTTCGAAGTATGAATTTTCATGCTTCGAACTATTTTGATCCGATGGTCTTCAGCCGATGACATTTGCTCGCAATCACTGAAAGCTGCATTGGCCCCATTTTCTTTTTGATCTTGATAACTTCAAATTGATCTTTCTCTGCATCTCCATTCATCTGCTTTAGCCGATTAGGAGCAGGCCCCCCGAGTTCGATCATAGCAATACAATTTAACCGGCAGTACTAAAATATACTGCATAAAAGTTCATGTATTCTAGCCGATAGTCTTCTTCCGAGGAGCCGAGAGGAATTTATTGGCAGCGATATTACCCTATTCCAAACCTCACATACACATGTGAACTTTGAAGTGTCTACCATACTATCTTGGGTGGTTGAGGAATGGAATGGATTAGAATCCAATAACCCTCGCTTCCCCTGCTCAGAAAACTTGGATTTTTGAAAGACTTTCAAATTAAAACACAACTTTGCTCCTCAAATGATTCTCTCAGATCGCTCAATGTGTATAGTTCCTCATCAAAGCATTGTTTTGTCTCTTCTAATCCTACTTCTAAAAAGCTTATGTGGAGTTTTAGGTAGGGATAAAACATGTAGCGTACTTACCTCGCAAATATCATACTCTTAGATCAAGATGTGCATGTGCGTGGAATATTTGGTGGCTAACCTAATTCTACTATGCTCTTTGAAATATATTTCTCTCTTGTAGAATATTCTTTGCGAGAACATGGGTTATCTCTATTCTCATTTCTTTTTCTTTTTCTCCCTTTTTTTTTACTTTGGACCTCTTTTGTGTCCATCTTTTACATTTTGCATAACCCATGTCCCTTTTTACAATAACTTTTGAGAGAAATATTATCGAGAACTTGGAACATTTATTCTGATAAAACCTAGCAAACATATTTTTGTCTTCTCCCAGTGTAGGAGCAGAACATTTTGAGGTGGATGAAAAACATGTTTTTGCGTACTTCCAGTATAGAAGCAGCACATATATGTGACGTGTATGTGATTTTGATCTTAGGAGCATGATAAATCTCTCAACAAGAGTCAACAAGACTTGACAAAACTCAACAAAGAGCAAGCAGCTTATATGAAAGGTTTTTAAATGAGACTAATATATGGCTGTGGTAGGAAATTCAACATTATTGAGGAGACAAGCTATTAATTTTGAATTTTTATAAGAAAATTTCCCCAAGTACTTTGCAAAGAGAAGCAAGGTTTCTTCCATCATACCATGTCTCATTCATCAACTACTTAGATAGCATGTTTTTCCTATAATAGATTGTTCACAAGTAGTAAGAAAAGCGAGGAATAAAGAATATACGAACCAACCATAGAAAGGCATGTACCTCATATTTGCATGTATGCTCCTTCGTTCCGAGCCGATAAGTGCGCGCCTCTGTGTGGGTTCCATTTTTTTTATAACGATGTCGGCTGTTGCATCTGGAATGCTTGTATGCTACTACTGAAAATAATATTCTTAATCCTTCTTGACTTACGGCCAGTGGATACAAACATGTATAGATATCATCAGCTTAATTGAAGCCCCGTTGGAGTACACCTCGTATATACTGCTTGAAGTTGCCAAACAGTTAATCCATGTAGAATACCTTTCTTATCTCCATGTTAGATCTCTGTTCATGTTTCCATCTTTGTTTTCTTCACACATTGCACACCTGCACTTCATATGCCGTGCTCAGTAGCCAAGTAACAAGCAATATGTGTGTTATCGGCTTGTTAGGGGAGCAAGATCCTGAACCCCAAGGTTAGCAGCCGATTCTACTCCAGGATAGCCGATCTCCATGTGCCAGAGTTGGTCTGTTGGATTTCTCTGAGCAGAATATATAGCTAACTCCGGATGAGCCAAATCCTTAGATCAATAGATGAATTCCAATCAACAGTCTCTGGCAATCGTCATGGGAAGAGAATACCCGTGCTAGTACGATCGGCCCGTGCGGCGGCGACAAGATAATTAGAGCCGATATCTTCGTTGATCGGCCATTGGCTCAACTCCTTCACCATGAGCTTGAGCACTAGGTATGTAACATTTACTGCTCAGAACTATTCAGCCGATGGTGGGGTAATTAGAAAAGGATATCTCGGCCAATCGGCTATCTACTTCTGTTAGAAGCTGGTTCCAGATAAGTATGAGCCACGTTAATAGAGTCTACTCCTGTTCCGATCTGATTTTCATAGTGAGTCTACTGGAGAAGCCGATGATTATGGTACGATCAGGTTTATCTTGTACCATCACCATCGTCTTGGTAGAAGATGTTGAGTCGATCAGTGAGGCTTCTTACCTATTAAGGATCGGCTTTCATCAGAACTAGTAGCAACTCTTACTCCAACCAGCTTCGATGAAGTGAAGATGATTCTTGATGATCTTCAGGTCTTGAAATTTTGCTGGACATGTATATGCTTCTTTTTGTTTTGGCAGCAAAATTTGGCCGATAGTGGCTGCATCGGCTCTACATAGCCGATTTTGCTTTTAGAGCACCCATGTCTCCAAGCTCTCCACGTCGCACACGGTTGTCTACTGTTGAGGCGCCTTTGCTAGCGGTAGCTCCTCCTGAGCCGGCCACGTCGCTTCTGCTAGGCCAGATGGCTCCATCACCTGATGTATTAGCTGAATTGGAAACTGAGCCGTTACTGGCCCCCCGAGCTTATAATCATAGCCTGCTGTCGAAGCACTCTTCGGCATTAAATCAACCGCTTCCACTTCCATCGGCTCTTTAAGGAATTCGTGGCTAATGATGAGGTGTGTTTCTCATGAGCCGATGAGATCATGGTGGACGATGCTGAGCCGATGAGGACCATCTTGTAGATACAGGATCGGCTCATTCTCATATCTTAGAACTACTCTGACTCCAGCCTCATATATTAAGACCTGATCGGAAGCCACTCTCGGTTCCAGCACCATGCCTATCCGGTATTGGCGATGTGCATGCACATGCGGTCGGCGACGTTGCTTGGTCTTCCTGGCTAAAAACTCGAGTTTTCCATCAAGATAGCAATCCCACAACTCACGTCAGCACAGGTGGATAGCCGATTCCAGAAATTCTATTTTGCAGCTTGCAGGCAGCACCAGAAAATCTATAGATTGTTATCATTATTATATATATATATATATATATATATATATATATATATATATATATATATATATATATATATATATATATATATATTTATCTGGCAAATCATTGGCTTTACGCCCTTGTGGATCGGCTGCATGTAGACTCCATCCTTTGCCTTCCGCTGTATTATTTTCTCCAAAATTAAATCAGCTGATGGAGGTGAAAGATCAGCCTTCTTTTGACAGCCGATCCATACTTGCTATTTCTTTGCCTTCTTTATTAATTACGTGAGACTCAAAACGGATGCATGGTGGCTGGCTTCTTCCTTGCTTCCTTACGTCACGTTCCTATGTACATATAGCCAGCCATCTTGTCCTTCCTTGTATAAACATCGGCAATTTAAAAGAAACAGCCAGTCGTCTTCTAGTTAAGGAGCAAACAAATTTCAATTAACAGTTTCCGAAACATGCCACAAGAAGAGGAGACCCGTGTTGCCACGATCGGATTGTGCGGTGATGAGAGGAATACTTGGAGCCGACATCTTCTTTGCTATCGGCTATCAGTTATCTGCATATGACTAGCCGATAACACTGATGCACAACTGTTCATTGGCTGAAAACATATTCAATAATCAAATATTCCGGCCAGCCTGCTAATGATATACTGTGGAGCTGGCCATTATTCCGTTTTCTAGATCAGTCAGCCTCTTGAATTTGAACAGCTTATTTCTATATTAGCTCCACGAAGAATGTGCTTGGTCGAACAACCGATGACAATAGCCAATGGAAGAAAACTCAATCTGATCTCAATGCAACCATCAGCTTGATGTTTTGAGTAGTTTGATGCCTACAGATATGACTTCTGTAGACGCCTGCATGCTCGGCTTCCAACCTTGCTTGCTTGCATCTACTCCATATTGGATTCGATTTAATAAAAGAATCAGTGCCCGACTCTAGTAAATAAACAAACCATATTTGCTTCTGGAGCAGAAATCCTTTGTATGACTTTCTTCTGAGCAACTAATCGACTTCACGAATTTTGAGAAGCATATACCATGCATGGACGTATACGCACTTGCTAGCTTCTTCCATATATGTCAACATGTATATATGCATGCATGGCACTGTAATGTGTTAGCTCCTTCCTTTTGACTGACGTGAAGTGCTATCCTCACAGCCGATTCCATTTTAGGAAGCGATCGGCTCTCGTCGGTTTGGGAAGCAAATATGTAGTTAGCAGGACCCGTGTTTTGTATTCAACAACACCGTGTTGTTGCCGTGAGCATGGTGGCTTGGACATATCAACATGAGCTCGGTCATCTTCTCAATCCAGCAATCCACCGGCTTTATGCTCTGGCCGATTGGCTTCTGTTGGCGTCATCAGCCCAAATACTTCGTTTTGGTAAGATAACTGTTTCCTGGACCGATGAGGATAGTAGTAGATTGATGACAACTGCAGCCTTGCTAACATATAATTAAATATTCCAGCCACCATGCAAAACATGTATGAATCATCCTTATTTCCAACGTCGCCTTCCGTGCATATGTATTCTTTCCTTAATTTCTTGACTAATACATCCCAAGCATGTACATGCAGCAGATGTGTAGCTCTTGATCTCCGACCTATCCACATCAATTTTCTTGCTCACGTGATGACCTCTGGATGCCTTTCCTGTGTTTTTCACCATGCAGGTTCCCATGTGCTGCTAGTCTTCTCCATGATGCATGTCCAGTTTCAGCATCTGCCTTCAGATCGGTGCTTTAGATACTCAGCCGATGCAAATATGAATTGGGTGTCAATCTTGAAACGATGAATGCAATCTTCTGGCCAGACACAACTGCGATCAAAATAATTGTGATGAACCCACCCTTTTCTCAGCCGATGCTTCCAAGAATTGGCTGATATGTTCAACTCTGATTTGGCAACACATCCAATACTTGATTTCCTTTCTTCTCCCGTGAGTAAATAATCATGTGGCATCTGGACTCCTTTTCCCTAAACACTGCACCTCCGTGATCAAGGCACATAACCTCTGGTATGTGTCAGTCATCTGGCCTATCCCTTGTTTGTTTTATGATGATGAATTAACATGCAACATCTTGATGATGGCCGAATAAATGCTAATATCGGCCTCTGACTTCTAATCAAACGATTGTGGTTCCACCGGACGTGCCAGAAACAAGTGTCGACACAAAATTTTCGTCTCTGTGCCGAGGTCACACGTAGCAAGCCGGAAGGGTCCGCTCAATGGAGCAGATCCGCCTAGCTTCAGCGCAAGGGTGGTCGATCCTGCGCAATCCTCCCGAGACGTGCTAGTCAATTTGACTCTGCAATTGACAAGGAGAGAAAGCTCATCAGTAATTAAGGGTGGAACGTGCCGGTTTTGCCAGACAGTCCCGAATGTGTGGCTCTGAGAGCCGATATGAGAGCATATTCACAAGAATGAATCGGTTAAAGCTCATGTGGTTGTATAAGAAGAATCGGTTGTCATTCAGGATAAATGTTACTTAAGTAAATATTAATCAATAGCAATAAGATATCAACAGTGATTGGTTTGTACTGAGCCAATGATTATTAGTAACCGAACTCCTCTTTATATAAAGAAACAATTCAACATCACTAAACCATTTAATAAAGATAAATCTAATGAACATGTTAGATCTCATCTATCGCCATGACCAGTGGGGCATGAGGCAGAATCATGCAGGCCGTAGAAACAACAAAAGAGTCGACGACCCTAACTCATTACTAATATCAGTGGGGCACGAGGCAGAATCATGCAGGCCGTAATACAATAACAAGATCATGGGGCTAACATATCTTTCAACTTATCTCTACTTCGATGATCTCGTAATGTGAACAGTTCATGAAAGCATTCGATATCGGCTAAACAGCCGATTTAGGCATAGCGCACAGTTAAGGTCATGCCTCCTTAGGAACGGGTCTACCAACCAACGATCCCCACTCCACGGTGCCAACAGTGGGGTGAGAGGCAGAATCTCACATGCTGTGATGATGGGCCATGGAACGGTTTTCATTAACTAATAGATCTACTCGAGATCGAACATGCCTTAACCACACGCTATGCACGATTAAGATTGACGCAAAACAGCCGATAAAAACATAACTCATCGTTTAAGATGTAGATCAGATCAGTTTTAGATTAGCAAACGATGAGTTAAACAAGATATGAGGCCGATCCAGATCAATCTCAATCGGACAGAGTGATATTGATGTAATTAGATAAACAATGAAAGCAATAAGTAATATCGGTAACTTAATGAATCTACCAAAGACTGCCATACTAAGATAGAGCCGATAACTTGACATTGATCTAATTCAAGCAGTGGGGTGTGAGGCAGAATCACACATGCCATACTTGAATTAGAGAAGAGTCGATAACTAGCCTATACCAGAGTCGCAGTGGGGGTCGACCGGATCGATGTAGCCATATGAACAGTATAAACCATGACGGTACTTATAGACAAGCAGTGGAGATCGACCGAATCGATGCAGCCGTACTTGCTGAAGAACTCGTCGAGATCTACTCTACTCCTACTCCTAAGGGGTGGCCAGAGCCGAAAAAAATAATTGACTTATATTTGATTAGTTGATGATTTACAATGTGCCGTAACCCTTTATATTTATAGGGCCGCTGGACTTCGTGTAAAGGACTAGAGTAGCCGAACAAAACAAATCTAATCTAAGTCGGTTGACTCTCACAAGTACATGTCCTAGACTTGTTTGGCCCAATAACTGGTCACGTTATGCACGTGGCCAGCTAACTACGTGACCGCGTTTACGTGTCTTGCATCCATACACCACGTCCAGATGGATATCTGCCTTGGTAATTTCCTTCGCGGTCTCCTATTCTCCAGCTGCCCTGATCGACATGTTGACGTACTCCGTACGTGATAATCTTTCTATTTTTCCTCACATAAAAAAGTGTCTTTCTATTTCCTTGTGCAGCCGGCCAAACAATATTAAAAATATTTCTCCTTGACGTGGCCAAATATGTTAATTGGCCATACTTAGCTAAAATGCAAGTATAGTGATTACGTATACGAGTATATCTCCTTTGCTTTATTCTCGCCAGCAACCACGTCGAACTGCTCCATGCTAGATTCCGGTCCATATTTCCCTCTTTCTCCATATCCGAATATGCAAGTAAAATCAAGTTGCCATTCATGCGCCAAACAGCTAGCTGCCGAGAGATGGTTTGCCTTGTATCGGCTCTACATCATCAGATCTTTTCCTTACTCGGCAATGAGATGATTTAGTTTAAGCAATCTTTTGGCTTTCCTTGCTTTTTCCTTATCTTCGCATGGGGCAGTCCGGGACGTGATGTATCTCAATACATTAAATAATATTTCACGGCCGGCTCATAAATATCCCGTAATTAGGAGATTTTCTTGCTTCGATCTCTTCTTTTCAGGATAAGCTTATCAAATTTTGGTGTAAACAGAGACGTTAGCTAAGCAGGCAACGCCTCCAGTGTCCATTCGGCAACCTTCAGAGCTTGGACAGATACTTTCTAGGCTAGTTGTCGGTCAGAAAGAAAACTAGTAGCGTATGGAACGATAAGAGAGGTGTTTGAAAGCAAGTATTGATAAGCAAGCGGAGGGTGTGGACCTTCTCAAAGAGCAGATGAGCCAGCAATCATTTGCTTTTTGTGAGACCATCAACCAACAAGGCCAAAAAATTGACCTGATGTCCAATGTGTTCACCGGTTGCTTTAATCAACTGTACAATGCCACATGGGTTAAGGCCCCTAACTTTCAGACACTTTAGTTGCAATGTGGTAGTCAGGTCAACCCCATTGCTGGTTATTTGACTAGTCCTAATAATACAACTATCGACACAGAGTTACCCATTGCGATGATGCTACATAAGCAGAGTTCAGCTTCAGATCCTGATCAGGCCAGTGATCCACCTTCTTCACCCCCTCAGGTCGAGGTTCAAGTCACCATGGAGGCACATACAGAGCCTCTCAGGGCTTCTCCAACGCCCGAGATACCTGAGCCAGCTTTAGGTTCTAATGAGGCAGGTGATCCACCTTCTTCGCCCCTTCAGGTCAAGGTACAAGCTACCACGGGGACACATACAGAGCCTCTCGGGGCTTCTCCAACGAACGAGATGCCTAAACCTGCTAATGCTAGTATTACTACAATCGAACATAAGCAGAGTTTAACTTCAGCTCATGAGGCAGCTGATCGACCTTATCTACCCAATCAGGTTGAGGGGCCAGATACTACGTGCGACGCCATAGGGGCACATACAGAGCCTCCCAGGGCTTCCCCAACAATCGCGGAGCCTGATACGACCACCGAGCCTACTAATCCTAGCATTAATAGAGCTGAGTCGACCCTAGGGTCTGACACTACTACTTCAGTTCAGTAGACCGGAGAGTCCACCATTCGTTCAGGTAACCACTTCACTGAGCATGATGAGACATCGGATTCGGATGATGAGATTTTAGCATACTCACCAGGTGAGATGCACTCACTAGGCGAGTTCGACCTCAACGGCACCGTCATGACTTCGATGCCTGCTTTATCGTCGTCATCACCACATCCTTCAGATGCATAGTCACCTTGATTCCCTGCCAATGAAGGGATGTAGAAGAGATTGGTCATAGTTCGACAGTTTAAGGGAGGGATGCGATAGAAGGTGAGGGAACAAAGGCATCGAAAGTTGGATTTAGAATGATTCTTGATGTAATAATTGAAGTCTTGCTTATGACACAATGTCTATTTTATGGTTCTGTAATAAGTTGTATATGTTGAACCCTTTTTATCACTATATTGCCATGTAGGCATCAAAATTTGGATTTAAAACGATTCTTGATGTAATAATTGAAGTCCTGCTTATGACACAATGTCTATTTTATAGTTCTATAATAAGTTGTACATGTTGAACCATTTTTATCACTATGTTGCCACTGTAAATTAAACCTAACATTTAAGTGCGATATGAGCGACATCTATCTAGTCTGACTACCTTGTTGCAACTCAAGCCGTTGCTCTTAAGAGAGAACTACAGGGTTGAACAACCCCAATGCAAATCGAGGAGTCCCCCAGACACGAAATCTATTGTCCAACACGTTACAATCATAGAGTAGGGGACTTTCTTTCATGCGTAATCAAATCTTATCTGCACATTGAGAAAAGAGTAATAGATATTGTCCGGCGTGTTACAATTGCATAACATTGGACTTTCTCGTGTGTGCATTCAGAAAAAAGTAATACACATTGTGCCGACGATTAACATGTACAATGCCTGACATAGGTGGAAGCGTTCAGAACAGAAATATGCGAAGTTACTAAGTTACCGACGGTGTTTCATAAGAGGGAAGGAAGCTTTCCTAGAACCTAACTCCCTTTCGAGAGGGGAGGTAGGATCTGGCCCATGACCTTCTAATCACCTCATTTGAGCATGTTGGCTGCACAAGCTGATCGCATCCAAGCATAAGAAGCAAACACCGTGAAAGACAAAGCGACGCGCATAAGTTGTTCTTCGAATTAAAGTAACAAACTAGCCTCTCATTTAGATTGGAATGACCCTAGATACAATCTACAGCTCAAAGAAGGCAGCGAGGACAATGTCTCCCTCATGCGTGGCCGCCACGATGGCCACTACGGTGGTGATAAAATAACCAGTGAGCTCTTTCGTCTCCTCATCGGTGCCAACTGGAAAGCCAGGTTCAAGTAGGAAGAGATCATGGCCGGAACGAAGCTACACCGCGGTCAGGGCTAAGGCAGCCCCATGGTGCACCCTGCTAAGGGCCACTGTCCTAACCTGAGCTGGCATGGCCCGTAGACGGTCCTCAAGCAGGACGCCCCCTGCGTTCACGTCGTTGACGGTGATGAGGGCCACCTCTTGAAGAGCAGCCAACTCCTCCTCCAGATCTGACAACACTAAAAATCATCAAAACAAGGCCATGGACATTTGGATAGAGCTTCTCGACGAAGGAAACCTTACCGATCATCCTAGCCTAAGCATCGCCAACTGCCACCCAGGCATCCATAGTTTCCCGCTCTGAGACAACAAGGGTAGTCTTGATGGTGTCGAGGTAGAGCGCGAGCCGACTAACCTCGCCCCTAGGGTCAGAGCATGGGTCACAAGCTGCATCCCGATTATGGAGGGCTCGTGGACTTCCTGGAGGCCACGGGGAGAAGGCCCCTCTGGTTCCACAGGGCGTGCATTCGGAGAGCGAGCAACACCGGATAACCTCTCGACCTCTAGCGTAGCGGCATGAGAAATGGCCCTAAAAAGATTAAGGAGATCAGAACAGAACTAACTCTAACAACTAAGAACAAGACCACCTTACCCAAGGCACTACAAATGGGAGCGGAGATGCGGTGGAGGCTTGCTCCCCTCTGGAGGGTTCTCTGTCGGGCGCTTTCCATGGTCCATCACTCTGGCCGAAGACGCGACTTGCTCAAGGCTAGAGAGAAGGCAAAGGAGTACTATAGGAAGACAGAGAAGAGCGGTTGCCTCGCTCTTACCTCTCTCATAAATTTATGGCTAAACCAGGCACACTGGGCTCTTCGAGTTTTTGCAAATTTAATATAGATTTAATTGCTGTGGATTTCCATGCAACAGGTTGTAGCGGGTGCAGTCAGAAAAAAGTGTAATAGATATTTTCCAGCACATTACAATCACATAGTATCAGACTTTCTCGCATGTGCATTCAGAAAAGAGTAGTACACATTGTGCCAACGATTAACATTTATACAATGCCTAATACAGGTGAAAGCATTCAATCATTATGTGGCATGTTACAATCACATAGTATCGGACTTTCTCGCGTGTGCATTCAGAAAAGAGTAGTACACATTGTGCCAACTAGGGAACTTGACAGTCTTGAGGAATCCTTGCTGGTATGTCTCTGTTCTCATTCTCCTCTCATGGGGGGTGGCTTTCTTTCTTCTGTGTTTCTGGTGTTGTCACAAACGCAAGGAGTGCACATAGTGTTGGGGCATCAGTGGAGGAGCTAACATGTATAGTAAAAACCAGCGCCGAGACTAATGCTGTCTCATCGGCATAAATGGAGGAGACATGCTCTATTTTCATCAGTGTACGCTTGGGAATGTCAATACTCCTGCATCTCGGGTCGAACATGCCTTCTGCGGTACGACTTGTTGAGGTTTCCGAGGAGTGCGAGAACCCACGAGGGGTGAAAAGACCTATCACCACTGCACCAGGCCCTTCAAGTCTCAATAGTGTCATGGTGGTCAATTCACTCTTGTCTAGCTTTCATCATGCATTCACTTTGGTCTTGGCTACCATGTAAGGTTTCTTTGAGAGGAGCAAGTCTCGGCAACCAGAAAGTCCTACCGCCATATATTTGAACGCGTTGGATAATATTCGTGTCGTACGCATTTGTGCAAACATTTTTGTTCACAAAGGAACATTTACCATTATCTCATTGAACACGTGATAGTCCAAGCATTGTAAATCTGACTGGGCCGGACACATCTCACTCTTACCCACCGCACAATGGTTGCTTTGTGCCTCGGTTTGGTGAATCAAACACATATCAGTAGTGGTTGTAGTCATGAGTTGCTCTAATCACGCTCAAAATGAGTGGCTCTGATCCATCGTGAACCTAACTCATCTTATTTGCATGTGTCTGATAAAGTTTGTTGAACTTGTAATAGCCATGCAGCGAGGAGTTCATTCGAACAAGTCTTGGCTCGATCTAATGCACAATGGAGGAGGCATAGATGTTGCATTTTTACTGCACACGCTAGAAAGTCCCCTATTGTTCATTGGTTCTCTTGTCAGATAGTAAGTGTACTCATCTCTAGCTAGCCGTTGCATGTCTCTTCAAAAGAGAAATTGCTTACCAAAGCAACTCCTCTTCACTCTTCTGTCTGTTCCTCGACTATTGTGACTGCTTGGATAGGAGTGAAAAGACCTATCACAACCGCACCAGGCTTTCAAGTCTCAACCATGTCATGGTGGTCAAAATCTCTTAAAATTTCACTCCTGTCCAGCTTTCATCCTACATTCACTTCGCTCTCGGCAACCATGTAAGGTTTCTTTGAGAGGAGTAAGCCTGGCCTAATGCAGAATAGATGAGCCATAGGTGTTGAAAATTCTACTGCATATGCAAGAAAGTCCTGCCGCCTTATATTTGAACGTGTCGGATGGTATACATGTCGTACGCATTTGTGCAAATTTACTCCTAGACCCATGTCATAGATTATGAAAAATGTTACTTGCTTTTAGGAATTATTAAATTAAAAGCCAAGCAATGCACCTACTACTAATAATAATAATATTGGATGAAATGATGAGTGAGTGTAGTTGATCACAAACTATGAAATTTTTCTGCGCAAGCCAGAAAGTCTGCCAGCCGCACAATTGATGTCATCGCGCCGAGACTCACGCTGTCTCATCAGCATAAATGGAGGAGACGTGCTCTGTTTTTGCAACCACCGGTGTAATACGGTTGCGATTCTAGAGGGAGCGCGATGGCACCCACCTCTAGGAAAGATAAATCTTCATGGAGTATATTGCCTTAGAAGCCTTAGCATCCCTGTGTATAAATAAATCTTTATGGAGTATCTTGCCTTAGAAGCCCTAGCGTCCCTATGTATACATAAAGCCTGGCCTCGCCCCAATTCATATTGTTTACCATTCCACCTTCCATTGCACAAAAGCCCTCTCCTCGCCACCCACCTCCACCACCCTGTTGGTTGCCATGAAGGTCGTCGGTGGCTCGGCTATAGTCCCCGCTTCCTCCAGCGGTTCGGTGGAGGCGGGGCTGATGGCGCACCCTAGGTTGGTGTCGACGGAGGCGGCGATGACATCCAGTCCCTATAGATTGGTGTTCCTATCACCAAGACTCACGTCATCTCCTAGGCTGCTACTTTCCCCATCGCCCTCGTTGACAATGCTGACACCACCAGCACCGACGGTTCGCTCACCACCACCGGCCCTGGTGCGGTCCAACTCGCCGTCACTAGGTCCGCTCGCCATCGCCGGATCCGCTCCCCATGTGGGTGGGTCACCTGCACTATCGCGGTCCACCTCGCCATTGAAATGTCCTAATATGGCTAGAGGGGAGGGGGTGAATAGCCTATTTAAAAATCTACAAATCAACTAGAGCAATTTGATTAGTATGACAAATAGCAAAATGCAAACTTGCTCTAGCTCTACAAGGGTTGCAAGCCACCTATCCAATAATTCTAGTTGCAATGATTACTAGGCACACAACTTGCAATGTTACTACTCACTAAGAGCTCTCAATCTTGCTACTCTAAAGAGCTCCGCTAGATGAACTTAAAATAACAAAGCAAGCTCTCAATTCTAATTACACTAAAGAGCTTGCCACAACTAGTTTGCAAGAATATAAATGAGTGAGTAGGGTGATTATACCATCATGTAGAGGAGTGAAGCAATCACAAGATGAATACTAAATCAAACACCGAGAGAATACCAAAGGGCAAGAGACAACCAATTTTTCTCATGAGGTTCACGTGCTTGCCGGCACGCTAGTCCCCATTGTGTCGACCAACACTTGGTGGTTCGGCGACTAAGAGGTGTTGCACGAACCTCGTCCACACAATTGGACACCGCAAGAACCTACCCACTTGTGAGGTAACTCAATGACACGAGCAATCCACTAGAGTTACCTTTTGGCTCTACGCCGAGGAAGGCACAAGACGCCTCACGATCACCATGATCGGAGCCAGAGACAATCACCAACCTTCGCTCAATGATCCTTGCTGCTCCAAGCTGTCTAGGTGACGTCAACCACCAAGAGTAACAAGTGAATCCCATAGCGAAACACGAATGCCAAGTGCCACTAGATGCAATCACTCAAGCAATACGCTTGGATTCTCTCCCAATCTCACAATGATGATGAAACAATGATGGAGATGAGTGGGAGGGCTTTGGCTTAGCTCACAAGGTTGCTATGTCAATGCAAATGGCCAAGAGAGTGAGCTTGAGCTAGCCATGGGGCTTAAATAGAAGCCCCCACGAAATAGAGCCATTGTACCCCTTCACTGGGCACAACATGGGGTGATCGGACACTCCAATCAGATTGATCGGACATAGGACCCTAGCATTCGGTCACCCGATGCTTGCCACGTGTCATCGGCTTCAAACGTCGATCGCCTGATCTCAACGGTCAAGTGATGACCGGACGCGTCAGTTAGAAAGTGACCGAACACGGGACCCCAGCGTCCGGTCGTTTCCAGTAAGGTTCCAAACGTGAAATTTCACGACCGGATGCATCCAGTCATGCTCGACTGGACTCACCCGGTGTCCAGTCACTCAACGTTCCCTCTGTGCGCCGCACGTCAGCGTACGTCAGCACTGATTGGACTCAGACCATGAGCATCCGGTCAATTTACACGCCAACGTCCGGTCACAAGACTGAGACCATGTGCTTACTGCTGTCACTGACTGGACTGTGAACCTAGCATCCGGTCACTACACTACCAGCGTCCGGTCACTCTATGAACCCCTGTCTTTTCTATATAGGGCGTCGGTGGCACCGTCAAACTATCCGCACTCTATGGACGGACACTCCATCGGTGAAGTTTCTAACCCTTGCTCAAATGTGCCAACCACCAAGTGTATCACCTTGTGCACATGTGTTAGCATATTTTCACAAATACTATCAAGGGTGTTAGCACTCCACTAGATCCTAAATGCATATTTAATGAGTTAGAGCATCTAGTGGCACTTTGATAACTGCATTTCAATATGAGTTTCACCCCTCTTAATAGTACGGCTATTTAACCTAAATGTGATCACACTCGCTAAGTGTCTTGATCACCGAAACTAAATGGCTCCTACTATTTATACCTTTGCCTTGAGCTATTTGTTTTTCTCTTTCTTCTTTTCCAAGTTCAAGCATTTGATCATCACCATGCCATCACCATCGTCATGATCTTCGCCATTGCTTCATCACTTGGAGTAGTGCTACCTATCTCATAATTACTTTGATAAACTAGGTTAGCACTTAGGGTTTCATAAATTAACCAAAACCAAACTAGAGCTTTCAGCCATCCACTAAGGCCGATGATGAGGCTGAGGCCGAGGCCGACGACAAGACCGACATCTTGGCCGAGGCTGAGGCTGTGGCCAACATCTTGGCTGACGCTGAGTTCGAGTCTGACGGCTCTCCAGGCTATGTCATAATGGACTCAGAGGATGATTGTCTGCACGGTTACGCAATGACTGTTCTTTGGGTCCGAATCTATTCTTGTGCGTCAGCCCATATGGCGGCCTAGTGTGCTCCATTTGCCCCAACCGTAAGACCCGTGGTTGGATCGAGGCCGACGCTAGGGCGCATGTGCTAGCGAGGGAACACGCCCCTCTAGATGGCACCTACACAAATGATAAGAACGTTGCCTGCCATCGTACCCTGGCAAGGAACCAGGGCTGGATCGCCTGAAGGATCATCCGACCACGCTGGTTCACCGTGGTAGAGAGGTTTGTTGGCTTCAACCAAGGCTGGTTTACCTTGTAGGCATTGGATTTTGTTCGCACCTATTGGTGCCCTTGTCGCATGACTTGCGTAGAGGTGTGGGATGGCACTCCTTATTAGTAGTATCAAGTCATGTCAACATATGTAGTTAGGACTAGTTTGCTGCCAGGTGCTGTTAGAATTAGTATGAAGTCATGTTAATCATCTGTAGTTAGAAATAATATGTCTAGGTAGTAGTTGGATTACTTTGAGTAGTGGGATGGCACTGCTCTCCTCTTATTATTATGGCAGATGAAGGCATGGTTATGTAGGCTGAACTCGTATCATTCCTGTAATCCATATATATGAAGTTTGGTTTGCCGTTATCTTTCTATCTAGTAGCACTAATATTCTCTTATTATGCATGTAATGTGCGCATTTGTGAAAATATTTTGGTTCACAAAGTATCATTTACCATTATCTTTGTGCTCACATAATGGTCCGAGCATTGTAAACCTGAACGGGCCAGACATATCTCAATCCAACCACGCAAGGGTTGCTTTGTGCCTCGGTTTGGTGAACCAAACACGTATCAGCAGTGGTAGTAGTAGTCACGAGTGGCTTTGATCTGTGTTGAATCCAACTTGTCACTTCGCTCTTGGCAACCGTGCATGGTTTCTTTGAGAGGAGCAAGCCTAGCCTAAATGCAAAATAGTGTAGCCATAGGTGTTGAAATTCTACTACGCACATATCTATGGTGAACCCAACTCATCTTGTTTGCATGATTCTGATAAAATTTGTTGAACTTGCAACAACCATGTCGCGAGGTGTTTATCTGAACAAGTCTTGCCTAGACAGAAAGTCCAACGGCTAAATATTTGGTATCATCGTGCTGGTTCGCCGTGGCAGAGAGGTCTAGTATGCTACCTTGTGTGAAGTCATGTTAATCATCTATAGCTAGAACTAGTATGTCTAGATAATAGTTGGATGTCTTTGAGTAGTGGGATGGCACTACTCTCCTCTTATGGTCAGATGGCACTATGCATTTGTGCAAACATTTTGGTTCACAAAGTAACGTTTACGATTATCTTCATGTGCACTTGATGGTCCGAGCATCATCCATCTGATTGGGCTAGACACTTCTCACTCTTGCCAACCGCGCAAGGATACCTTTGTGCCTCAGTTTGGTGAACAAAAAACATATCAGTAGTGGTAGTAGTCATGTGTGGCTTTGATCTATGGTGAACCCAACTCATGTCTTCGATAAAATTTGTTGAATTTGCAGGGAATGCATCTGACAGCAACACCAATAGTGCATCAAAATAGTTGTTGCTAACTTGATAGTGGGACTTGATATAGAGCAACCTAAGAAGGAAGGAGAATCTTGAGAAGGTAGATCTAGAAGAAACTGATTGCTTCAACTCATCGAACACTCTTTCAAACTTTGGGACTCTTCCATCCCGCTCTTCAGATGTCAATAGGTTTTGAACTAAATCATCAAAATCCGGTAATATGTTATTGTTGTGGTCCTCCTGCTCCTCCTCCTCCACAATCCAACCATCATGATGAGATCCATGCACATCTGATGGCTCTATAGTGTCAGTACCTCCTTCCTCTTCCCCATGATGAATCCATGTGGTGTATGTGGGTGACATTCTATTTATAAGTAAGTCGTCCTTCACCTCCTGCCAAGTTTTAACCACCTAGTTAAGACAATGTGTATATGGACAAGGGATGTTTTGCTCCAGGTATTTTTGTTTAAGCACATCCATGAACTCTTCAACTCCTTTGATGAACGTTGGTGAGAATGGTCTCCCATTAGGAATCCAGGATCTATCCATCAGTTGCAGCAAAAGTATGCAAAGTCTATTAGAGTTTCGACCATTGGGTGGACAATGGCAAAACTAGCATTAGAACAAAGCATACAATGTTTGAGAGCACTAATCTGTGTATTTGTTCATATCATACTATGGGACAGTCTGGTTTTCTATTTTTATGTGACAAAAGCATTGATTTCAATTAAATTTCATACAGAATAGCCTTTCTTTATGTGTTCTTTACTTCGTCGTGTATAGAAAATGGAGTCTTATAATCACATAAGAAGGCACTCATACCTTTGGTCTATGAACTAGCACAGCTCGGCTAGAAGCCACCTCTGCCATGGCACACACCTGATCACGCAGACGTTAATGCCGCCATGCTCCACCAGAGAGCCCCACAATGCCACCAAAAGGACACCTGAGCCACCACAGCAGACCAAGGATCCTCCGCCTCCGCCACTGCCACAAGTCCAGCGGGCACATATTTGTTTCCACTTGCAGGGGATATATCCAATTTAGGTCAACCTATAACACAGCAAATGGGATACTATAGGGACTCAAAAGAGATGTCAGCATAGCTATGCATCTAGCGCAATGGTAAAGACGCTCTAATCCTTGGTCTAGATCCCAGGTATCAGACCTTTTTTGAGAAATTAAACCCTGACGGCACACATGGTACAAGTGACATGCAAACCGTCGGGTCCTAGAAGTTGGATGGAGATGAAGAAAGGTTACATGTGACACGTAAGCCGTCGGGTCTCATAGGTCAGATGCAGAAGGATCGAGCGAAGACTTTTATGACAAATTGCAAGCGTCAAGTGACACGCAAGCCATCGGGTCCCATAGGTCGGATGGAGATGGTCGTCGGGTCCCACAGGTCGGATGCTGAAGGGTCCTATAGGTACATGTTGGACAGAGAAAGGACCGAGCGGAGACTTTTATGATGAATTGCAAGCATCATGGATGAGTAACTATAGGTCCCACAGGTACACATCAGATGGAGAAGGGTCCCACGGTACATGTCACATGGAGAAAGGACCGAGCGAAGATTTTTATGACTAATTGCAAGCGTCATGGATCAATAACTACAGGCCCCATAGGTACATGTTAGATGGAGAAAGTACTATGTGGAGATCTATGATGAAGGCATTCATTACAGATCGAATATTGTTCGTCATAGATGTGTAATTAGTTCAATGATGAAGCCCTGTTCATCATAGTTTTAAAGGAGATCGTCATAGATGAGACGCTCGGGTGATCTGTGATGAAACCTGGCGCTCTTCTATGATGGTTTTTGTGATGATGCCTGATTTCATCCTAGAAAGGGAGGGTTGAAGGATCATCACCACCGATCTATGATGAAATGAAAATATTCGTCATAAAAAGCACTCTTCTATGACGATTTTGGATTTGTCATTAAGATTTTCATCATAGAAGTGGATATTTCTAGTAGTGAAAGTAAATCACGATGTTGCATATATTTTGGAAGTGTTTTCAGTGGTATGTTGCAAGCATTTTGAAAAAAATGTTTCAAATGTTTTAGACGTATGTTGCAGCAAGTGTTTTATCTGGATGTTACATATGTTTCACACATGTGTTGCAAGTGTTTTATGTGGATATTGCATATATTTCACACAATGTTGTAACTGTTTTATTTGGATGTTGCATAAGTTTTTTCACACATATGTTGCAACAATATGTTTCATCTGTGTCTGACGTATGTTGCACCCAAGCGTTTCATGTTGCAAGTGTTTCAAGGGGCCTGTTGAGTGATGGGTGCATGGCCCGGGCGCTAGGGGATAGGGCATGACAGAGCTAGGGACCGGTGGACAGGGGCACAGCGAGCTAGGGGCTAGCTCCTGGGTCTCGCCCATGCAGAGAGAGAGGAAGGGGTCAGGGGGAAGGAGCAGGGTGCAGCGTGGGGCAAGGTGTGCGTGTGAGGCGAGGGGTGGGCTGTGCGGTCGTCCATCTAGACACGAGGAGCGGCGGGCGCAACGTCAAGTCTGGGGTGCATTTTGTTGGGTCGAGATGGCAGAATAGAGGGGGTGAATGTCCTTTCTAAAATTAATTGCATCGGCTAACCGTAACAAAAGCGAAATTAAAACTATCGGTCTAGCCAAGACTACACCCCTCTATCTAAGTTATCAAGCACCTTGAAAAGATCCTAAACAAGCAACTAAGGTGCCGGGCTAGCTAGAGCTCGCCTAACCAATTCAAGGAGCAAGGTCACACAAACCTATGCCACTAGTACTTCAAGCATGGGGGAGCTCCTACACAACTAGTAAGTAAAAGCACAAAGCTCCTAAGCTTACTAGCAATGCTCAATAACAAGGCAACTAATGCCAAATTAGAGAGCACAAATTAATTAGCTACACAAACTAAGCAATGTGACTAACAAGGTTACTAAAACCAAATTAGCTACGCAAGGGAGATACTTCTATGCTATATAGGCAAGAAGGTAACTAGCAAGCTACACAAGCAAACTAATTACAAGAGCAACTACACAAGCACAATGTATATGAAAGTAAATACAAGCTTGTGTAATGGGGATGAAAACCCACGGGAAGACAAGGATGACACGGTGATTTTTCTCCTGAGGTTCACGTGCTTACCAACACACTAGTACCCATTGTGTCGGCAACTCACTTGGTGGTTCGGTGGCTAATTGGCATCATCCGCCAAGCCCGCACGTCAGGCACCGCAAGAACCTACCCATAAGTGAGGGTAGCTCAATGACACACTTGACCAGAGTTTCTCCTCGTGATCCCCAAAGGGTGAGCACAATCCCCCTCACAAATCCTCCTCTAGAGCACCGCACAATCTTCTCGCATGCTTCAATGGAGTCATAAGCCACCAAGCCATCTAGGAGGTGGCAACCTCCAAGAGTAACAAGCACCACCGGCTTCAACTCGATCACCTAGTGCCACTTGATGCAACCTCACGATGCAACGCACTAGAATCACACTCACTCGCAATCGGATGATGTGGGGGGTATGACCCCGGATACCCATGGTAGACTACATGGGCTACGCCACTAGGGGTGGTTCAGCCCACAAGATGAAGCCTTGCAGAGCACGACGTTGCTCGGTGCGCCCCGCAAGATACCAAGAAGATATCCTAAAGATATGGCATAATCTGTTAGGATATGTTATGATCTCGTGATCCCTGTAATATGTTATTACTTACCGGTTATCTCCTAGATCTAACTGACTTGTAACCCTACCCCCAGCTATATAAGGTGGGTAGGGGACCCCCTCAAAACATACGCAATATCATACGATAGCCAATACAAACCAACAGACCACAGGAGTAGGGTATTATGTCATGCGGACAGCTTGAACCTGTCTAACTCTTGTGTCTCTGTTGCCTTCTTGTTCTTGATTACACGCACCAGTGCCGATCAATCAACCTTTGTGGGATACCCCTCGGAGGACTGTCGATGATATTCTGTCGATAGTTGGCGCGCCAGGTAGGGGTGTGCGTGTTGTTTCCATGATGAACAAGATGGTACATTTTGTAGGCTCTTCATCCTCTCTAAAGCCCGGCTAGATCTTCACGGTTGGATCGATCCCCTAGGTCATCAATGCTGATGAAGACGGAGAGATCATTGAGCCAGTGCAGATCGAATCTACACCGACCACACCAGCACCTGCAACAGCAGATCCAATCTCAAAACCGCCTCTGAGGTCGCCTTCACCAATAACTCGCCGCCTGCTCCCCCACTATCTAAGGAAGCAGATCAACAACAATGATCTGATCGCATCCATCGATTAGGTCGGTCAGAAGCTCGCCGACTGCCTCTCCCTCGTGGAATTGGCTTTGACCACTCTGGTTCAGCGCCGACCACCCTCTGATTCTGATCTATCAGAGGCTGATTAGGAAACTCTAGGGGTTACGGCCACCATCCATCAAGATGCCCTAAGGGGCAAATTCGCCAACCAAGTGGGAGACATTTGTCCTCTCACCGACCCAATCATTGACCAGCTCTCGCCGACTGTCACTATGCTACAAATCAGTCGACGTCTTGAAGCATCCCTCCACACCATCCTAGAGGAAAATCCAGACTCTGAGTCCTAGGGCTCTATGGAGACTATCGCCGAAACCACTGTCGTCCAACCTCCTTTCCCACCCTTCCATGGAGATGGGATTTTTAATGTCAGCATCGATAGCCCTTCGTGGGATGGGGAAACCGATGAGGACCACGTAGCTCATGTCAACAGAAATGCCAACCGTGTGCAGCACTGAGCGAATTAGGCTACCATTGTGCTAGCCGAGGCTGCTCGCACCAAAGAATAGCTCAACTCACAATGGAGGCCCTGCCCACTTCACCGCAACCTCGACGATGAATTCGTCTGTGTCGATGGCCATGATGTCTACAAGACCCCAAGCGCTAACTTGGTTGTGGCCGCTAATGAGCTCGCTCGGCTCAAGCAAATGCTAGAAGTCACCAAGGTCACTACAATGCTTAAAGCTGCACACTGCCAGGTCAATGAGATCCACCAAGATTAGGGACCAATCTGCCATGCCAAGATCCAATCGCTGCCTCGATAGAAGCCGTTTTGCCGACCAAAATCGTGATGATGGATGACCCCACCAGGGGGAGCTAGGTGGAACTGTATCGACTACCCTCGCTAGCATGACCAAGAAGTCAACCAAGACGTCCGAGCGCACATCAACAATCTCTAGGATGCGCGATGTCATATCGATGGGCGCTGTTTCTCTCACCATGAAGAGGAAGTATGCTGGTGTCAAGAATACGAGCAAGAGTTCAGTAATTCGGATGCAGCCCTCTAGCCACTTAATGCTGACAATGTTGCAGATCCCGATGGTGATGATCCCGAAGGGCCCCAAGCATTCACGAGAGTACTCCGAACACTCTAGTGGCCCTGTGGTTTCAAAATCACCGAGGTCGAGCCCTATAAGGGGCGGATGAACCCTGTGGGGGTATTAACCCCTATACCCTTATGGCTAAACTTGGGCTGGCCCGGATCGATAGGTCCAGTCCACCCGAAAGACGACGTGTAGCCCAGCTAACCTGATTGGAGTCACGTACAAGGAATCAAGACGGATTTGGCGATCAAGCAGGATCCTAGTCGGTTAGAATAGGAATCCTTATCTGGCCACATATGGCAATTGTAACTGACTAGGATTAGTTTCCAGATCTGTAACCCTACTCCCCGGACTATATAAGGTGGGTAGGGGACCCCTCTAAAAATCATCTATTGACATACAATAATACACAACAGACGCATGACGTAGGTATTACGCCTTCTTGGCGGCCGAACCTGGATAAAACCTCGTGTCCATCTTGTGTCACCATCTTGTTTGGGGCTTGCGCACCTGTCTGCCAATAATCTACTACCTTGGGCATACCCCTAGGTAGACTGCCGACCATATTTCATCGATAGTGGCGCGCTGCTCTCCAAGCAAACAAGATGGTCATCATCTCCGGCTCCATGGCTATGCCCAACGGCCTCACGTTCACCATCGGCCAGATCACCTAGACCACCGGTTCCGACGACCCCGTCGCCATGACCACGGAGGAGGCATGGAATCAGCCCGCGCCGACTACTACTTCACCTACGTCGACTATGGCTCTGACCACGGTGAACACAGCTCCGACCACGGTGAACGCGACTCCGACCACGGTGAACACGGCTCCGACCACGATGGACCTGGCTTCGACCATGGTACATCTGGCTCCAACCATGCCTACAGCCACGCCGACGACCCGTCATCCGCTTCCCCGCTACAGGGGGAAGCAGATCGACAACACCGACCTGCTCGACTCCATCGATCGGGTCGGCATCAGACTCGCTGAAACCCTAGCTCTGGCAAGTACGATTCAAAGCCAACCTAATGAGCAGGGGACCACGCCCCACAATAGATCTACCCGACCAGCTCGGACCAGTCGTCCTGCATGATTTGGAACAGATCTTGTGGTCGTATCTACTCCTGAGGGGCGCTTCGCTCGTCGCCAGCCAGCCTTCGCGATGGGTCTCTGATCCAGCGAGTACGAAGCCATGACGGAGAACCACCAGGTCCAGCCCTACGGCCTGCAAAATGCTGCCTCCAGCTACACGTACAACCTACAACGCCGCTCGAATCTGTGTCCTATACACCAATCTTGGCCGAAGCCATGCAACCTCATCAACATGGTTCGAATTGAAGATTATCAAGAAGGATTCATCCACACAGTCCGAGAGGGCGACTCTGGCTCCCCATTCGGCACTGCGTCCAACGCATCTGTTCACACCAAGCTTCAGCGTCACAAAGATGAAGGCGTCGAATACGATCTGGATCTACTAGACCATGCCCCGGTTTTCCCCTAATTTTCGTCTTTCCTGCCAAGATGAGGGGATTTGGTCCATGTTGTCAGCAACGACGAGCCGCCAGCGGTTGGCGAAACAGAGCAAGAAAAGACCGCACACGAAGCATGCAATATTGACCAGTTTAATCACTGACAAATCGAAGCTGAAGCAGACCAGGAGGCACGACGCATAAGGGTCCAGCCACGTGACCTCAACAATGCTTTCGACAGGGTGGGGGACAAACAAGTCTTCAAGACCCCAAGCGCCAACATAGCCATCGCCATGGCGACAATGCAGCGGCTGCCCAACACTCCTGAGACCCAAGCAGTCCGTGACGACATACAAGCTTATCTGACGGCTGCTATGGCTCAGACCGCAGAGATGAATCAAGCCCGGGCTCCATCCGTTTCCATCGAATCAAGCCACAGCCGCCAATACTCAAGTCGCTCACAGCCACTCAACCAACGTGGCTCATGCAACAATGACCCATCAGATAACCGTCAAGGCGGAAACGGTGGTCATGATGGTGGTCGGGGCGACAACCGTCGCCGGGAGGATAACCGCCATGACGTTCGAGGTGACAACCGCCGAGATAACTGCGACAACCGCCGTGATAACCACGATCGTAGAGCTAATCCAGATGGCAATCGAGATCACCGTGATGGCAATAACGATCTCTGCCATTACCTCGGTGGACGTGATCTGCGCGCTCGCATCAACCAGAGAGCCGATGATCGAGCATCCTACGAAAGCCACCGCCATATGGAGTATGATACCACCCACGGCCCGCCGAGCCTGAAGCAGTTCACTCCACACCTTCGCCAAGTCATATGGCCCAAGAATTTCAAGCTCGAGAAACTTCAGAAGTACGACGGCAAGGAAAACCCCGAATTATGGGTCATGCTCTATGAAACTGCGTGCCGATCAGCCATGGCTGACGAGCACGTCATGTCTAACTACTTCCCAGTCGCTGTTGGTCATGCAGGTCACCAATGGCTGGTTAGCCTGCCAGCGAACTATTTTGATTCTTGGCAGGAGCTTAAGCAGGCCTTCATCGACAATTTCATCGCTACTTGTGAACAACCCGGCAACAAGTACGATCTGCAACAGATCCGAGATCGGAAAGACGAACCACTGCGTGAGTACGTTCGGCGTTTCTCAAAGATGCGCATCAAGGTCCCATCAATCTCCGACAACAAAGCAATCGAGGCTTTCGTCACTGGCCTCCGCTTCCATGATGCCCTAAGAGACAAGCTCCTTCGGAAGAGACCTGAATCAGTCACAGCACTCTTGGCCACCGCTAAGAAATATGCGGACGCTGACGACGCTAAAAAGATAATTGTTGAAGAAGCAGCAAGGGTTCCACGCTCCGATCACCCTCCACACCGCAACGATTACCGTGGCAGTCGTGGTCGGAACAACAATTTTGACCGCTGCAACCAGCGCAATGACTCCCGCGACCACCGTGGCCAACGTAATCAACAGCGCAACCGCCGTGACGATTATAGGAGCAAGCGTGCTCGGGAAGACGATGGCGAGGTCAATATCGTGAAAAAGGGCGGCGGACGTCGTAACTACGAGGATGACTACGCCAAAGCATTGAAGGGGCCCTACCAGCTCCATCCTAAGTCGAACCACACCATGGAGAATTGACGTGTCCTCAAGACTATCTACACGCGTCAATAGGCTCCGGATACGTCAGACAAGCCTAACGACGCAGGGGAACAGCGCAACGACAACAACGACGACGACGATGCAGACCCTCGTCATAAATACGTCAAGCCAACTGATCGTGTGCACACCATCATCGGCAGCAAGGTGTCCATTGAGACCAAATGAGAACACAAGCTGCTCACCCGCGCCTATTTGAACGTGGCAAATACCAACAACCTTCTCACCGATCCATGGCTTCCTCTGTGGTCTCACCGTGAAATCTACTTCAGCAGGAAGGACCAATGGGCCGCCATACCTGAGCCAGGGCGTTTTCCCCTGGTCCTCGATCCTTGTATCAACAAGGTCCAATTCGATAGGGTACTAATCGACGGCGGCAGCTCCATTGATATACTGTTCAAGAACAGCCTGCCCGCTCTGAAAATAGCCCAGGCGGGCCTGAAGCCATACAAGGCACAGTTCTGGGGCGTTCTCCCCGGACAGAGTTCTACACCTCTCGGGCAGATCACGCTACCTGTGCAATTTGGGACTCCGGACCACTTCCGCACCGACTACGTCAACTTCGTGGTCGCTGACTTTGACGGCACCTACCATGCTATTCTTGGTCGACCGTCGCTCACCAAGTTCATGGCCATACCTCATTACAGGTATCTAGTGCTCAAGATGCCTACCGAGAAAGGAGTTTTAACCCTTAGGGGCAACGTATACGCAGCTTACACCTACGAGGACGACAACTTCAAAATAGCAGAGGCCCACGACCTCTCCATTCGCATGGCCGAGACCACGCTCAATGCTAAGAAGACCTCAGCCGACCACCTGGAGATCCCAGAGCTCGAGGCCCCATGCAAGAACATCAGGTCCAAAGAGCACAAGACGATCCAGCTAGTCGATGGCGATCCCAGCAAAACGGCCCTCATTGGGGTCAGCCTGGATCCCAAATAGGAAGACGCGCTCATCAGGTTCTTGAGGAGCAACATGGATGTGTTTGCATGGAAACCTTCCGACATGCTCGGTGTACCTCGGAACTTGATTGAGCACTCCTTAAATGTCAACAGCAAGGCCAAACCAATCAAGCAGAAGCTACGACGGTTCGCTCATGACAAAAAGGAGGCGATTAGGGTAGAAGTCACACGGCTTTTAGCAGCCGGATTTATCAAAGAAGTGTATCATCCGGAATGGTTAGCCAACCCGGTTCTTGTACGCAAAAAGAACAATGAATGGAGAATGTGCGTTGATTACACTAATCTCAACAAACACTGCCCTAAGGACCCCTTCGGTTTACCTCGCATAGACAAGGTCGTAGACTCAACCGCCGGTTGTGAGCTGCTTTCCTTTCTCGATTGCTACTCTGGTTATCACCAGATCACTCTCAAAAAGGACGACCAGATCAAGACATCTTTCATCACGCCTTTTGGCGCCTACTGCTACACGACTATGTCGTTCGGGCTCAAAAACGCCAGGGCTACCTACCAACGCGCTATACAGGCCTGCCTCAACGATGAGATAAAAGACGGTCTCGTCGAGGCCTATGTGGACGATGTAGTTGTCAAAACCAAGGAAGCACGTACCCTTGTCGACAACCTGGAACACACCTTTGCAGCCCTCAATACGTTCCAATGGAAATTAAACCCAAAGAAGTGTATCTTTGGCATTCCTTCTGGCATACTGCTCGGCAACATCGTCAGTTACGATGGCATATGCCCTAACCCAGAGAAAGTCAAAGCTGTCTTAGACATGAAGCCTCCAAAAAAGGTGAAAGATGTTCAGAAGCTTACCAGATGCATGGCCGCTTTAAGCCACTTCATATCAAGATTAGGAGAAAAAGGGCTACCATTCTTCAAACTGCTCAAAGCTTCCGAAAAGTTTGAGTGGTCGGAGGAAGCAGACACTGCCTTCACGCAACTTAAACAATATCTCACATCACCCCCGGTACTTACTGCTCCCAGAGAAGACGAAACTCTCCTACTTTACATTGCGACAACCGATCGGGTGGTCTCCACTACAATGGTGGTCGAGCGCGATGAGCCGGGCCACGCCTATAAGGTACAGCGGCCAATTTATTTCATTAGTGAGGTACTCAACGAATCCAAGACCAGGTACCCTCAGATCCAAAAATTGCTCTATGCCATACTGATAACATCCCAAAAGTTGAGACATTACTTCGACGAATATCGTGTGGTGGTCATGACCGAGTATCCTTTGGGCGACATCATTCGCAATAAGGACGCGAATGGGCGCATCGTCAAATGGGCAATGGAGCTATGCCCCTTTTCCTTGGAATTTGCAAACCGTACTACAATCAAGTCTCAAGCACTCGCCGATTTCATCATCGAGTGGACAGACTTAAGTACGCCTGCCCCTCTGGGATCCGATGAATATTGGATGATGTACTTTGACAGTTCTCTCAACATTGACGGTGCGGGAGCAGGAGTCCTTTTCGTGTCACCATCCAAGGAGCAGCTCCGGTACGTCCTCAAGATTTATTTCCCAGCATCTAATAACGCCGCCGAGTATGAATCATGCCTGCATGGTTTACGCATTGCGGTTGAGCTTGGTGTTAAACGTCTCTATGTCTATGGAGACTCGGCTCTAGTCATCAACCAACTCAACAAGGACTGGGATACGACCAACGAAAAGATGGACGCATACTGCAAGTCGATAAGAAAGCTGGAGGGCAGGTTCTATGGCATCGAATACATACACATGGTCCGGGACAAGAACCAGGTAGCAGATGTGTTGTCAAAGTTAGGATCATCCCGAGCCAAAATCCCACATGGCGTATTCGTCCAAGACCTGTTCACGCCCTCCATTGAAGACGAAGAGCCTACGGTCGACAATGCTCTAGACCAGCAATTAGTGGCTACGGTTCCGGCACCGAGCACAACCGAGCTGTTACCGACCACTCATGAGCTAGACTGGAGAACACCTTTCATCAAGTACTTAACAGATGGTAGTGGTTATACTGATCAAACAGAAAACGAGCGCCTGATGCGTCGCAGTAAGCAGTATATGCTCGTCGATGGCAAGTTATGGCGCAAAAACGCAAAGGAGGAAATCTTGATGAAGTGTATAACCTAGGAGGAAGGCGAGCATCTCCTAGACCAAATCCACTCTGGCTCCTGTGGCAACCACGCGGCCTCAAGAACACTGGTCGGTAAGGCTTTCCGAGCAGGGTTCTATTGGCCGTCAGCAGTAGCCGACGCAGAGAAGCTAGTCTGCCGCTGTGAGGGTTGTCAGTTCTTCACCAAGAGAATCCATGTACCAGCACATGAGATCCAGACGATCCCAGCCTCTTGGCCCTTCGCATGCTAGGGACTGGACATGATCGGGCCTTTCAGACCGGCTCCTGGGAAATTTACATACGTCTTCGTGCTAATTGACAAATTTTCTAAGTGGATAGAATACATGCCTCTGGTACAGGCATCCTCAGAGAAGGCTGTCATGTTCCTCGACCAGGTCATCCACCGTTTTGGCGTGCCCAACAGCATCATTACTGATCTGGGTACTCAGTTCACCGGGAACGTTTTTTGGGACTTCTACGATGAAAGGAGCATAGTAGTAAAATACATCTCGGTGGCGCACCCTAGAGCTAATGGACAAGTCGAGCGGGCAAATGGCATGATCTTGGACGCACTAAAGAAGAGGATGTTCAGAGAAAACGGCAAAGCTCCCGGAAGATGGCTCAAGGAGTTACCAGCCGTGGTCTGGGGCCTCTAAACTCAACCCAGTTGCAGCACCGGCGTCTCACCATACTTTATGGTTTACGACGCTGAGGCAGTCCTCCCACCAGATATAGCTTTCAGATCAGCACGGGTAGAGAACTTCAACGAGGGCAAGGCCAATGAAATACGAGAGCTAGAAGTAAATAGCGCAGAGGAGAAAAGGCTCGATTCTTGTGTACGCACGGCCAAATACTTTGCTGTTTTGCATAGGTACTACAACAAGAACGTTAAAGAGCATTTCTTCGTGGTCGGGGACTTAGTCCTGAAGTGGAAGACGAACCAGGCTGGTGTCCACAAACTCGCAACCCCATGGGAAGGACCCTTCATGATCAAGGAAGTCACACGACCAACGTCTTACAGGTTAGCTCACCTGGACGGCACGGACGTACCAAACTCGTGGCATATCGACAAGCTTAGACGTTTCTATACTTAAACTGCTGAGATATGTACTCTACTTTTATTTTCGTTTACTTCAATAAAGCAATTATGATTTCTCCGACCACTCTAATGCGTCACTCCGAATTTTATGGTTACTCTAACTTAGCCAGTACAAGCCGACCACCACTCCTTCTACGGTTTTCGGAGCAGGCCCTGTCTCCGGTTCCCCCCAACACTTACACGGGATCCGCTCTCTATGTTACGGGTGATCGGCAGGTGCCCCCTGGTTTGACTTGTCCATGTCCACGTGTGCACAGGTCACGATACCTCACACTCCGACTACATGCCAAACTAGGTCCGCACAAACTCTTCGGGATGATGTGTCGAGCAAAGCGGTACAACTAAACAGAATGTTAACACGTTCTCACTTAGTTACACCAACAAAAAGTTTCAAGCTTAAGTACGTTTTGTACAAAGCAAACAAGCTTATAATGATATACAGTTACGTTATTACAAACTTTCCTGAATAGGGTCAAGTTTACAATAACACAACTATGTCCTCCTTCTACAGCTCTAAGCCTATTACATTAGCTGGTCGGGGAGCATGGCATTTACTACTCGCCGCCTCTGATACCCTACTCAAGCCTCAGGGACTCTTGCGCTAGTCGAGCTGAAGGGGATGGCCCCGCTGGTGCCTGGCTGGTCGAGACCGCAGGCTTCGTTGGTTGGCTTGTAGCTGATGGCATTTCTAGCTGACTTGTCGATGGCATCCCCTGTACAGGTGCTGTCCCACCTCCACACAGGTTAATATCGCCAATTATCTTTGACGACAAGTCCAGCTGGGCCGTCCGAAGCTCTTCTGCCTTGTCTAGGTCTACCTCCTTTGGGTACCCAACCTCCAGGCGCTTGAGATCGATTAGGGGGTAGTGGGCATGCACCATGCTTAGTACATGGGCACCCGTGTACTCACCCGCCTCCTTCACGAACTCTTGGAACCATCCCCAAGCTTGTCTGCATCTCTCGACTAGTCCCAGCTGGGGTGCCCTTGGCTCTTCCTCTGTGAGCGCCGGGTCGATAAGGTCGAGGACGGGCACAATGCCAGTGGCCATCTCTTGGCACCGCTTGCTCCACGTGTCCCGCTCCTCAGTGGCCTTGAGGCATCGTGCTTTCCAGTCGTCGCGCTCTTTGATCATGGCCTCTAGGTGCCTCTTAGCATTGACTTCCAATACTAAACGCAGTACAAGACACCAAATGTGATGACACGACAAGGCAAGGAGTGTGGCAGAATGAGAAAGGTGATCTGGAATACTTACTTTTCAGGTCATCCTTCATTCTGGCGGTGTGGTCTTGGAGTTCAGACTAGTTGCGTACCAGTTTCTCGTTGTCCTCCTTTAGGCGACCACATTCTACGGTCACACGGCTATTTTCCCCTTGGAGGCGGGTCACTTTAGCTTCTAAACTTGCATTACAGCCGTTACTGCCAAGAACACAATAATACAAGTCCTGCACTTGCTATGATAAGGTGAAAACTTACTTGTTTTCTCCCGCTCTTTGTTATTGAGCTAGCCGACCAGGTTTTGGTGTTGTTCTTCTCGGTCTGTTCTCTCCTGGTCGGCGGCTTCAAGTTGGCGCCGCAAGCGTTCCACTTCGGCCGCCAGCTCCTTATTGGTCGCCGTGATTCCTTCAATCTGGTCGAAGCACCTCTTTCAGTATTTTGCAGTTTTCATCAAGTCCTGCATACAGACAAGCTAAGTCAGACAATTTGACTACACAACAAGGTCAAGAACTCAAGTCAAATATACCTGGACTTCTGTCACTAGACGCTTGGCCACCCGTTTGACTCTTAGGGTCTCTTCGACCTCTGGGATCTCTTCGTGCATGACCCATTCGTCATTCCGATAGCACGACACATATACATGTTGTCGCCTATCTTGAGGACGGCCCAGGACCTCTTCTATTTCTTCCTCTTCAGCCTCCTATTCAGGAGGCGGCGCTGGTCTGGAGTTTGCAGACTTCACGACCACCAGGGCTTTTTCGCGAGCCGTCGCATCGACAAGAATGCCGTGGGCCACTTCTGGCTGCTGCTCCTCGGCTAGATCCGGCTCCCTTGGTGGCATGGTATCTGCCTCGGCAGAGTTCATGCTTGGAGCACTTGTACTCTGCTCGGATGTCTTCTCGACCAGCCGCTCGGGGACCAACGTTTGGTCGTCCGCCTGCTGAGGTACAGGCGGAGTGCCTACTATAGGCTCCTTCATGGCTAGTTGCCGGGCAGTTTGTCCCGCCGTTGCTGGCGAAGAGGTGCCGCACCCGGCTAACTGGTTGGGGTTCTCGGTGGATGCCGATCTAATATATCAGAGATAATTTCAGAAGATAATGGTATCCAATGCAAATTACAAGCTTACATAAAAAATATAGATACTTACAGCTTTGATTTGTGGAATGATGTGGCAAAGGAGCATCTCCTCGACCGCCCTTGCTCCGCGTGCTCAGCAGGTTCCACCGGGTCTTTTCCCACCTCCGGTACAGGAGTCGGGGTTTGATGCTCGACGTTTCCCTCGCTTGTCCCCTGTGTTGCAGTGGTCGGTGATGCGACCACTGCTGGCATGGAGGCACCATCCTGCTCTGACGATCCTATTTGCCTTCTCCTCTTTCGAGGGACAAGTCGGATGACGTCCGCATCCCTGGTACTCGAAGCCTGGATGAACCCTCTTCTGGCAGGGCTGGTATCTTCGGCTGATGAAGTTTCCGACCACACTTGGGCCATCTAGTTTCCCCCATGGGATCATCCAGAGCAGTTCGGCGATCTGCTCCAGGTTCTCGGGCTTCTCTATCCAGCTATTCTTCTTCTCTGGAATCAGTCCCACATCACACAGGGTGATGGTGTTCGGCTCTTCACGGATGTAGAACCACTTCTTGTACCACTCATCCAGTGAGGTGTTCCAGGGGCAGTGTAAGTATTGTGCTTTCATGCCATCGCGTAGATTCAGGTAGACGCCTCCTGCTATCTTCGAGCCACCGCTCCCTTTCTTTCGAAGACAGAACAGGTGGCGAAAGAGGTCGAAATGGGGCTGGAAGCCACCATAAGACTCGCAGAGATGGATGAAGGTGGAGATAAGGAGAATCGAGTTGGGATGCAGATTGCAAACCCCAATCTCGTAGTACAAGCAGAGACCCTGAAGGAAAGGGTGCACTGGAATCCCGAAACCCCATTTGAAGAAGTCTTTGAAAACCACAATCTCACCTGGTTGTGGCTCGGGGAAGCTCTCTCCTTCTGGTGCACGCCATCCCGCGAGTGCCTTGTTGTGGAGCACTCCCATGGCGACGAGGTCCTCGATGGTCTGCTCATTGCTCCACGATTTCCACCATTCCTTCGCCATGACCCCACCTTTCTTCTGGGCGTCTCCCTTTGCCATTAGTCCGTCCTTGCTAAGGGGGTGGATGCGGGATGGCGAGGGGATTGGTGATGATTTTTGGAAGAATAAGGTTCGGCTGGAGGAAGAAGAAGGTTGCGGCGGCGGATGGCAGTGGGGAATGGTATGAGTAACTTACTAGATCTACATTATATAAAGCAAAGAGCCCCGTCGTTTCGTTCGCCCAAGAATATTGGGAGTCGTGCGCACGCGCCGTAGACGGTTGTTCACACAACCTCGAAATCTGCGCCAATAAACGCGCTTCTTCGTTACCAGTGTACGCGCCTCTTCGTTGATGGTGTAAGAGGGCCCACACTGACGCACCTCAATACAGGTGTCAACCGACTGTTTGCCAGAAAACAGTAAGAAGACAGAATGGCGTACTATACCCATTTGCTTTTTTGACCAGACGTGTTAGACTGGACTTGGCAGAGAATAGAGACAAATAAATACAAAAAATAATTGTCTAAACAGCACACACGATCGTGGATTTGCCCCGACCACTATTGTGCTCGGGACTGCCTCGACCACTTTTGTGCTCCGAGACTGCCCAGACCACTTTTGTGCTCCGACCACGGTGACTACTCCGACCACGGTGACTGCTCCGACCACTACCCTGCCCGGGGACTACTGCGACCATTACCGTACTCAGGAACTGTTATGACCACTGCTTGAATACTGGTTCTCCTTGTCTACATGTGGTTGGTACTCACATACAGTTAAGAGACATTTCCTTAGACCTTGCTACAAGGCTCATACCTCGCCTTCCAACAAGCTCGGGGACTACATCGGTACGATGCACCTGCCGGTGCATCTCGTATCGCCTGTACGACGATTGAGTTCTCAACTTAACTGGGAATTCTTTTTAGACCCTGGCACCATGTGCCTACGTCACCTACTACCAGGCTTAGGGACTAAGTGGGCACACTTCACGTTGCGGTGAATGTGTTTGTTTTTTGACCCCTACGCTTCTGATGTTCAAAGACGCTATGCTTCAAGACCACTTACATTTCTTTTCAGAAATACAAGTGGGCACACTTCTCAGGACAGAAATCTTTTTCTTTTTTCTTAAGAGCACCATACATTCTTTGGACAACCTACTTCTCCGGTGATGACGATGGTCAGAGGCGTCAAGGACTCAAGCCTTACTTGTCGGAGAAGGTTAAAATGGCGTGTCGCAGCATAATACATGATGCTCGGGGACTAGCTGTGGGGGTATTAACCCCTATACCCTTACGGCTAAACTTGGGCTGGCCCAGATCGACAGGTCCAGTCCACCCGAAAGACGACGTGCGGCCCAGCTAACCTGATTGGAGTCCTGTACAAGGAATCAAGACGGATTTGGCGATCAAGCAGGATCCTAGTCGGTTAGAATAGGAATCCTTATCTGGCCACATATGGCAATTGTAACTGGCTAGGATTAGTTTCCAGATCTGTAACCCTGCTCTCCGGACTATATAAGGCGGGCAGGGGACCCCTCTAAAAATCATCTATTGACATACAGCAATACACATCAGATGCAGGTCATAGGTATTACGCCTTCTTGGCGGCCGAACCTGGATAAAACCTCGTGTCCGTCTTGCGTCACCGTCTTGTTTGGGGCTTGCGCACCTGTCTGCTGATAATCTACTACCTTGGGCATACCCCTAGGTAGACTGCCAACCATATTTCGTCAACAAACCCCACATAGTGGCTATAAGCTTATGCCACCACTGTGCGCTCCATCGGGGGAGATACCAGTGTCATGGCAAAGTATCTTTGCATCATGCTCATGCCAACCACAATGAACTGACTCATGAGCCTCGCCCTAGATTCCATCGAATCTTAGGAACAGTTGAAGAAGGTCTTCACCGACAACTACATGGCTACGTGTACTTGGCCGAGCACCAGGCACGATCTGAATCGCATCTATCAGAAACCGTCCGAGCTTCTCCGTAGCTACATCAAACATTTTTCTAAGATGAGGAATTCTATTTCTAACATCATGAAAGTAGAAGTCATCACCGCCTTTATCCGAGGACTCCATCATCGTGACCTCCGCTCCAAATTCAATCATAAGCCACCAAAGGGGATTGGTGAGATGATCATGACCGCCGATCAGTACGCCGACACTGAAGAGGTCGAAGTTCGCTTCAACGAGGATGCGAGCACTCATCGCCCAACTTGTCACAGCGACAAGCGCCCTGATGAACAATGCCACAGTGACCGCCGCTACGATGACCGCGACCACCATCAAGATAGTGGCCATGATCGGCCAGAAGGGTCCAAAGCTAGTCAATATCGCCGCCGCCAACTAGACAACATTGTCACCACCATTGACGAACCTCGCGCCAAACATAATTATGATGAGTAGTACAAGAAAATCCTCGAAGGACCGTGCCCCCTCAACAATATCAGCAAGCACAAGATGAAGGACTGCCTTGTCTTGGCTAAGGAGTTCTAGGCCAAAAAAAAGGATGACAACAATGATGATGGAGCCAGAGGTCACCGACCACCTAGGGACAACAATAATGCCTTCTAGGATCATGATAAGGTGGTCGCCACTATCGTTGGGGGCCTCACCGTCGCCGAGAGTAGAAGAGATCGAAAACTCACCGCCCGCCGGGTGCTCGCTATCAACACAAAAGATGCTATCGCCAACCCCAGCTACTGCTCCTAGTTTGAAGTCCCCATCACCTTTAGCAGGGTTGACCAGTGGGTGGACATCCCTTACGTAGGGCGTTTCCCCCTCATTCTCGATGCAACCATCAAGAAAGTACTCTTCAGGAAAGTACTCGTCGACGATGGAAGTGCCCTGAACCTCCTCTTCACCGGAGCCCTAAAGGAGCTGGGCCTTGGAGTAGAAGACCTTACTCCCTCTAACTCCTCCTTCTGGGGGTGGTACCTGGCTAGGCATCACGACCGCTTGGAGAGATCACCTCCCAGTACAATTTGGCACGATTAGCAACTTTTGTGTCGAGCACATCAACTTCTACATCGCTGACTTCAACACTGCCTACCACACCATACTTGGTTGGCTAGCTCTAGCCAAGTTCATGGCCATACCACACTACGCCTATCTGGTATTGAAGATGCCTTTGCCTACCGGAGTTCTGGCCCTATGGGCCAACCTTTCCATCGCCTACGCCTATGAAACATAGAGTCTCTCCCTCACCGAAGCCACCGACCTCTCCATCTAGATGGCCAGCGTGGTCACCGATGCTAAGACAGTGCCCGCCGATGACCTGGAGATCCTAGCGCTAGAGCCTCCTCATGCCTACGCTAAGTCTAAGGAAATGAAGGAGGTCGGCCTAGGCCTCGATGACCCAACCAAGACCGTCAAGATTGGGGCTCATCTCAACCCCAAATAGGAAAGCATGCTCATCTCCTTCCTACATGCCAACGCTGATGTGTTTGCTTGGAAACCTATAGACATGCTGGGGGTACCACAGGAGAAGATCGAGCACTCCTTGAATGTCTCACTGACCACCAAACCGATCAAGTAGAAGCTCTGATGATTCGCGCCAGACAAGAAAGAGGCTATTAGGGTAGAAATAAAACAACTCCTAGTAGCCAAATTTATTAAATAAGTATATCATCCGGAGTGGTTAGCAAACCCAGCTATTGTTCAAAAAAGAATAAAGAATGGAGAATGTGCGTTGATTACACTAACCTCAACAAACACTACCCTAAAAACCCATTCGGTTTGCCTTGGATAGATGAGGTTGTAGACTCCACTGCTGGCTACGAACTCCTCTCCTTCCATGACTGTTACTCTAGCTATCACTAGATATCCCTCAAAGAGGACGACCAGATCAAAGCGTCGTTCATCACGCCTTTCGGTGCATATTGCTATACCACCATGTCCTTTGGACTCAAAAACACCACAGCGACCTACCAAAGGGCCATCCAAATGTGCCTTGACCAACAGATAGGCCGCAATGTCGAAGGTTACATCGATGATGTGGTTGTCAAATCCAAAACCACCAACAGTCTCATCGCCGACCTCGAAGAAACATTCGCCAACCTAAAAAGATACAAATGGAAGTTGAATCCTTCAAAGTGCATCTTTGGAGTTCCATCTGGCATACTCCTGGGCTACATCGTCAGCGCCTGTGGTATCGAACCCAACTCTGATAAGGTCTCTGCCATTACCAATATGAAGAGGCCAACCTACATAAAGGATATACAGAAGCTCACAGGGTGCATGGCTGCTCTCGGCCACTTTATATCACGCCTTGGTGAAAAGGGACTACCGTTCTTCAAACAACTCAAGGCCTCTGAGTGCTTCTCCTAGTCGGAGGAAGCTGATACAGTATTTGAGCAACTCAAGTTGTTTTTAATGAAGCCTTCGATCATGACGGCACCTCAACTGGACAAAACCCTACTGATCTACATTGCCGCCACTTCTCATGTCGTTAGCACAACTATCATCATTGAGCGTGAGGAAGTTAGGCACGCCTATAAGGTACAACATCTGGTCTACTTCATCGGTGAGGTTCTTAACGAGTCCAAAACTCGTTACCCTTAGGTTCAGAAGCTGTTATACACCATTCTGGTCATGTCGCACAAGCTCTACCATTACTTTGAGTACTATAAGATCGCCGTGGTCACTGAGTTTCCTCTAGGGGACATCCTTTGTAACAAAGAGGCCAATGGACGCATCATCAAGTGGGCAGTCGAGCTTGGAACTTATTCCATAGAATTCAGAAGTAGGCCTACCATTAAGTCACAGGTGTTGGCTGACATCGTCGCTGAGTGGACCGAGATCCAAGAGCCCATCCCCATTGCTTGCCCCAAGCACTAGATAATGTATTTCAATGGTGCCCTCAACATCAACAGTGCTGGCGCTGGCATTTTGTTTATTACTCTAACTAAGGACAAGCTTCGATACGTCCTCCGAATTCATTTTCTAGCTTCCAACAATGTCGCATAATATGAAGCATGTCTCCATGGACTTTGTATAGCCGTCAAGCTCAGCGTCAAATGCCTCATGGTATACGGAGACTCTACACTGGTCATTAACCAAGTCAACAAAGATTGGTCCTGTTCTAGTGAGAAGATGGACGCATACTGCACCGAGATCAGGAAACTTGAAGGAAAGTTTTACGGTATTGAGTACCACCACATGGTACGTGACCAAAATTAGCTCACCAACCACCTATCTAAGATAGGCTCTTCTCGCACCGCGATTCCACCTAGGGTCTTCATTCAAGACCTCTTCACGCCGTCTATTAAGGAAGAGAAGGAAGTTCAAGAAGTTCCCCCCGTCGAGCAGCTAGTACTTACAGTACCTTCATTGGTCATAGATTGGAGAGAATAGTTCATCAAGTACCTCACCAGCATCGACGTACCCACCAATAAGACTAAAACTAAATGCCTCATCCATCACAGTAAGCATTACGTGCTAGTAGATGGGAAGTTGATGAGGAAAAGCGCCAAGGTAGGGATACTATAGAAATGCATCACCCGAGAAGAGGTTGCAAAACTACTCCTTGAAATCCACTCTGGTTGCTGTGGCAATCATGTGGCCTCTAGAAACCTGGTCGACAAAGCTTTCCAAGCTAGTTTTTATTGGCCCATGACCATCGTCGACGCAGAAGACCTCGTCCGACGTTGTGAAGGATGTCAATTTTTTGCCAAGCAAATACACGTGCCGACGCAGGAATTACAGACCATCCCAGCTTCTTGGCCTTTTGCATGCTAGGGACTAGACATGATCGGGCCTTTCAAGCCTACGCTAGGCGGTTTTTGGTATGTATATGTCACCATTGACAAGTTCTCCAAGTGGATCGAATACAAGCCGCTTGTTTCGGCCACTACAAAGAGGGCAGTTGAGCTCTTCGAAGATATCATACATAGATTCGATCTCCCGAACAGCATTATCACCGACCTCAGAACTACATTCACTGGTCACCATTTTTGTAACTTCTACGAAGACCGATGCATCTCTATCAAATATGTCTCTATTGCCCATCCTAGAGCTAATGGCTAGGTCGAACGGGCGAGCGGCATGATCCTCGATGCCCTCAAAAAGAGACTGTACCAGAAAGAGGAAAAGCATCCAGGCAGATGGCTCAAAGAGCTCCCAACTATGGTCTAGGGACTGTGCACTCAAGCTAGTCGCAACACCGATGTGTCTCCATATTTTTGGTCTACGGCTCAGAAGCCATACTTCCTATGGACATTGCCTTCCGAGCACGTAGGGTGGAATATTATAATGAAGAGCAAGCCATAGCTGTTCGAATAGAGGATGTCGAAGAGCCAAAGAAGAACGCCTGATCACTTGCATCCACATAGCCAAATACCTAGAAGGCTTGTGAAGATACTACAATCACAATATCAAAGGTCATTCATTTGCCGTCGGCAACCTCGTTCTCCGTAGAAAGTAGAAAACCGAAGGGATGCATAAGCTCTCCTCCCTCTAGGAAGGGCCGTACATGGTCAAAGAGGTTACCTGACCAGGGTCTTACTGACTATGTGACATGGAGGGAATCGATATCCCCAATTCATGGCACATCGAGCAACTTATACGTTTCTATCCTTGAAACGCTAAAGATATGTACTCTTCACTCCATAATGAATGAAGTTTTTGTCGCCATAATTTATCTCCATTATTTCTCCACTCCAGTTTAATCTTCATTTACAACTACCAGCTCCATGATACTCCTCAATAAGCTCCGGCAATTATACGTGATCTCTATAAATGCTTCGCCCCGCTTCTCCATACTAAAATATCTCTAAGATATTTTGCCAACCATCGAGCTGCACACGTTCCGCTTTGTTTTCTTTGGAGAAAACCTAGTCTCCGATCCCTCCCTACATGTACTATGGGCTCCAGTGCTTTGTGTTATGGGTGGTCAGCTGTGGTTCCTCAGTCATGTCTGTTCCTCCTACACTGCACGGGCTCTAGCACTCGACGTTATGGAATACAGGCTAGCCAAGGCCAAGAGCCTAGTAATGAACTAACTGCTCGGATGCTACTTATACCACGTATAAACGCGTTAGGGTTAACAACACGTCTCTTTTTCACCGCAAGTGCTAGCAAGCCACCTGAACACGCACATGTCGTCTACTTATAACATTTATACAAATACACAAATGTTTGCTTAGGCCCTTGTGCATTTAACTCCCCTTTACAGTTGTCCCATATAGGTTCCTCTCCACTTAGGTTATTGAGCTTGGCCCTCACCGTCTACCTCGCCAAACAGATCGACATTGCCAGCCAGCCTCTTCGCCTCATCCTCCACCTCATCTTTCAGCTACTCCTCCTTTGTCACTCCCGTCCCTTTGGTGAATCCAGCCCCTATCGCTCGAAGATTGATTGTAGGGTAGTGAGACTAGACCACCGCCAAGGCATGTGTCATGATGGAGACAACGGCGTCTCGGTTGTAGCCTTTGAAGTTCTCCCACGCCGCTTTGCACCTATTAATGATGGCGGCTGAACGAGGCGGCCTATCATCGGGCTGAGGAGCTACCTCCATGTTGATACAGTCGAGCACCGGCCTGACTTCGGCCACCACGGCATCAAGTTTTCCCCTCTAGATTTTTGCCTCTAGCTCCAGCACGTCGAACTGTGCCTTGGTTCTTCGATGGTATTCTGTAGACACCAAAGGGACTCATCAAATGGAGAAATCATATTAGCAACATCTCCGACCACGAACTACTCACCTTCTAGATCCTCACCAATTTCTCTGCTCGCCTAGATGCTTTATTCTTCTCCTCTTGGAGTTGACCGATGACTTGATGCAACCGGCCGAGGTCCGCATGTTGCTCTACAAATGTAATGATCGACAGCAACACAAAAATTGTTTGACAATGCAGAACAAATTCACCAATCCATAGTACCTTTCTTCTATTCGAAGATGCTTTTCAGCTGCTCGGAGGTGCGCCCCAGCTGCTCGGAGACGCTTTTCAGCCGCTCGGAGGTGTGCTCCAGCTGCTCGAAGATGGTCTTCAACTACTTGGATAAGATGCCCTTTTGGTACTCTAGGTCCATGGTGTTGGATTCAACAATATCTCTTTCGCGCTGGCCGTTTGGATGTTCTTCTCCATCAGTTTCATCGCCTCCTTTAGCTTCTCGTTCTCCTCGGTGAGGGGCTCCATCCTTTTGATCAACTACTGCTGTTGTACGATAGTTCATGCTATGCCCTACAAAGCACTAAGATTATAAAGGACCATAGTCTCCAATGCCAAAGACGGACACTGCTGACGCAATACTAACCTCAATTTGCTTTATAACTGTGGAAAGGGTGGACCGTAGCCTTTTCACCTCCTTGGTGGTGTCCTCCTCTTCCATGACCATAACTTCCTCCCCTCGCTTGCAGAGGATGCGGATGGCTTGTGGTCATGATCCTTCACGCTCAATCTCCTCGACCTCATCCTCTTTCTCCACAGCCGGTGGCGCTTCCTAGGGGCTCCATGGCCACATAGAGAGACCAACCATGCCCTACGGCATCTTAGGGCGCACCTCTTGCCCCTCCGACACTGCCGGCCTCTGTGCCCCAGATTCTGACATGACGTCGGTAGCTCCCGCTCCCGCCTCCGAAGACTAAGCCATTGCTCTTAACGTCTCCGTCGAATCGCCCGCCGTTGTCGCCAACCGCTCTCCACCTCCAACTCCATTAGCAGCGATGGTTGAATCCTCTGCAAACCAATGAGCACCTGGGGACTCTAGGATAGAGTCTGTTCGTAATGTCTCCACGCTGTGAACAGCCCTCGGCTGCTCGCCAGTGTGGCCTGAAGGATTTAGATTCTCCACGTGCCCCGTTCTGCATCAGATTAGCTCATCGATCACCGCAACTATAGAAATCAGATAGCTACTAATCCCAAGGCAAATATACTTACACATCAGCTTCCAGTAAACGGTTTTGAACCAGCATTGCCTCCTCGAGCACCCAGGCACTGCTTTGGGGTCAACCTATGTGTCCTAGGCTAGAGGTCTTGCGGCCCCTGCCATCGGCGTCTTCTTTGCCTATGGCTCAGGGACTCCTTCCCCTCCCTTCGATTGTACCTCCATGCGTGTGTTGTGAGATGGCACTTTAGTGCTCGAAGGGGGAGCTACTGGAGCCTCGTCGTCGTTTGACCACTCGCACATCGCCGTACTCTGCATCCAAATGGTTAGATCACCATCAAAGGAGATGCCGACCGGCTTGCGGGGAGCTACATCCGCCGTTCTTCTCTTCTTTCGGGCTGGTTCATCTTTCGCCGCCCTTTTCCCCTAAACTTTCTCCGATACTAGGGGGAACTCTCCTTTCAACCAGCACCTTCACCTCTAGATTTGGACGAGGTGCCGATGACACCTTCCTCCGGCTGAGTGGTTGGCCTGAGTGGTCGGCCTGGCATCCACTGCTTTTGGCCAATCGCTCCTTAGCACACTCGAGAAGTACGCTGCCCATTCTTGCCAATGGATCTTTCCACAAGCAAATCAGTCCACTGCTCAGCACCAGCATGGGATAAAAGCACCAGGAACAACAGTTGAGATTTTTACTTGAGGAGGTGGGTTCATGTAGCTGAAGGGTTTCAGCTGCCCTAGCATAGGGTACGACACATTTGGAGCAAATAGTTCAGTGAGCCAGTGTAGCACAGCCTCCTTCGCCAGTTCTGCATCCTCTCCTGGGTGTCGTCAGTATCTCCTTTGAAGTCAAAGCCCGCATGAGCCCTCTCCTTGCAGGGCTAGATGCAGCGTAGTATGAAGTTCACCGCCACCACTACTCCACTCATCTTCATGCCCCTCATTAGCTCAAGGAGCTCCTTCACCTGTTCCATATCGGCATTGGTCGGTTTCTCTGACCAGCTCCTTTGATTCTCTAGAATCTGGTCGACATCGCATCGGATGGTAGGATCACTTTGCTTCATATAGAACCACCTAGTATTCCACCCCTTCAGTGAGGTATTTAGAGCACATGAATGTATTCGCCCGCCATCCTATCGTGGAGCTATAGATACACACCGCCGACAATTTGGAACCACCCCCTCCTTTCTTCTTCAGCCAAAAAAAGTGTCGGAAGAGATTGAAATAGGGAAGAATACCAAGATACACCTCATAGAAGTGGATAAACACAAAAATGTGCAAAATAGTGTTCGGATGAAGATTACACAAGCTCACTCCCCAATACTCCAACAGATCCCATAAGAAGGGATGTATAGGAAGCCCTAATCCACGCCAAAAATAATCTTCGAATACAATGATTTCGTTAGTGTGTGGCATCAGATAGGGCTCACCGTTGGCCGGACGCCATCCGACGGTGACATGGTCAGGAAGAATGCTCACCTCCACCATCTCATTGAGCTCCGTCTCCCCCATGAGTGACGGTACCCATTCCTTGTCATGGCTCGTCCCGACGGTCGCCTTCTTCGCGTTACCACCTCCCCTCTTCGGCGCCATCCTCAGATCTAGAGTGCGTGTGAATGCGAATGGGGGAGCGTGAGGGCAAGGAGGAAGACTGGCAAAGGTGGGAGCGCGGAGTGCGGCGACGTAGTTATAAAGACGCCTTCCCCACTTTTTGCATTCAAGGGTTTTTGGGAAACCGCACCATGCTGATTTGCGCCCTTCCGAATTCCCCAAAGCAGCGTGTTGGGCCATTATTTGGGCTTCTGCGCAACTACGGCCTATATCGCCCATCTTTCGACGCAGCATGGTACTGCACACTGAATATTGTCGACCACTCCGCAATACCATCAAGGCTTAGTAATTTCTACTGTACAATCATTACTCTGGTTTTTTCTCCATGATTTGAGTAATCAGCACTTCTTGATTTATCTGAGATTTCCACTTGTGGCTCGGGGACTACATCATCATTATGATTCAGTTTCTCACCATACTGGGGACTTTTTTCATAGTTACTGCTATTTCTGACGCTAGCACCACATGACGACGTCACCTACTGTCAGGCTCGGGGACTAAGTGGGCACACTTCACCTTGCGGTGAATGTGCGCTTTTCATTTCAGGGCTTAGCCCATGGACTGGTTGCCTACTCGGCTGGTCTTCTGCCTTTCTTCTACTTTCTGGACCCTAGCACCACGTGACCACGTCACCTACTATCAGGCTCGGGTACTAAGTGGGCACACTTCACCTTGCGGTGAGTGTGTTTTCTTTAATCAGGAAGACTCCGTGCCTTCTGAAGTTGAAGAAGATTATCTCTCTTTCTCGTGGTCGGACTCTAAGTGGGCACACTTGGTCCACTGTGAGGAAATTTTCGATTTTGAACTTGAGCTCCTTACATCCTTCTAGCAAGCCTTACTTGGGTAAGTCCGGGCTCGGTCGGACAGTTAAGCTGGTCGGTTGCGGTCCACAACTGCTCGGTGACTCATTAGGGTGGCCGGACTATGAGTCTGACTGCTCGACTTTGTTTACACCTGCTCAGATAAGCTCAAGACGACGTTGCACAGCGGATACAAGGTGCTTGGGGACTAGTTGTGGGGGGTACAACCCCGGATACCCACGATAGACTACATGGGCTATGGCGCCAGGGGTGGTCTAGCCCACAAGACAAAGCCTTGCAGAGCACGGCGTTGCTCAGCGCGCCCCACAAGACATCGAGAAGATATCCTAAAGATACAACGTAATCTGTTAGGATATGTTACGATCCCGTGATCCTTGTAATATGTTATTACTTATCGGTTATCTCTGAGATCTAACCGACTTGTAACCCTACCCCCAACTATATAAGGCGGGTAGGGGACCCCCTCAAAACACACGCAATATCATACGATAGCCAATACAAATCAACATACCACAAGAGTAGGGTATTACGTCGTGCGGATGACCCAAACCTATTTAACTCTTGTGTCTCTGTTGCCTTCTTGTTCTTGATTACGCGCACCACTGTCGATCAATCTACCTTTGTGGGATACCCCTCGGAGGACTGCCGATGATATTCCATTGATAGATGATCACTATCAAGCACACGTGAGTTAGAGGGCTCCTAAGCACTCTCCAAGCATGGACACTTAGTCCCATGGGTGCTCAACCAGCCAAATGCCCAAGCTCCACTTCTATTTATAGCCCCAAGTCAAATAGAGCCGTTGGAGCAAAGATCCCTTTTCTGCGAGAGCACCGGACATGATAGTGGTGGCACCGGACATGGGGTGGCGGTGCCCCCAACGGTCGAATCCAATGGCTAGTTTGACTAGCTATGGTCACCGAACAGGCGGTGGTGGCACCAGACAGGGGGTGGCGTTGCACACCCCCGCCAACACCCTGAAAACCCTTCTCTCTAGAAAAATAGGGTGGTGCACTGCCGTCACCAAGGCGGTGACCATGGTAGTGACCCCCTCGCCTTAGCACCGAACTCACCACCCTCGAGAAAAAAGTGGCGGTGCCACCGGACAACACCTAGCGGTGCACCGCCCTACACATGGCGGTGTACACCGTCATGTCCGGTGATGGCCATTCTATTGCTGCTCGAAACCAAGTCTAGGTGGGCACCACCCTAGGGGTGGCGATGCCACCGGACAAGGTACGACGGTGCCAGCTCCAACCCCTGGTCTCGGCCTCGACCAGCCGGCGATGCACCAGATAGGGGTGGCGGTGCCCCTAGGTCAGCACCCTAAGCCCGGTTTCGCCTCCTTTCTTCACCTTTCGACTTCTCCTTTGTAAATATGCTAACACCACCAAGTGAACACCACCTTGTGCACGTGTGTTAGCTTTTCACAAATATTTTCCAAAGGATTAACACTCTTTTCACAACGCCACTTGATCCTAACACGTATGCAAAGTTAGATCGTTCAAGTGGCACTAGATGACTGATATGCAAACAAGTTTGCTCCTCTTAATAGTACGGCCATCTATCCTAAACCCGGTCATGTACTTCTCTACACAACCTTTGACTGGTGAAATGAAATGCCCTACAAATATACCTTTGCCTTGTGCATTTCATTCCATCTCCTCCAATGTTGATGCAACACATGCACCAACCAATCCAAATGACATGATCCACTTCATATCATCACATGATCGTATTGGTTTATCGATCTTGACTTCACTTGTTCTTCTCCGTTGCTTCGGTCCATCGGTGCCAAGTCATCACTCAACTTGCCCTTCACACTTGCAACCGGTCCGTCGAGCCAAGTCTTATCTTGATCTTCTCCACCTTAGTCACATGATTCAATGTCATGTCTCATATGCAATGAGCTCCTTCATCACATGTGTGAGCTTTGCAACATCTCCGAACCATTTTCACCTAATTACCTATGTGTCTCACATTAAACATAATTAGTCCACCTAGGTTGTCACTCAATTACCAAAACCAAACAAGGACCTTTTCACACGTGCGAGTCGGAGCGAGGCAGACGGATGCGGGCCACGCGGGTCTGGGCGCTAGCCACGCCGAAAAAAACTTCAAGTTGATGCAAAGGTGAGGGATGCCACATGTGACATTGAATTAGCCAGCCATTTCACGCGCATTTTATTTTATCTCAAAATTGGACTTGAGTCTTGTGACCATTGTTTTTATAAGAAACCATTTAGAAAAATGTGAATATTTTTAAATGAATCTAGTTGCATAATTTTTGTATACTAAAATACTTTTAATCCAACTAATTTCTGGTCGAAATTATATAAGTATGAACTTTCAAAATAAACTACATGGTGTAATTTTGAATAGAGAGATTAAAATAAGATCAACAATTCAGCATAATATAAGAAAATAAGAAACAAAAATGATTTTTTTAATTGCCTTAATTAACCTTGGAGTACAAGAAGTATATATGAAACAAAAATGCTTAGGAGTCGGCTCTACTTGGGGTCTTGGGCCGTTTGTTGCAAGGCGTCCAATGCAGACCGTCGACCCTCTCGCCAACGGCCCAGATTGAGCACCGCCTTCCCCATCTCCACCCCCTGTTGTAAACCCACGCCGACGCCGACGGCGGCCGTCTCCCTCCTTCCTCCGGCGACCACCGCGCCCCTGTCCCCTAGTCTAAATTCTCGCCTCTCAGCAGCCAACGAGCGCGTGCCTAAATGAACGCGGTGGCGGAGGAGGAGAGGGCGGCGGAGCTGGCCGGCCCGCTCCGCGACCTCCTCCCGCCGGTGGACTTCTGCTGCGCGTACGGCTCCACGCTCTTCCACGCGCGCCCCGACGGGACGTCCATGGTCGATTACATCCTCGGCGTCGCTGACCCCCTCCAGTGGCACTCCGAGGTGCTAGGAACCTAACCATCTCTCTCGCCTCACCTCACCTCACCTCCCTCCTTTCAGTTTGGTCATCCGTCAAATTGGTTCATATTCTTAAACTGATGTTATCCTGACGGAATTGTTTCTTGGTCGGTGCAGAACCTGGAAAGGAACCCCGCTCACTATTCCCGCTGGATGTCAAGCTTCGGTGCAGGAGCCGTAAGCCGCCTCCTCAACACCATCGCAGTCTTTCCTGTTTGTTGTTGGCTACTGTGTGAATGGTCGACTGTTTCTTGGTCTTTCGAGCTCAGATTACTGGGCTGGCGGATCGTGTTGGGGTCGGGGTGTATTTCAACCCGTTTGTGGAGTGGTCAGGCAAGGTACCATGAATGGCTGCGCCTTGTGTTCGAGGGCATTGTGTTCCACTGGCTGTGCGTGAATTGAGTACTCGCTGAAGAAAATTTTGTGTTTTGGTGGTGCAGAGGATAAAGTATGGGGTGGTGAGGATGAGGGACCTGGCGATGGATGTCTTGACCTGGGACAGGTTCTACCTCAGTGGCCGGCTGCAGAAACCGGTATGAATGTGAAATGCCCTGTTCTTCAAATGTACAATCACATAATGCTGGTTTTGCTAGATTGGGATTGTGCACTTTATATGTTCTTGTCTCATTTAGACTGGCTCCAGTTATCTTTTGTGGCTGTGACTACACATTTTGCCTGATATGGACTATATTCGTGGAGCTACTATATTTATTTGTTTTCCTGGTTGATGTTATATTCACTGGCTGCCTAGTATTGAGTTGCTCACTGCACAATTGTAGTGCCTTTTATGTGTATATATGGATATCTTGCATTGCGAAGTTGACATTATCTTAGTTGATTTTCTCTTTGTATTTTGGTAGGTTCATGTTCTTGTTGACAACTGGGATATAAGGAAGGTCAACTCAATTAACCTAGAAATGGCAACTTCAGCTTCTCTACTCCTTTTGCCAGAAGAGTTCGCCGAGGTTATTGTTAACTTGATGTTTCCTGCCATGAAATTATTTTCTTTGTTTTGTAGTTGATTCTGAATTTCTGATCTTCCTTCTTTTATCCCTCTTTGTGCAGTACGACCTATACGCTCAAATTTGCAGCCTATCATATATGGGTGATTTGAGAATGCTGTTTGCAGAAGACAAAGATAAGGTATCAACAAAAGAAATGCATGTTCACCTTTGCTCTATACTCAGTGATCATTTGAATTCGATTTAATATTACATCATTCTTCACAAAGACAAAAGTGCTCCTGTCTGTTTTGCACATCCAAAAGCAACTCATTTATGTACTTCTCTAAATTGAAAATGGCATGTTCTTATCCTTTGCAAACTCAATCACGAACAAATGGATTATAGCATGCTACAAAGTATTTAACTTTAATACTCTTTTGTTCAAATGTGGTCCATTTGACCATGTCACCGTTTATGTTTGTGGTGCCCTTAACTGTGGCATAATGGAACATACATCTAGGTACTGCATACTATTTGATTACTGTTTTCACTGTGATGAGCAAAATACACTGGTTGGTAGCTATTGATTTTCCTAGGAGGGACTGATAAGATAATTGACAATTAGTCCTTTGAGAGCTTAGCCTTTAAATTCTGTTGCTTTTATTGGATCTGCATACTGGGTTCCAACATCGTCTATATTATTGTTTTGTAGTTACTTTTTGTTCTTGTCTACAAGTTTAGGATAAGACAGTGTGTTAATGGTATTTCTATTTGGTTTAAAGTTTCATACTTAATTCCTACTATATATCAGGTGAAGAAGATTGTTGAGGGTAGTTTTCAGTCATTTCAATTGATGTACAGACCCCTCTTGCAAGAGTATATTGCTGAAGGGCTATTGAAGACATCATCCCATGGACAGTATAAGACTTTCCGGCAGGTTTGTTACCTTCTGCTCATACTCACAGTTTGTTCAAAGAGATAAAACTATGGAAGTGCTTAGCCTCTGGCTTTCACCATCCTGTGAACCGCACAACTATGCGACCTGTGTACTTTGTTATCCTACTAGTACTTGGACTCAGACATGTTAAAGGTCGTAGCATGTTGTGTGCTCATGTTCTTTTGCACTTGCCGTACTGCCTTATTCTTCTTACCTTTGCTATGCTAAGACTTTTTTACCACTTTTGAAATTTGGTGTGAATTCCCATCCTAGCAGCAATTGTAACTACTCCATCCGATCCCAAATATAAGTCCATTTAGTTTTGTCCTAAGTCAAACTATTTTAAATTTGATTATCAATAGCTAAAAAGTTATACAAAGTAATAACATTAAATTATTGTTACTAGATTCGTCATGAAACATACTTCCATAATATAAAACTTCCGATTTGAAATGATCATAGTTATTAAGGCGCTAAGGTGAGACATGGCGAGCCACCACCTTCCAATCGCCTAGGCGACGCCTAGGCGATCATAAGGCGAGGCAAGGCGACACCATATGATTATAAGAAACTTCAAAGCAGCAGCACAGAGGAAGGAAAAAAAGAAAAAGAAAAAGAAAAAGAAAAGAAGAAAAGAAGAAAAGAAGAAGGACAAGACACTAAGAAAGGCCCAGCCCACCAGCCAGCCCATATATCCTTCCTGGTGAGTTCCCTCAGCCCTTCATTCCGTCTCCGCCGCCACTGCCCGTGCGGGACTCTTCTCTCCGTCCTTCCCTCTCCCGTTCTCCATTTGCGCCGCTGCTGCCTGCAACCATTCCTCCCTACCTCTTCCTCTCCCCGTCCTCACTGCTGGTGCCGCCCCCTTCCAGATCCTCTCCAGTCACCTGTAGATCGCAGATCGAGGGTTGCTGACTGCTGCTGCCCCTCCCAGATGTCCGATGTCGCAGAAGTTTGCAACGGCCATAGCGTCTGGAGCCGATGGGGATGGAGCAGAGACAAGTGCTTGGCCTTCCCAGTCCTCCTCCAGTTCTCCCTCTCTCTTCTGCCTCCCCTCCTCTCTTGTTTAGCTGATTTTTGGTCGTGGCGTCGGGGACGCCCAGGTTTCTTTTAGCGCCTCGACGCCTAGGCGACGCCTTAATAACTATGGAAATGATATATTTCTTATAAAGATATAACTTGCCAGTGCAACATTAGAGACCATGCCAATGTCCTAATGTTATCGGAGGGAGTATAACATTGGAGCCTGCATAGACAACTGACATACTTGATAAGTGTACTTGTATGTTTGGTTTGAATTCTAACTATTGGAGTCACGTGTCTACAGGATTGTGGTCCATCTACAACAAATGAACTGTTCTCTGTTCTTCCGTGGACGATCCAAAGGCAAATGCAAGGAAGACACACGTTGCATGGAAAAGGTTGGATTACCCTGATGTTCTCGTCAACCTTGTAGCCTTGTTCATTCCATAGCACATTCTCACTGCAGACAATTTTTCTGTAGAAATACCACCACGCACCATAGCTTCTTCAAAGGACATGGCAGCAAACTGTGTACGGAGGGCCCTGAGGCGCCGGGTAATGGTTTCAAGTGTGCGGCAAGCAGTGTCTGGTCTGCTCGCCTCTGGTGGTGCAGTTGCTGCTCAATACCTCGCGAAGAAGATGGCTAAGGCCTGGCAATCTAGAGTGGCTTAAGTTCTAGGCAATGTATTTTTTTTTTCACACCGACACTGGTGCATGCTAGTTGCTAGGCTTTTGCTAGTTCTGGGTTCAGGGTTTCATGTAGTTGTATGGCAATCAGTCTAATATGTTTTTCACTGCTGAAAGCCTGAGACCGGCTGAAATTTTGTAGGACCAGAAATGTCAATGCTGCAGAATCATTGACTGCATATACAACAATTATCTGCTCTTATGCGCTGTTTTGAGGCAAACCTTCAGTAGCTGTTGCTTTGGTTCTCGTGGCAGTATTTTTTTTATCATACTACACAAATTAATTCTTTGCCAGACACTTTGAGAATGAACTGTAATCCAACCCCAAAAAATTTACCACCGGAGCCAGTAGCTACAACGTACGATTTATAAGTTACAACAGAGCAATCACAGTTATGATTTGACTCCTTGACACAAACTCCAATTAAGAACCACAGTTATGATTCAACTGCTGACGCACTTCCCCCACTTTCCTCAAACTTTTCTCCACGTCCCTGACTCCTGGACATCACATAAGGAGATGAAAACCTTGACTGATCTCCTGTAACATCTGTCTGAGTTTGTTCACGACCTTCTGCTTGGCACCATTTGCTTTTGCTAACAATCCCACTATTTCTGAGAGCAGTTTTTAGTTAGCAAACATGTTAGAGTGCTATACAAACTTGAAACATTAGGGCAGTGATGGTGTCGTTACTCACCAATAATTACTCTCAGATGGAGATAGCTCACATTTGTTTTGACATTCAAGAACATACGGCTGATTGCACCTGAACACAATTGAACATCTCCAAGACCTTAAGAGGCTGTAAGCTAGGATAGGAATACTATTTCCAGTTGACTTAAGACATACCAGACTCCATTTTGGGCTGTTTCTCAAGGCCATGTATAGCACATTTTGCATAAGTGAGAAGCCGAACATGGCGTGGTGCCCCAAGATTCCCTAAAATGGACCTCAATAGTCCGCTGGAATTGAGATAAAATATTTTATAAAAGTCTGGTGGTGCCCCAAGAGCTCCAAGAGTGAAGTTAACAGCAATAACGTGATGTGCTCTGACAACAATTTCCTTACTCTGTTCGCAGTATGACATAAAAGCCCGGTGGCAAGGATTCCATAAATGAAGATATATCATCCATTCCTAGAGAGTTTAATTCCTCTTTCAAACGCCTCTGCTCTTCACCAGACATTTGTGTGCCGAGAGCTGACTTGCTGATAATTATGGCAAACATAGTTTACTCGGAATCAGGAAATAGACTGTGACAACAGCTACAACACACGAGGTACACCAAGGATGCATAAGTTTCACATCAAAATAATCACACAGAAACCATCCATAGGCAAATTTTTTGGATCAAACTAGGAATCATAGAAAGTTCTACGGAAGTTAATTCTAGTTCAATACTTTAGTGGAACAGACAATGCAGGCTCCATCCATTCACATACAGTATAAATACTAAATACATTAATGAAAAAATAACCGATACTGACTCATTTTTTCCTTTATGCAGTCCTATTTGAAACTAAATTTGAACATTGTTTACAACTGATTAAAAATAATTTCTACCCATTTGGATATGTGTGCATTGGCTTCACTTGCAATAAGAATTAAATTGTGTAGCATGAGCTTATCATTTTTTATTCCTGTCTCAAGAACGATGCCCTATGAATGCTGATGAGACAAACTTTCTAATATTTATTGCTGAATGATAATGATTAGTGTGTCATGGTATATATAAGAGAAATAAACCTTTACCTTTCTATAGTTCTCCCTGTGAATATTACAGGAAAGTACTTTGCATATTTGCCAACACCAAACTGTTCACCTAATTCCTGAATTTTATTCGCATCCAACAATATCAGTGCTTTCCATAGCTGACAATAGTCCAATCTGAACTTTTGGTCCAATTCTCTATAAATTCCATGATCCAACAGAACTGCAAAAGCCATACACCATTTTAGATGTACAGATTCTACAAAATAGAATAGGTGAACGCATATTCCACACAACGGTGAGTTCTCCCATTAGCTCCCTCCAAGCCCTACAATCCCATAATAATAAATAAAGATAGCATCCAGTGGAGAACAAGATGCTCCCACAAGAACAAATGCCTGGTACTGCTTTTTGGGAGCTTTAGTCCCTTAGCCTCCTATCAACCCCCTCATAAGGATTCAAAAGATTTTATGAAGAACTAAATATGCGCCTTTTCAAAAGCAGGAAGAGGGCTCTACTCCAAAAAGAGTAATGCCTCATTGCACAGGTTGTCATTTGCAATTTCTGGGGATTCCAGAAGAATCAAATTTGAAATGTTTAGTTGTCAATGCAAATTAGTTCATTTTAATGCATGGCTCGAACAGGCCCTTCTGAGTACTATATCAATGAAGTACTAGAAACAAAAGAAACAAGTGGAATTCATACTCAACGATACATTTGCAATTGCTGGGGATTCCAGAAGAATCAAATTTGAAATGTTTAGTTGTCAATGCAAATTAGTTCATTTTAATGCATGGCTCGAACAGGCCCTTATGAGTACTATATCAATGAAGTACGAGAAACAAAAGAAACAAGTGGAATTCATATTCAACGATACCAGATACATTTATCATTATGAGTTTTCCTACTTTTGTATCTTGTGTTGTTAATTAATATATGGCACAAATTACATTTGAGGTTTCTGAAACCAGTTATAAGTGAACCAGTACAATGGTTATGACAACAAGTGCATCAAAACTAGGCGATGCCAGTTTTTATTTTGGCCCACATAAACCAGTGAAAACCCAACTCACAGCGTTTTTAGTAACATTCAAGTCTAAGTGATAATAAAGATTTGCCCTTCAGAGTCAATCCATCCAAGAAAACATATATTTTGATATCTCCTATTTATGAATTGACCAGTTTGTCTCAGGACTGATTGAATTAGCCGTTTATGGGCAGGAGATGCAACGTGGACAAGAAACCTAACTGGGGCCTGGGGTGAAATTTTCCCATAGGTATTTAATATAAGGAAAGTAATTTTTATGCAAACATTTCCACATGACTGCATGGGATAAGTAGCACTACTGACTACACTGACAAAATCTACTGGGTAAAGAGAGTCCTGTGACGATCAAAAGTTTCAAGGGAGTTTCATGTGTTAATTCCTGAAGGGCAGAAATATAACGAGGGGTAACCACCTTCTTCAATGCAAGTAGTATTTCTTCACTACTGTTTATAGCATGTACAGTTTAATTCCTTGTAATATTTAAGTGTCTAATCATTATAGGTAAGTATAACAATACCATGTTCAGGAGCAAAATTAGTACCTAGTGAAAATTTCCCATGGCCTTGAGGAGAAACTAATATATTTCCAGGATGTGGATCACCGTGAACAAAACCATGTACAAATATCATTTCACCAAAGAGTTCAATCAAAGCCTTAGCTACCTGTAAGATAGAAAGGCAGGTGAATTTTTTTTACCAAGTACAAAGAGACATAGGTAACATTAAGTTACAGAAATAAATGACAAAATATAAGAAAAAATGTGCATAGTTTAGAACTTTAGATGGTGTCATGCTTTCGGGTAATACAGTCCTGATTAATGACTATACATTTTATTGATATAACCGTTAAGTATTCTTATGTAAAAGAATACCAAAAAAATAACAACCCCCCTCTTTCGGTGCCACAAAGGATGAAAATCCATACGCTGTTCCAAACATGCAACCAAATGTGTGGTTAAGCAACAAGCAGTACAAGTTACCATCACAAGGAGTGTATGGTAGCAACATCAATGCTATACATACTGGCCGAAGTTCATCAGAATGATGATAAGGACAACTAGAGAATTATAATAAAGTAGTATTTCATTTCTTACATTTGTGCACCACTAGTCCACCCTTTCCTCAACAAACTTTAGATTTTGGGTGGGTTGGTGCATGAATCAACATGGTACTAGAGAAAAGACCCTGGTTTAGTACTTGGCTAACACAATTTTATAAAAGGAACAATTGCAGACCATTTCTATCCCAGACTATGGCACAGGCATGAGGACCTTAGTGACAGAGAGTGTCGAAATATATTGTGCGCCCTTCCCTCAGCAGGTCAAGCTTGTCTTCCGGTGAACCAGCTGGTGCTGGGTGAACTTAACAATTTAATGAGGGCTGAGTAGAAATCTAGTGAATTTATGAATTTGTCTGAAGTTTTGTTTTGTTTTTTTTTTGCCAAAATTGAATATGTATACACACAAGAAAGCCTTTGATGAAATCATTTAGATAGAGAAATACATTAACGTCAAGATTTTTTACCATATTTATAATATGTATATGTATATGTATATACACACAAAAAAGCCTTCAATCAAATGATTCATGACATAAAAATACATTAATGTCAGAGTCAAGCTAGACCTTTGTAGGACTAATATCTGTTTTCTGCAGGAAGTCCAAGTCATTAACCTGTCACAACAGAAGAACAAAAGGTAGTAGTAAGTAATTTCAGATTGCTTCTTCTTTTCCTTCTCTTCAGGCTGACCTCCCTTTATTTTTCCTCCATAATATTTTAAGTAATGGAATATATATGTCTTGTTTTCGATATTTTGGCACATGGTTTAGGTGGTTAAGCAACCAAGCAATTGCATCATGAAATTCTAGGAATTCCACAACAAACCTAGTGATAGATAAGTGATGCGCAAACATAATCTTTGTATACGTAAGTTAGCATAAGGATTAATCATTTACCTTGTGTCCATAACAAAATTCCATAGTCAAAACCTCCCTGGTCGTCAGTTGCTGCAACAGGTTTAGCTATTGTCACAAAAATACCAAGGCAGATAGTTCACATCATAGTCAAATTCAGACATGTAAAAGCGCAAGTGACGCCATTGTGATGCCACAGAGAGAGAGAGAGAGAGAGAGATCTTTTTCTAGTTAGTAGTACTGTGTCCTAAAAAAGGCTGGATAAAAGACATCAACACAATGTAAAGGTTTCAATAGTCTTGTCCAATTGGTCGCTTGGGAGCTGTGAAAACACCAGAACAATTGTGTTTTCAATGGTGTGCCCGCAGACCTCAATAGAGTGTTTCAAGTGTGATCAACAAAGGATCTTTGTGGCGTACAGCTGGCCTGAGTGATCTCCAGACGCTACTGCTGCTGGGGTAGGTTTAGGTAGCTGGGCCATCTCTCATTTTGTTACTGGTGCTACAGGGGTAGGTTTCGGCAGTTAGACTCTACTCCCTCGATTCCAAATTATAAGACATTTTGGCTTTTCTAGATACATTGCTTTACTATGTATCTAGACATAGTGTATATCTAAGTGCATAGTAAAAACTATATACCTAGAAATACTAAAACGTCTTATAATTTGGAATGGAGGGAGTATATCCTAAGAACTTTACCTCCTCTTTTAAGTTTTAATGAACTGATATTCAGCTCTCCTGCATGTTTGAGAAAAACAGATGTGACACAACTGAACAGTCATTAAGGACAAGTTTATGTTCTTGTTGACCGTGTGTTGTGCGTGCATATGTGGTGGGTGTATGTGTTGCACAATACAGAACTGTAAAACAGATAAAATTAACGATTTGACTTTTAAATACTTGATTTAACCACAATCTGTTTATTCTTCTAATTTTTAAGATACTGCTTCAACCTCAACTCCACAATTTTCATTAGGCTCGTACCCAGAACACATAAGGCACTTTCACAACACTATTTTTCCTGAAGTAGCTGGCTGTTCTCTCAGAATTCTTAGCCTCCCGTGTAAAATCTGTAAATGAACAACATACAGTTATTTCAATAATACAGAAACATATTAAGTGAATCATTATTGAGCATATGAACAAACCATCTAAATGAATGACACCCAACCAAAAAAGTTAAATCCATGTGAAAAGCGTAAATAAGTGCACGAAAAAAAAAACCTAATATTTAAATTTTCTTTTTATAGGCATGGACCTATTTATCTGCTCACAAGACTATTGTTCTTTTATTTTCTGATTGGATTATGAGAAAACTAGTAGACAACAGAAGCTAGCATTGAATATGCAAAATTTGTTCAATGAAAAAAAACAAATGGCCTTTGGTAATGAATGCAGAGTATAAAAAAGAAATAATCAAACAGATATACTAAATAGGAAACCTCTCAGAGATCACTTATTTAAATAAAAGTTACCTTGTTCAAGGAAAAAAAAGAGTCATCCACTGTTTATAATAAAAGAAACTGGATGCACTTACCAAGTTCCATTGTCATGGATTTCTCAAATTCAATTAGTATTCTGTCAAATTTATAATCAGGAAAAACCTGCAGAGAAAAAGACAAATCATTTTCATTGTGCCAGCCAAAAGAACATTATGAAACTATGCCAGAAAAGAAGGTGATTCATGTAAAGGTTTTGATTGGTAGAAAGTTAATTAGCACAACAATCATGAAAGCATGCCCTACAAATTATAATAACAGCAGACAAGATGATGATACAATGGGTACTATCGGACCGAGTCCTGCTTGCTCAAAGCAATCGACTTATGGTGACTTCCATTCATGCTATATATACAGTCTATGCATCTAATAAAGTACTAGCACCAAGGCACACATTAAAATTAACAACTTGTTTATAAATGCATTTTTTAGTGTATACATGTCAGATTTTAACTCAACAAAATTCAGTTCACCATAAGGATCATCGAAACATGTTAATCTAAAAAAAAAAGATAAGATCACCACAGTGGAGGCAAAGGATGGGACCATTTGCTAGTTGCTACTAAATCCCAGCCATACAGTCATGGCAATTGGCATTCAAAAGGATAAAGCATCTGGCAACAGCATTTTCAACACCCAATGCTGGCATTTAATGGAAACTGCCATCTAAAAGGCCAGTGCACCCATTTTCAACACTCAATGCTGGCATCATTTCATTCAGCATAAACAAAGTCTTTTTAGAATTGTATCAATTAGCAATCAATGTTGAAAGTATATACTTGACTACGATTTCCTTTAGCTAAACCTTAAATGCAAAAAATATGATACCCAAACTACTAGTCTTAATGAAATGGGGTCATTTACTGATCATCTTAAAGTATATTGAAGTAAAAGTGAATGAACCGTGTCAAAAAAATTTAGTACACAAGATGAATTAGATGTACCAACTGGTAAATTATTAGCATTGCACAATAAAAAGGAAACAAAATGTTGCTGTTCATACCCAAGAGACTGTTTTTGACAAGAATGACATCGTCATGATGTCTATCTTCATTCGCTGCTCCAATCCAGGATATTGAACCTAGATGTAACAAAAATTGGTATGAAAGCTCGCTACGATTTTAATAGATTTAGCACTAACTCAAGCAAATTTACATGTGTACATGGCAGGATATGTATAGATCTATTATCTATGCAAATATGTTAAAGAGGAATATCTGCTGCAGGTGTTTTCTACACTCTGAACGAACTAAGTGATGATGTTGTGCTCACTGCACCACTAAAAACGACAAAATGGAAAGAACAATATATGCAGCAGAGCCATGTTTCCACCTTGTTTACTAACAATTCTACACTTCATTCAACGTTAAGCTAAACATATATTATATATACAAGACCTAAACAATAAGGGCCAAGTTAAGTATACCACTATACTTAAAATAACCTCAATAAAGTTTCAACTCAAGACAATTCTGATGAAATAGTCATGTTCAACTCAGTTGCTTCAGTTTCAAACCAGTTCCCTCCATATATTTTTTTATGGGAATGCTCCACTTAAATTATGCCTGAAGGTGACAATTAACACCTATTTAAAAGTGATCCAACTTCTAAATTTACTTCTGGTCTTTATGAAATGCAATGAGTCCAAACTGGTATAATGTGCACCATTAAATTGTTGGTTTTACTTAAGTATGAAATAAGAAATTATAAGGTACTCTTAAAGTGAAAAGCTATTCCATAAATACCTATACTCTTCTAAAAGAGTGAATTGTATACTAAAACAGCAGCCACATTGTATTCTCAAAATGGTAAGTCACATTGTATCCACACAGATAAAACTCGTGTCATGGTATAAACAAGAACATTGAATTCGTGGATAACCGGATATGCCATGTAACATTGTAATGAAAATTTTCTTGTCGGCTCATTAAGACTGTTAGCAATATTATGATGATATCTTCCTTGAAACAACAATATATCTTGGCGAAAATGGAACAGTAATTGAGGCAGTTGAACAAGAACCTCACCTTGACAGCTACATCTTGATTGTTATGCAAACGACCTCGATGAACCTGAGCAATTGATGCAGCAGCAATTGGTTGTTCGTCAAATTCCAGGAATCTGATACTCGCATATTAACATTTATGATGTTTTTTCACACTATAAGGTACTATAGAAAGAATTATATAGCACATAATCCACAGAAAAACAAACAAAAGTGTGAGATGAAGTGCAACAGTTAGTACATTCACAAGTTCAAGACTTCAAATGATGTCAATGGCATGGACATGGGGAAAAAGTTATTTTTACTACCTCAGAATTTTGAATTAATGTAAAAAACAGCTATTGACGTGCTTGAACCATGACTAGGGGTTCATGTTGGGTTTCAACTCTAGCCTACCCCAACTTGCTTGGGGCTAAAAGGCTTTGTTGTTGTTGTTAGTAGGGAATTGTGATAGTACACAAGGAACAAGCTGGCAAGAACATTCGACACAAGCAGCTCAATGAAAGATATGAGGTGGATTACAGAACTACCAGTATGTGAAGACAGAATAGCCAAATTACAAGAATCCATTCCGACCACAGGTACCAGTAATAAATAGCCAATCTAAAAAGGATAAACATTCACATACTTACATGTCATACAATTCCTTGCCAAAATTCTGCTCTATTACTGCTTTGATATCATGAAACTTGGATGGAGTTGCCTGAGTTTTTAGAGAAAAATATAGTAAATAACAAGTAATGTCATATGTCTATACAATATCAATCAGGTAAGCACTAATAGTGAACCTGATCTTGCAGGCGGGAGAGAGTTGATGAGTACTCCTTTGGCACTTGTCTTAGTGATGAAACATATTGACCAGCTTTTACATAAAACCCTCCATTCGCTTCACATAGTTTAAGTAGCTTTTTTGCTGAACGCAGATGAACCTACACCCGAGCCAAAAAAAAGGAGTATCATTTAAGCATTCATCTGATCTAAAATCATCTGTGGACTATAGGTACTCCTATAAATGCATGATAAACATTAGATGCTATATCACAGGGTACACCCATTCTAAAAGAGAAGAACACTATGGCATGCCAATCAAATGAGTGGAGGACCTGCAAAATACACAGTCTATTCAATTCCACAAGTTGGTTTAGGAAATAATGAGGTCAGTCAGACAAAGGAGTAAATCTCTAGGTATATCAACTGTCACATTCTAAAATGGAATACTAATTGTATATATTCAATACAGACTACAGAGCATAGAAATAACTAAAATTGGGTCCAGGAGACTACTGACATCAAGGCCAATCAAGCATTCTATTATGTTGCCTACTAAGCAACGATTTTGAACTTGAGACCCAAATAGTTAGTACACCAGAAACAATTGATTCCTCGTGTTTCAGCACAGACCCATTAGACAGCGCAGAAAGAATACATGGTCACATGGTGATCTTGTTGTATAAACATGAATTTCACATCATCTCAAAACAAACTCGGTTTCCAATAATTATGCATCACTACCAGACAACTTGAACAAGAGGAGCCATGGAGTTAATGTTTCTAAACCTACTTAGCTATCGTTTTTAAAACAGCTGATCAATGACACAATACAACAATCATAAGTTCATAACATGGTGGCAAAACAAATGCCTTCATCCAGCTTACAAACAACCATACATATAATTGGCACAGCACAGCATCACATCCTGGGCAGAACCCATACCTCGGAGAGCTTAACACGGTAGTCCGCCGATCTAGCATTCAGACCCCTCAGCGAATACTTGTAATCCGCCACCACAAAACCAATCTGCGACAGCCAACGGCTAGAAAATTGAGCAAAAGCAACATCCGAGACTCAGGAGTAGTAGCAATAGCAACAGATGGGGGGTGGGGGGTGAACCGTGTAGACGGCGCGGGAGGAGCGGGCGACGCCGTGGTGGAGCGCGGAGGCGACGCTTCGCCCGTTTTCGCCGGAGGGAGAGGCGGCCACCAGCGCGGCGCCCGCCGCGGCAGCAGCCAGGAGGAGCGGAGCACGGCGGCGGCGGAGCATCGCGGCGCGGATTGTGGAGGTTTGGGGTTTCTGGGTTGGAAGATTTGGAATCTGCTGATGAAACGGTTTGCGTCGGGGGAGGATGACGTCCAAATTGGAAATTCATTGTTTTCTTTTTCTTTACTACTGCCTGAAAAGACATGTTAAGAATTTAAATTTGAGAAAATTTATATAAGAAGAAAGTATTAACATTTATGAAGATGAATAAAATATATGACGTTGAACAACTATTGCTCGGTTAATTATAAAATATATATTTTTCTTAGTAAACCTATTTTTTAGATATATATAAATACCGTTGCGTTGGGGTGCATGACGTCATTTCCTTAACTCCTTGTCCTCGAGGAGAAATTTGGATATTTGAGCAAAGTCCGGCGCAATTAAGGACCACAACCTTGCCGGCGACCACGCGGCGCTGGCCTCCATGAGAGACGGCCAGAAGGGCAAAAGCATTCTTTCACGTGGAACAAGTGTCACATGTTTAAGAGCCTCTTTGACAGGGTTCTTGCAGGGGCTTCAGTTCCAGCTCCTGCAGGAGCTGTGCTAAACGGCTGTTTTGAAAAGGGCTTCACATGGGAAGCCAGTCAAGAGCCGGAGCCATTTTTTGCCTGCGCAGGAGAAGCCTAAAAAACGAGCTTTGCACGGCTCCTTGCTGTGGGTTCACGTCGTCTAGTGCGAAGGAGCCGTTTTGTCAAACGTTTTCTAGAACGGCTTCAGCTCCTCCAGAGGAGCTGCTCCTTCAGAGAAGCCAGAGCCAGAGCCATTTTCAGAGGAGCCAGAGCCCTGCTAAACATACCCTAAGTCCTATTTTTGCTAAGTCAATGTTATGAATAACAAAATTACGAAACATGATGTTTAGAGTCCTAAATATGCAAATCTTTCTACCGGCGACAGGTGCATGGTTGCACCTTGATCCACCACTGATATGGGACAGAGTACATCAGCTTCTCATCCATAGCCATGTGTTCTCGCTGTCAAAACTAGGGAAGTTCAGTTTAGGAAGATGATGACTAGCATTGGATGCCTCCCCAACAACATGGTGATCATGAACCCCATCACCCCACCTATAACACCCGCCACGAGAGTAGACGATGCAATTTAGGACTTGGGTTGGGCTTGGGTGGGACAAATGTACCCTTGACCGGGCGACTGAGTTGAGAATTCAAACCCCCCAGTGACTTGATTCCACGTGGTGCCCTTACGGGCCGGTGATCGGATTGCCACCGGATTGCCGGTAGGTGCTTTCGTCGCGGTCACCAATGGAGGCGGTAGGATGCCGACTGGCGCGGTTGGGCGCAAGTCAAGAACCACCTGGCTCACCGATTTGCGGAGCGCGGTCATCTCCTACAGCAACGCCTCCACTGACGCGTCGGTCTTGCAGATCATGCCTACCTCCGCGCGCAGCTGATCCACATGATGCATCCACCTTTGGCTTCCAGGTGTGGAACACCTTGGTGGATGGCCATAAAAAAATACAATGAATTGCATTCTTAAACATAACCTCTACATGTTTATATGTAGTAAACCATGTTCTAACTAAGATTTCTCTTGGTCACTTGATACTAACATCAGAGTAACTTGCATCTCACTTTGGGGACACCCGTCCTGATGACTACATACTTCAAGTTCATTGAGCTTAACTTAATGGTCACCAAGCCAGAATCATTTGCAAAAACAACTTAGGCCCTGTTTCGTTGAGCTGTCGCTTTTGGAAAAAGCTATTGTAAGTTGTGGGCTTTATAAAAGCAGCTGTGGGAAAAGTTGAAGTCCGTTTGGTTGAACACGTGTGGCTTTTGGAAAACTGTTGTCAGTGGGCCCTACATCCCATATATGACCCACATGTCATCCACTCAATGTGTATTCCTCTGTTTTTTTATCTGCGTGCTTCTTCTTCCTCTAAACCGCACGGACGGGCCGAGCTGCTGGAGGCGCGCTGCTGGGGCACGTCAAGGGGCGCCGGGGCGAGTTGCTAGAGGTGCGCCGGCCTAGGCCGGTGAGGTCGCCGGCCCTCGCTCGGGGGCGAGCAGATCCACCACTGCCTGGGCATCGGAATGATGTCGCCTGGGCGGTATGCGGTGGCAAGGGACGGGAGGAACGAGCAGAGGATGAGAATTAGGGCGGGGAGGAGGCCGCACTAGGTGGAGCTAGTGCTCTAGGCGAGTGGCCATGGTGGGGCACAGCAGTTGCCGCAGCTAAGCTTGGGACAGGTTGACCTAGGGCTGTTGGGAGGTGTGGGGGTGCTGGTTGGCTGCGGATCTGAGCACAGGATGGGCTGCGGGTGTAACACCCTAAAATTTGCTTTTTTGGAAATAGAGTTAAAATGATTTAATTTTGAAATTTTGTGCTCGTGAAACATATGAAAAAATATTTTTCTTTAAATTAAAATTTATCATAGGGTGTAGAAACATGTTTGAGCATTCATGTCTTTGCATTTGATTTAATGAGGTGAGTGGTTTTGACCAAAGTTCAAAATGAATTCAAATGCTTTTGAAAATGAGTTGAAAAAGGCTTTGAAATAAAAAGGGAACTCTCCCTCTCATTTCTAACCCGAGCAACCCGGCCTTCCCTCCTCCCTTCCTCACCCGCCAGGCCCAAGGCCTATTCCTTTCTTCCCTCGACCTCATTTCCCGCAGGCCTAGCGCGCCACCAGCAAGCCTGCGCGCTTCCTCTCTCTCTCTCTCTCACACACACACACACACTGACGGCTAGGACCCGCGCGCCCTCTCTCGCCACCACCCCAGATCAACCAGTCAGGCGTCATCTTCCTCCCCACAACACCGCCGCCACCCCTTTCCTTTTTTAGTGCCACCTGAAATCCCCCTCTCGGTCTCCTCCTTTCCATCTTTAGCGCTACCCTGGGGCTATTTAAGTCGAGCCATCGCACCCACCGCCTTGTAGCACTGGGTTTTAAGGACAAAACCAGATATATACCATATGTGTGCCCAAGAATTCAATTCACACATAGTTACAAATGAAGGAGTAATATCAAAGATAATGCCTTTATTACATAGCGCATAAGTATTTGTTACAAAAGACAGTCTTACTTTACATCATATACTATAACTCTATTCTTCTGCGAAGCCTCCACACCACAGGAATCGTCAACTGGTTGATCATAAGCCTAACACCTCTCAGAAAACTCCACCGAAGAACCTCCATCTGGTACCCATCCGGGATTTTGCCAAATTATTGAAATAAAACAAGCGTAAGCTACTACCGCTTAGCAAGCATAACATGAGGGTATGCAGGCTCAAAAGGCTTGACACGGCTGAACTGCGGTAAGCACTTTTAGTTGGTTATATTTTATTATTAATCATAAGTTGCTAAGTTATGCTTAGGCTCCCGAATATGAATAATTAGGGATATTAGCAATTTAATCATAACCCAAATCATCCGAGTAACCAACTATTCAGTAAGGATCCAGACCGCTCGTGTCTGTGAGCATGGCTGATATACTAGTTTTACACTCTGCAGAGGTTGTACACTTTCACCATGAGTTGTGTTGCCCATATGCCCGGATTAATTATTCCTAAAATACTTCCAAGGTGAGCAGGCAGGGTATACTATGAAGCTTTTCCCCAGTCGTTCTAATAAGGAGCAGCCGCTAAGGATTCCATCTCTCAAGTGTTATGGAGTCATCTCCAAAAGTGGCACTAATACATGTAGCATAGTACACACCCTAGGGATGAGGCCCATACCCAGCCAGGTATGCCCCTCTTGCCCTTTCTGTAAACTGCTACAAACTATAAAGAGCAAGGTACTGGACTAAGACTAGAGCCATGTGGTCCTCATGGTTGTACTATAAGTCCTGGGTTATCACTTAAAGATGAGTCCTTATGGAGAGAAACTAGAGCACCATAAGAAAAGGCCCAATACTCTAGCCCCCTTGGTTCCATGTTGCTAAAAAGCATCTTTTAATATCATATAGCATATATCTTTAATTGTATTCATTAATAAATATCAGTTGGAGCAAACTGAGCATACTACCCACATGCAAAACCCATAGGTAAATCAAGGACATGATAATCAATATCAAGGTAAGTAGACTCCAAGCGGTTTATTAACATATGCATATGAATTGAGATTGCATTAAAGTGAATAGGTAAAAAGGGCCTCATATTATACTTGCCTTAATTCAAAGTATCGCTGCTGGTCTTGATCTTCAAAGAGTTGCTCAAGATCACCAACACAAAACTCACTGTCTACACGAGATCAATCAACACCACACAGGCATCCATACAATCATGCATAGCAAACAAAAGCTATAAATTAGAACAATACACCAATCAACATAAAATCAAGATGAAAAGTTTGTAAAACGAATCTACGTCTCGCTACGAACACACAGACGTGAAGATTACAAAAATCAGAGCTAAAACGAAGAGGTTATGAATTAAACAAGATTTCCTTTAGTAAAATAATAGATTAAATCTAACCTAGAATTTTAAAAGTTGAAAACTTACTTCACAATAGTATAAACATGTAGATCATGGAATTACGAACCTAACACAACTTGAACGGATCAAATCGGAGTTAAAACAGAGATTTTATGGCTAAAACAAATCTAGTGGTAAAACTGTAAATTGCTGAAAACGTATTTTAGATCCAACCGAAACAAAGTACTCTTTCAAAAGAAGAAAACAAAATATGAAAAGACGCTATGGACTGTGGGGTTAGGATCCAATTAATTGTAAGGGTTGTTTTTGGAAAAACACCAGTGAAGGGGTATTCTTCGATATGGGCCGTCAGATTAGAAGCAAGCGGCTGAGATCGGATCAGACGGGTGTAGGCGGCCGGTGGTGAGGTGAATGGCGGTGGCCGGACAAAGAAAGCTCGCCGGAGTTCTTGGATTGGGGCCTATAGTGCATGGTTTTTTGAACGGAGAGAGTCCAGAGAGAGAGAGAGAGGAGAGGATGGGGGAACTCACCAACACTGAAAGAAACATGTGGGGAAGCAACGAAGGCGCACGACGGCTGCACGACTCTGTCAACGGCGACGACGCTAGGGCTAGGCGGCTGCAAGCTCGATGTGAGGGCGAATTCTTGTTGCAAGGTGGGATAGGAAGGCGGCGTAGGCTCGGGCAGTATTTATGAGACACGGGTGATGAGGACATCACTCCTTCAGATGCACCCGCTGATCCTCCAACCATTATGCAAGGTCCAATGATCCGAGCTCGAAGGCGACAACTTAATTTAGAGGTGAACTCGTTCTTAAGTGATCCTTTTCTTACTTTTGAGAATAGATTGCTACCTAATAATGTTATATTACTTAGGAACATTGGAGACGGTCATGAGGGACTTAGAGGAAGAGGTGGAGGCAATGATGACCAGCAAGGATGTCCAACAGAAACCGGAGGCCCAGTCCAATATGATTTCGAGTTTGCCTCGACCTCTAGGACTAGTCCGCCTTAAACTTGTCACCCAAGATGCATCCGGACTCCGTTTTCGACGATCCACATATGGTTGGAAAGCTAATTTGGTAAGGAAGAAAATACAAGTGGTCTCACGTCAAAAGCTCTTTGGAATCCATGGGAATTGTCAAAACAAGTCAGTGTCCAGAATTTGTCTAGGTGCTGCGTCACCGTATCTGGTCCAATGGGCCATGTATCATCTTTGAGCCCGTTAGGGGGGCGCGTCCAGGGTAGGCGATGACCCTAAGAACTTTATAATCATATGCCACCACTATCATTAGGTTTTGGGTTTTACTTAGATTAATCTATCAAGAACAGTTTCGCCGTTCATTGGTTTGTGAGACCCCAACATCGTGATTTTAATCTTTCATCTGCAATTTGGTTGTTTTCTTTCTTGTTCTTGCTTGTGTTCTTCATTGCGTAGGCAGGGATTAGCCTTCTTGGCGAGGTCAACCAGATCTGTGTCTCGGTTGATAACCAGAGGAGTTGTGGTGCTAAGATTGCAGGGTTCGATCTTTCAATCTGAAGCCAGATCGGTGTGTCATTCTCCGCCACAACGATAGATCGGGATCCCCGTTCCTATTAAGTGGTAATCAGAGCTAAGGTATACCATCAGGTTCACATTTATCCCCTAGTTTTGAGTGTTTCATATTCGTCCCATAGTCCAGTGCCATACTCGTTTTTTCCTGTCCTAGAACCTTCCGCGCTATAGCCTTTGTATATTTCAGTTTCAGAGTCCGTCGTGTTGAGTTTGTGTCCTAGTCGAGGTCTTGTTGCTGGTTAGGTTGTGTTAGAGTCTAGTTCGTGTGTTTTCCCCCATCATTTTCATCAAATCCTTGCTGCCGTGACTAATTTTACGCGTATTGTTTCCGTTTTATCCTCTAATTCGAAGTCAGTTCTTAAAACTGGTCTAGTTTTCGCATACGAACCCAGATTTTGATGTTCCATATATCAAAATCGATTAGAAAAAATTTCAGATCCGTCCGTCCCTCGCTTTGTCGGGTTCAAAAAATTTTATTTTAGCCAAAAACTAGTCACAAGATCCTCTTTTCGTGGTCATAAGCTTTTTGTTAATTTTGCGCACGTCTTCTAAATTTTCCACAGGCCATGCCTTTCACTTGTTTGAGCTTATATTTTCTGTGGTTACTTCTTTTGTGCTCCTAAGTGAAGAAAAAATATCAAAAAAATTAAAAGAAAAAGTCAAAGTTTCCAAAAAAACAACGACAACCCAAAAAAATAGAAAAACGAGAAGGGCAAAAGTGGAACAATATCTAGAGGAGCACATAGAGAAGGCGAAAGTGAGTAATGTTAGCGTGTGCTATCTGATTCCTTGTTTGTGTTGCTCTTGCTATCCACCATACTTGTTTGTCACACACCTGGCACCTTGCCATCCACCATACTTGTTTGTCACACACCTGATACTTGGAACATTTTAGACTAGCAACAAGAAAAAGTACTTTGGACTATAATTCAGCATTACTTTTTGTTACTGACTTATGTGCCAAATATACATATTGTTCTTTGTGTACCTTCCAAGCTACACAAACTCTTCAGATCAGTACAGAAAATGGCACTTGCAAACTCGATACCATTGCCTCACAGGTATCACGAACCAGCCACCGATTGTACCGCCCACTACTTGCGTTGGTAAGAACTTTGTAAGAGCTTAGTAAGACGCTACAGAAGATGGTTAAATCAGCACCTCTGACATTGAAGATGAAGAAGACAAAGATACAAACGAGGAGGTGGTGAAGTCCTTGGTGACGAGGTCACGGCGGCCTATAGGAGCATCATTGTACAATGGGTGTTCAGCTCATAAGTACAGCAACCTGAGAAGCTGCAACACCATAACTTGTTTTAGATTTTCTTCATTATCAGCAACCATCGAGCACGTGTCATTATTGATGGAGGTAGCTACAATAATTTAGTGAGTTCTGATTTGGTCAAGAAGCTTGGCTTGACCACACGCCTGCACCCACGTCCATACCATATTCAATGACTAAATGATTATGGAAAAGTAAAGGTAACACAAACTTGCAGAGTTTTATTTTCCATTAGTTCTTATGCTGATTCTGTTAATTATGATGTGGTACCTATGCAAGCCTGTTCACTCTTATTGGGTCATCCTTGGGAACATGACAATGATGCTACACACCATGTTAGAAGTAGTAAATACACTTTTGTGCATAAAGGAAAGAAAATTACTTTGGTACCTTTGACCCCTGCTCAAATTGTACAAGCTGATAGAGAACGCGCTGCTAGTTTGAATATTGTTCAATCTAAAAATCAGCAAGTTGCTAATTCTATTCTCCCACCTAAAAAGGATAAGTCTACATCTATTTCTAAGGCCGTGGGGATTAAATTGAAGGGGGTGTTATGCTTGCAACAAAATGTGACTTTGCTGAAATTTCTGATGATGATATTTGCTATGCTTTGGTATGCAAACAAGCTATGTTTTTGCTTGATGATATTGTTAGTTTAGTACCTCCTGCTGTCACTAACCTTTTATAGGAGTATGGGGAAATTTTTCCAGCTGAGATAGCCCGGGGCTGCCACCTATGAGAGGGATAGAGCATCAAATCAATTTGATTCCGGGAGCAACCTTGCCCAACTGTGCTGCTATCGAACCAATCCTGAGGAGACTAAGGAAATTCAGCGGCAAGTCTAAGACCTTTTGGACCATTCCTGTACTTTTGGTCCCTATGAAAGATAGAACTTGGCATATGTGTGTTGATTGTAGAGCCATCAATAATATTACTATTTGGTATCGTCATCCTATTCCTAGGCTAGACGACATGCTTGATGAGTTGTGTGGTTCTATAATTTTCACCAAGATTGACTTGCGAAGTGGCTACCACCAAATTAGAATAAAACTTGGAGATGAATGAAAAACTGCGTTTAAAACCAAATTCAGGTTGTATGAGTGATTAGCAATGCCTTTTGGTTTGATAAATGCACCTAGCACTTTCATGCGCATAATGAATGGGGTTTTAAGAGCTTTTATTGGTCATTTTGTGGTAGTTTACTTTGATGATATATTGATTTACAACAAGTCTTTTGTTGAACATATTGATCACTTACGTGCCGTTTTTAATGCTTTACGTGATGCACAATTATTTGCTAACCTTGAGAAGTGCATCTTTTGCACGGATTGAGTTTCTTTTCTTGGCTATGTTGTAACTCCATAGGGAATTAAGGTGGACGAGATAAAAATTAAAGTCATAAAGAGCTGGCTGGTTCCCCAAACCATCACAGGTGAGGAGTCTTCTTGGTCTTGCTGGATTCTACCACCGCTTCGTCAAAGATTTTAGCACCATTGCTGCCCCATTGCATGAGTTGACAAAGATAGGGGTGGTGTTTCATTGGGGAAAGGCACATGAGGAGTCCTTTGACACTTTGAAGGACAAGCTCACACATGCACCATTGCTGTAACTTCTAAACTTTGGTAAGACTTTTGAGCTAGAATGTGATGCTAGTGGAGTTGGCATTGGGGGTGTTTTGATACAAGATGGTAAACCCATTGCTTACTTTAGTGAAAAATTGCATGGCCTGTTCTGAATTATTCCATGTATGATAATGAATTGTATACACTTGTCCGTTCTTTAGAGACGTGGCATCATTATTTGTGGCCTAAAGAATTTATTATTCATTCTGATCATGAATCACTTAAGTATCTTCACTCTCAACATAATCTGAATCGTAGGCATGCTAAATGGGTTGAATTTATTGAATCTTTTCCTTATATTATCAAACACAAGAAAGGGAAGGATAATGTGATTGCTGATGCTTTATCTAGACGATATACCTTGCTGTTCCAACTTGATTGTCAGATTTTTGGGCTTGAATCAATAAAAGAACAATATGCGCTTGATCCTGATTTTAAGAACGTGTTGCTGAATTGTAGAGATGGACGTACATGGAATAAGTTTATGATCAATGATGAGTTTTTGTTTAGAGCTAACCGCCTATGTATTCCAGTTGGCTCCGTTCATCTTTTGTTGTTGTAGGAGGCGCATGGAGGTGGATTGATGGGACATTTTGGTGCTAAGAAGACAGAGGAGGTGCTGTCCACACATTTCTTTTGGCCAAGGATGAGGTGAGATGTAGAACGGTACGTGGCTCGGTGCGCCACATGTCAAAAAGCTAAGTCACGGTTGAACCCACATGGTTTGTATATGCCCCTTCCTATTCCTTCTACTCCTTAGACTAATATATCTATGGATTTTGTGTTATGTTTACCAAGGACTAAGAGGGGGAGGGATAGTATTTTTGTGGTGGTTGATCGTTTTTCTGTTCATATTGCTGACCTTTTTTTTCAAGAAATCGTTCGCTTGCATGGTATGCCTTCTACTATTGTTTCAGATCGCGATGCAAAATTCTTGAGTCATTTTTGACGCACTTTGTGGAATAAATTGGGGGACCAAGCTGCTGTTTTCTATAACATATCATCCCCAAACTGATGGGCAAACTGAGGTAGTGAATCGAACATTGTCCACCATGTTGAGAGCAATTTTGAAGCACAATTTGAAGATGTAAGAAGAGTGTTTGCCGCATGTAGAGTTTGCATATAATAGGGCGGAACATTCTACCACCAAGGTAAGTCCTTTTCAGGTAGTGTATAGTTTTAACCCTCGCGCTCCTATTAATCTTTTGCCTTTACCTACCACTGAGAGAACACATAGTGATGCTAGAGAGCATGCTGATTTCATTCGTAAGTTGCACAAAACAACTAAAGCAAATATTGAAAGAATGAATAAAAAGTATAGAATTGCTGGTAGTAAAGGTAGATAAGAAAATAAGCTTGAACCGGATGATTTTGTTTGGTTACATTTGAGAAAAGATAGATTTCCTGAGCTGCGTAAGTCTAAATTAATGCCAAGAGCAGCTGGTCCTTATAAGATAATTGAGAAAATAAATGATAATGCCTACAAACTTGAGTTGCCACCCGAGTTCGAGGTTAGTCCCACTTTTAACATTGCATATTTGAAACCTTATTTGGGAGAAGAAGATGAGCTTGAGTCGAGGACGACTCAGTTTCAAGAGGGGGAGGATGATGAGTACATCACTCCTTCAGATGCACCCGCTGATCCTCCAACCATTATGCAAGGTCCAATGATTTGAGCTTGAAGGCGACAACTTGATTTAGAGGTGAGCTCGTTCTTAAGTGATCCTTTTCATACTTTTGAGAATAGATTGCTACCTAATGATGTTATATTAATTAGGAACATTGGAGAGGGTCATGAGGGACTTAGAGGAAGAGGTGGAGGCAATGATGACTAGCAAGGACGTCCAACAGAAACCGGAGGCCCGATTCAATATGATTTCAAGTCTGCCTCGGCCTCCAGGACCAGTCTGCCTTAAACTGGTCACCCAGGTTGCATCCAGACTTCATTTTTGACGATCCACATATGGTTGGAAGGCTAATTTGATAAGGAAGCAAATCCAAGTGGTCTCACATCAAAAGCTCTTCGGAATCCATGGGAATTGTCGAAACAATTTGGCGTCTAGAATCTGTCTAGGTGCTGCGTCACCGTATCTAGTCTAATGGCCCGTGTATCATCTTTGAGCCCATTAGGGGGGCGCGTCCAGGGTAGGCGATGACCCTAAGACCTTTATAATCATACGCCGCCGCCGTCATTAGGTTTTGGGTTTTGCTTAGATTAATATGTCAAGAACATCTTCGCCATTGACCGGTTTGTGAGACCCCAACATCGTGAGATTAATCATTCATCTGTAATTTGGTTGTTTTCTTTCTTGTTCTTGCTTGTGTTCTTCATTGCGTAGGCAGGGATTAGCCTTCTTGGTGAGGTCAACCAGATCTGTGTCTCGGTTGATAACTAGAGAGTTGTGGTGCTAAGATTGCAGGGTTCAGTCTTTTGATCTGAAGGCGGATCGGTGTGTCATTCTCTGCCACAATGATAAATTCCTATACCTGACGGAAGATCGGGATCCCCATTCCCATTAATGGGAGCTTGGGCGGCACGGCACCCGTGGCGTAGCGGAGCCGGACATGGACGACGTCGGCGCGGTGGTGTCCGAGGTGGACACGGCGCGGAGGAAGGAGACGCCCTAAATAGTGGGTCCAGATCGTCAGCGAGAGGGAGGAAAGGAGGGGCGCGCTGCAGCCTTGCTGGCTGTGAAGTTGGGCCAATGCTCATTGGCTGCAGAAGTGTAGGCCCATGCGGGGAGAAGGACGGCCTGCGGGAAGGTAAGCCAAACTGGGCCAGCGCGAAAGGAGCGGGGCGCAAGTGGGCCGGCGGGGAAAAATGGAATGGGCGCGGGAGTAGGCCTACAGGCCGAAAGCGGGGAATGGGGAAAGAAGGGAAATTCATTTTTTTTTCCAATTTTTCCAAAACAATTTCAAAATGCGAATTCAACTCAATTTGAAATCCGACTTCAAACCAAGCAACACAAAATAATATGCAGCGGCATGAATGCACCATCATGTATTTATACCTATATTTGATTTTATTATTATTTTCCTAAAGTCAACTGCTCATAAAAATGCATAATTAATCATTTTCTCCTATTTTAAAAATATTGCAAATTTTAGGGTGTTACACGCCTCCATCCTGCCTCCTCACAGCAGCCACCTCACCCTAGAGCTCGCAGCGCTGCCGCCCAAAACCGTAGCTTTGCGCCGCCTTCGATCCGCCGCCGCGCTGCTTTGCCGACACCTGGAGCCGTTCACCTAGCTTTGAAAGTCGGTAAGGAGGCCACCAGCCCTAGCCGTGCTCTCTCTTGCTCCACATAATTTTCACCGTGATGCTGACCCGCTTGAGCAAGCCCCACTTCGCCTCCGTGCTATCGCGGCCCTCTCCGACCTCCTAGTCGCGCTCGACGTCGCCCGCGCTCTCTCTCTCTCTCTTTGCAAGCCCCGTGACCGATGAAGGCCAGAGTCGCCGATTCGACATTCTCCGGGGAGGTCCAAGCCGTGTCGGCAATGGCACCACCGTGCCCAGCCTATGATACCCCTTCGATGCACCACGCACCCGTGGACGCGGTCCACAGGTCCACATCATCCGATCCATGGTGGACCAAGCCAATCAGATCACGCCATGTAGCATCCACGTGGACAGCGACCAAGTCAACCCCGCCGGCCACGACACTTTTCGCAAAGACTTAGGTAGTGTTTAGTTGGCGAAAATTTTTGGGAAATGGTACTGTACCACTTTCGTTATTATTTGGCAATTAGTGTCCAATCATAGTCTAATTAGGCTTAAAAGATTCGTCTCGTGAATTTCGTCTAAACTGTGTAATTAGTTTTATTTTTTATTTATATTTAATGCTTCATGTATGCGTCCAAAGATTCGATGTGATGGGGACTCTTAAAAAATTTTGCAAACTAAACAGGCACTTAGGATGGACCCGTCCCTCCCCGACCCTTCCCTTTCTCCCCACGGTGCCGGCGGCACCGCATGCCCCCCGTTGTCGATCCTCCATGAAGAAGCAAAACCACCCCTTCCAGACCCAGATCCAAGCCCCCGCGCCCTGATCTATCCATCCATGGTATCGCTGGAGTAGTTCCGGCGCTCCACGGTGAGCTCGCCTCTCTGGAGTGCGTCTCTGGAACATGCGCTTCCTCTCGGCCTAGCCCACCGGAGGTCACTCAGGCGCCGGTGGCCAGCACCAGCCCCATCCCCAAACCCAGTCCCAGCCTGTCGGCGACCACCTAGGACCCCGCAGCCACCTCCCTAGCGCTGGCCGCAGACTCGTCGTCCTCCCTCTGCCCACGTGCTCCTCCCTTCTTCCCTGCCCGTCAGTCAGCACGTAAGAGTATGTTTCGCTGTTGGGAGGAGGACTCCTATCCTGGCAACTCTGACGACGACCTCGAATCAGCTGCCAGTCGCTCGCCATACCTGGACGCCGCTCGCAAGGCCCTCGAGGCCGCGCCGCCGCTGGGGGCGACTCCGGACATGGCGCAGTGTGCAGTACTCCCTCCGTCTCAGAATATCTGTCGTTCTCACTTCCCGAGAAACAATTTTAACAAAATATATATTAAAAAATATTATTATTTATGATACATAATTAGCATCATTGGAAAGATCTTTGAATCTAGTTTTTTAACAAATTTATTTGGAGACACAAATGTTGCACATATTTTATATAAATTAAGTCAAAGTCGTGGCACGGACATCGAAAATGACAGTTAAATTGGGACGGAGGGAGTAGCTGTGGAGGAACCACTTCCGGGGCCCACCAAGTCAAAACGACGTCATCGGCGCGAGTCTAGGAACAAGACTGGTGGTTGCAGGGCTCCTCTGCTTCTGGCCGCGCGAGTGCTGGGGTAGCATCCCCTTGGTCAACGGCTGGCGGCAAGGGTCCCTGCGCACCATCGCCTAGACCCACGGCACAGGCCGTTGGTGTCTCCGCCGCTGACGAAATCCACGGCCGCGCATGTGCCCCGCCCAGGGACCAACGTCGACGCCAGCGGGTTCCATGTCATCGAGAGGCAATCCAGCATGCTGTCCGGAAGTCACGCTATGCCAATCCAGGCACCACTACCGTCGCCTCCTCTCCACGTGTGCGGCACTCGGCCACGCCACCATCACCGCCGTAGCATGCCGACGATGCCAACAATGGGCATGAGGCTGGTGCTGCGGACGGGGCGGAGCCGGACCCTGTGCTAGGGCTCGGTTGGGGCACGACGTTCCAGGGCGCGACAGCTGTCATCATAAGAAACGTCCGTTGCACCACCCTCTCCTGGCGTGATTCATGGAGATTCGGTCCGCGTGGGGTCCGGTTGCCACGGTCAGCAACGTTATTAGGGCAGTCCCAATGGTGTATTGATGATGGTTTCTATCCTCATTAAATGACTTGCCACGTAGGCAAAACGCTGACATGGTAGCGTAATTAATAAAGAAAGAGAGCAAAAATCATAGAAATGGTTTCTTCGTAAAGAAATCAGGTCTACTCTTGACCCAATGCACCAAGAAACCATGAAATCGTCATTGGAGAGAAACCACCAGTTTCTAGGGAGCTCGTGTCGCACTCCCATTGGAGGAAGAAGATAGAGTTAGGAGAGAGAAAGAGAAAATAATTATTACTCATAGAAACCATGTGTTAGAAAGCAGTACTTTTTTTATGAGGTATCCTATGTTATAGAAACTACTAGTTTTTTTTTTTATTGAGACTACCCTTATCCTGGTCAGGGATGATGCCGCCATCGCCTTTAGGACAAGCGTCTTAGGAACAAGGTCAAGCCAGGATTTTGAAATTCAAATGTCATATTCCGTCAAGAGCTAGCTCCTCACTGGCTGGATCCTATGCTGCTGTTCGAAGAGCCTGATCTGCCCTGTCATTTGCGGACCAGAGAGCCGCCCGCGCGTCACGGGCGACCACGACGTGGGCCTTGGCCTAGTGCCACACCTCTTGCATTCGCAGTCCTGGCGCCCTAACTAGATAGCTGGCATCCATGACGCCATGCTATGGCCTCCACAAGCTGTCCGACACCTCAAGGCCCGGATTGCAAGAATTGTCGTTGCCCTCGCCTGGTCGCCGCAATCGTCGAGAGCCCTTGCCTGACATCACGTGCTCGGTCGTGATGCCCCAGAGCCTTCCGCGGTGGTCATGCCTCTCTCTGTGCACTACAGAACCCACAGACTACCGCTGCTGTTGCCGGATCACATATAGTCGTGTATCCTTTGGGGGCATGCGCAAGCCACCCGCCCGGTCCCCTGTTGCCGAGGGATCATCTCAGGGACAGGGATCGCCCAACAACATGCTGTAAGAATCATAGTGTACCTCTGTAACCGTAGATCGGGGGTAAGCCTCCTCGTCTTTGCGTAGTTGCACCGCAGCAGGGTAGACGCCGGTACCGTGGGGTTGTTGGCGTCGTGATGGCGATGAAGTGGACCGGTGGTGACGCTGCAAGGGCAATAGCGGTGCGGTGGGGCATCCTGTCGCTGGCAACACTCCTTTAGATCGGATTAGGTTTCTCGACTCCGGTCAACTTCGTTAGTTGAGCCCAGTTCCCCACTCCTCTATTTATAGTGCCGTGCGACAGGAGACCCACCAACCACATTAGGGTTGGGCGCCCCCGATCAGGACGCAGATTCAAGGGCCCAATAGGCCGTTGGGCCTATTGGTGGAGATCAACTAACATTCTCTCCCTTGATCTCATTACTATTTTTCAATTTCATATCATTTACTTTTGTTCATTCCATTACAGATTAGCGCAGAGAGCATATCTCATCGTCACGGTCCATTGCCGATAGATTTAACAGCTACAACACACTACTTTGTTCTGAAATCGATACTTATCTTTGGGCCTTCTTTTGTCCAGGAATTTTAGGCTTTTCCTTAAACCCATGCTAGTTACACGTTGGGTGCTAAGCCTTTTGTAAGCGGATCCGCGAGCATCTTTTCTGTACTTATATGCTCAAGACTTTATGATATGATCCCGGACTTTATCTTTCACAATAATATACTTTATGTCAATGTGTTTGGCAGCATCACTTGACTTATTGTTGTGAGCATACTGTACTGCCTGATTATTATCGCAGTATAACTTTAGTGGTCTATAGATGTCGTCAACCACCTTCAAAACCGGGTATGAACTTCTTTAGCCAGTTCACCTGCCCCGTTGCCTCATAACACGCTACAAACTGTCATACATTATGGACGATGTAGTGACGGTTTGCTTTGAGCTTTTTCATGAAATAGCTCCCCTTTGCGAGAGTGAATACATATCCCGACGTGGATTTTCTATCATCTCCCGCATAATCAGAATCTGAATATCCCACTATATAGAGTGAATCAGATCTTCTATACGTCATCATGAGGCCTTTTCGTTCCTTGCAAATAATGCAAGACTTTCTTTACCAATTTCCAGTGTTCTGTTCCAGGATTGCTCTGGAATCTGCCAAGTAACTCGGTAACAAATGCCAAGTTAGGGCGCGTACATACTTGAGCATATTGCAAGCTTCCGACAGCTGAAGCATATGGAACCACTTTTATTTGATCGATCTCATATTGGTTCCTAGGGTATTTAAAATCCCCATATCTGTCGCCCTTGACTATATGAGCAAGTGAGGGACTATATTTGTGCATACAGAATTTCTTTAAGATCTTTTCTATGTATGCCTTTTGTGACAGTCCTAATACCCCTTTACTTCTATCTCGGTGAATCTCGGTCCCTAGAACGAGCGAAGCTTCACCAAGATCTTTCATATCATATTTTGAGGACAAAAACTTCTTTGTCTCCAGTAGTAGACTGACATCACTACTAGCAAGTAAGATATCATCCACATATAGGACAAGGAAGATAAACTTCCCATTCTTAAACTTTGTATAGGCACAATTGTCCTCTACATTCTCTTTAAAACCCAAAATTCTTTATTGTCTGATCAAACTTCAAGTACCATTTTTTGAAGCTTGTTTTTATCCATAAATGGTTTTCTTTAGGCGGCATCCCATTCGTTCTTTTCCTTCCATGACAAAACCTTTCGGTTGTGCCATGTAAACATTTTCCTCCAAGTCCCTGTTGAGAAATGCCGTCTTTACATCCATCTGATATAATTCTAAGTCGTAATGTGCCACTAATGCCATTATGATTATGAAGGAATCCTTACATGAGACTAGAGAAAAGGTCACATTATAATCAATCCATTCTCTTTGCGTAAAGCCTTTTGTCACAAGTTGTACTTTATATCTCTCTATATTCCCTTGGGAGTCAAGTTTTGTTTTGTAGACCCATTTACAACCTACTATTTTGGCTCCTTTAGGAATTATCTTCAAGTCCCAAACTTTATTGGCATTCATAGATTTCATTTCATCTTCTATGGCCTCAAGCCACTTTGATGAATGATCACTTTTCATGGCTTATTCAAATGAGGTGGGATCATCCTCCATTTGAAATTCCTCAGTGTTGTATACTTCATTGTCACCAGGAATAGCTAATTTTCTAACTCTTTGAGACCTTCTAGGGGCCTCCACATTTGGCACATCTTCTGTTTGAGGCTGTTGTTGCTCCCCCTTATGTGTGGCAATAGGTTCTATAGGATCCTGAAGAACAGGTTCCTCATGGTCATTCATTGTTGCCATAGGTAGAATAACAACAGGTGCTGATACCACAGTATCTTGCACTATCGGTGCATCGACAGCAGGTAGTAAGAAAATTGGCCCATGAATCATTGGAGTGGGCGCATACACCCGCTTCTCTTTAAGGTCAATTTCTCGAGCTACCATGCTCCCCCTCATTAATTCATCCTCTAGGAAGACAGCGTGTCTCGTTTCCACAAACTTTGTATGTCTCTCTAGATAGTAGAAATGAAAAACTTTTGACTTTTCTGGGTAGCCAATGAAATGGCAACTTACTATTTTGGGATCTAGCTTTCCAATGTTTAGGTTAAATCCTTAAGCCTCAGCAGGGCTCCCCCACACACGTAAGTGTTTAGTGAGGGTACTCTTCCTGTCCACAACTCATACGATGTTTTCGGCACCGACTTACTTGGTACTCTATTAAGAATACGAATATCGGTTTTTTAACGCCTCCATCCACATGCTCATCTATAAGGTGGAGTAACTTATCATACTACGCACCATATCTATCAGGGTACGATTGCGTCTTTCGGCTACTCCATTCTACTGAGGTTCGCCCAGTATAGAATACTGGGCTACTTTGCCATTCTCCTGTAAGAACCTTACAAAAGGTCTAGAAATTTGGCCATATGGGGTATGCCGACCGTAGTACTCCCAATTGCGTTGGATTTTAGCTTTTGCCTTAAATATCTACATTTATCCAATGCTTCTATTCTTTCTTTGATTGGATAAATGTAGACATAATGGGAGTAATCATCTGTGAATGTTATGAATGAATCATTACCATCCACACTCTTTATAGGAAACTAACCACAGATGTCTATGTGAATGATCTGTAAAATTCCTACGCTTCGTTTGGCATCTTTCTTAACTTTCTTTATATACTTTTCTTTTATGCATTCTCTACATTGTTCTAAATCTGAGAGCTCTCATGGAGGAAGAATATTATTCTTAACTAGTCTTTTATTCTCCCCCTCGAAATATGGCCTAAATGATAGTGCCATAATTTCGACGACGCATCATGAGCTCTCTTATACGACAATTTCCAGATTAACTTTCTATCACCAACTACTTTATTAGCTGGGTAGCATATGTCTTTGAAGAGCCAGCGAACTGGCTCTTTATTCTATCGTGGTACTCGGTGACCATGTCACACTCTGGGATTGAGCCCACAATTGCAGACTCAATCGTGTTCTTTATCACAGCCAAACATTTCTTGTTGGTAGTGACCCTCTTCCTATGCTCAAAGTCATAGGACATCTTTTGGGATTTCAAAATCCCTCTCTTTAGTTGCCCAAACGGCATCATCCTCGTTTGTCTCCCTCACCGGTGCCATAGGCTCTGTGGAACACGGCGAGGTGACTACCCAGTCCACCTTAGACAAGATTAAAACCAGGTCAAACCTTTTCTTAACATAAAAATAACACCATTTGTTTGCCTTAATTCCAACGTTGGTCAAAATCAAAACATACAACTGTTCGTATACACTAATTCTACATCATCGTTGGGCAGAAATAGAATTAATGTATAAAATCATTAAAATTCACAACTATTCTTACACACTAATTCTACATCACCGTTGGGCATAAATAGAATTAATGCATAAATTATTAAAATTTATAACTGTTCTTATACACTAATTCTACATTACCGTTGGGCAGAAATATAATTAATGCATAAATCATTAAAATTACGATATTGTTATTAACAACGTTGGTCAAAAAACAACAACATCATAATCATGTCAAAGTCTCTTTTTCTCCAATTAAAATAACACGTTGGTTCAAAATAACTAGAGAATCAATAATTTCTTTAGTAGCGGAAAAACTCTCTTTTTCTCCAATTAAATATCACGTTGGTTCAAAATAACCGGAGAATCATCAATTTCTTTACCAACGGGAAAATAATTCAATTTAATGAATTTTGCCCACAGGAAAAATCTTTTTTCTATTTTCTTTAAGCCATTTATTGATTTTCTAGGAAATAAATATTTGCTGAAAAAGAAAAAACTAATTCATTTGTTGAGCACTGTTGATTCAGCCCAACTGGCAAAACAGACCGGCCCATCTCCTTTGCGCGATGCCCGGCCGCACCTAGGCCGCAATCTGGGCCTAGGCCGGCAAAACCGCTCGGCCACGCGCGCCCGCCTGGGCTGAGTCTGGCCCAATCGTGCTCCGCCGTCGGATCGCATCCGATGGTCGCCCGACCATCTCGCCTGAACAAAACCAACCCGACCAGCCGCGTCAGCCAAAACCCTAGCTCAGTCTTACTCTTTGCCTCTCTCTCTTCTCTCCTCACACAGTAGCGAGGCGAGTGGCGACCGAGCGGACGCAGCGAGCGAGCGGGCAGCCATGGCACCATCGCTGGCCCCCTCACCGGTGTGCGTGCTCCCCAGCGGTGAGCGCATCGCCGTCGAGCGGCCTGACCGTGGCGCCCCTTTGGCCAGAGCCTGGCGAGCAGCGCCCCAACTTAGCCTTCATCTCCCTGCACACCGGCGAGGCCAATAGCGCTGCGCAGTGGCGAGGTAGGCCACCTCTTCCCCTTCTTCCCCTTTCCCATTCTTTTCGGATTAACCCGATTTAGGGATGGGCTTAAAAATTAGGGTTAGGGTTTCGGCATTTGCACTGTTCTTCTTCCCTAGAGGATCTACGTGGGTGTAGGGTTCGGCTTTGACTCTTTTCTAGGCCGAATCCCTCTTCTTTTCTTTTGGATCATGTTTCTCTTTTCGGTTGAGTCCAATTGGGATGGGGATTCGTTCTAGGGTTAGGGTTTCGCTTTTCTTTTGATTTCTTTTCTTTTCGGAGTTCATCCGAATCGAGATCTAGGGTTAGGGTTTAGCTTTTTTTATTTCTTTTCTTTTCTATTTATACCAAACCATTCTCTTCCCTTCCTCATCATGAGTTAGGGTTAGGGTTCTGACCCCACTGTTCTTCTTTCTGTTCGTGGGTTAGGGTTTGACTTGAAGTGCCGAGACCCCTATCTCTTCTCTGATCCAAACACGGATGTTCTTCTCTTGTTTTCTTGCTGCGCGCCGGCGAGGACGGCGGTGCGGCATCTTTCCCCGCTTGGTGGTGGTGGTGACCGGGGTTCCAGTGAGGTCCGCCACCCCGGTCTCTTTTCAATTCGCTCTTACCTGATTAGGGTTAGGGTTACACACTGGCAACCTAGCTCTGGTACCAATGTAAGAATCATAGTGTACCTCTGTAACCGTAGATCTAGAGTAAGCCTCCTCGCCTTTGCGTAGTTGCACCGCAACAGGGTAGACGCCGGTACCGTGGGGTTGTTGGCATCGTGGTGGCGATTCAGTGGACCGGTGGTGACGCTGCAAGGGCAATGGCGGTGTGGTGGGGCATCCTATCGCTGGCAGCACTCCTTTAGATTGAATTAGGTTTCTCTATGGTGGGATTGCGGTGGCTCCAGTCAACTTCATTAGTTGAGCCCAGTTCCTCATCCTCTATTTATAGTGCTGTGCGATAGGGGCCCACCAACCACATTAGGGTTGGGCGCCCCTGATTAGGGGGCAGATCCAAGGGCCCAATAGGTCATTGGGCCTATTGGTGGAGATCAACTGACACATGCTAGGTACCGGTTCTCCTACAGTCCAACCCAACTCAGTCCAAGACTTCATAGCTGCTGCTTGAGAAGCCACTGATCCAGTAGCCACCACGCCTTCATGTCTTGCGCGTGCGTGTCAAAAATCTGGTGCTGCGGCGCAGTGATAGACTCGAAGCCAAGTCCATCTACCATGACCCGAATCTAGAGAAGTAGGCCAAGCGGGTGATGCTCAGCAAATGGTGGCCCTCGGCGAGTGCTCCACGATCATCGCCGGTGACGCCTGATGTGTCCATGCGACTCAGTTCCATGAGACATTCCAAGAGCTGTTGTCTTCCTCCAAATGCGTAGCTATGCGAGAGCTCTTCCCCATGGCTGGTGCTCATAGGAGGTGGGTGCGACCGTAGGCGTCTTGAGCATGGGTTCGCTCACGTTGCAAGCTCTTTGGTCACACATTTTGTAACACCCTAGTGTTAAGCATTTCATTTGGCACTTGCATTTCATAAGCACAAGCATCATCCAAGCATTCATGAGCATGAGCATATGAAATTTTATCTTGTTCTTACATATTATCACACGTGATGTTGATCATATACATGTATATGCTTGTGATCATGTGTGACCAATGCAAGAGATGGTTGTGAGGTCACAAAAAACACCTTAGACATATCTAGGATAGAAAATAGAACAATGTTTGTTTTCATGGCATGGGCTAATTTTGCTTATAAGTCCTAGTTTACTCAAAACTTCATTTTTCATGATACTATTTTGACTAGAGTTGAACTATAGTCTAGAGTATTTGCATGACAATGCACCCATAATAAAAGTTGTAGTTTTTGACATGGGGAACAAACTTTATTTAAGGGTCATGAGCTAATTACATGACTAACATGGTCAAATAGAGCTCACAATAATCCATAAAATGCTATTTTGGGAACTCAGAATTTTTCTAAGTGTGAAGCTGAGTTTCAGTTTCAATGTAGCCTACTTTGGAGCCTTATCATTTGAAAACTATTGCGAATTAGATAAAACTCCTTTAAGCAATCTTATAGTATTCATGTAGCTCTACAATTCTATTAAGGAAATTTTTGCTAACTCGAATTGGTTTAGGAGATCCAAGGGTTCAAAGTTGCTCTGTCAGTCGGCTCCTTCACCCATCTGAACCAGTTGATCGAGCAGTAGCCGTGGTCGATCGGCCATAGGCTGCGGCTACTACTTGGTGTCCGTACGCTGGCCCTAGCCCTATGCGTCAGGCTAGAGTGGGCAGAAGAGGGCACCATGTCGCGCTCGCTCACTCTCTCGTGCTCACTCTCTCTGCCTCGCCTCGCTCTCGCTCTCTCTCTCGCAGCCAACCCGCGGTGCCATCGCCATCGCCGCACGCCTCCATCGTGCTCACACGCCACCACCACCGCACCTTCGACCAATCCATCTCGCCCACAGCTCTACCACCATCTCTTCTAACTCCTCGACCCACCATTGTAGCTGTTCGAGCCTAGGTGAGGCCACATTGTGCGTTGCCGTCACCGCCATGGCCATGGTGCGCCACCGAGCTCAAGCTCGCCCATGGCCAGCCATCACCATTGCTCCTCCTACCTTCCTCTCATTTGGTCCGTCGTCGCTTTAGGTCATAGAAGCTCACGCCATAGCTCATTTAACCGCTATCGCAGTAACCATGTGGGAACGCGCATCCAAGCCGTGCGCATCCACCATGTCTGTGAGCTCAAGCTCACCATGGCTGGCCCTGACTAGACCCCATCGTCCCCCTCTAGCGTGTGTTTTTGCATTGCCATGAACCATAGCACCATCACCAAAGACAGAGACTCACCACCGGCAGCTGTATCATCAGAACAGTGACCTGACCGTCACCACGCTCATGCTACTGTGCCACCATGCACGTGGTCAGAGCTAACTGCCGCTTCGTCATAGTTCAGACCTATCCCTAGAGCTCTGCTAAGACCTCCTAACGCGGTAGCCTCGCTCACCTAGCCATGTCGTCATCGAAGACGGCGAGCCCATCACCACACGCCACCGTCGAGCTGCCATGCTCACTAGTGAGGTAGCTCTAGCGAGCCCCTTGGCCAACCAAGCCCATTGGTAGATGCGCGGGTTAGGGTTTAGTCTAGATGTGGTGGCCTTGCCGCCGGAGACCTCGCCATCGACGAGTTCGACACCAGTCAAGCTACTGCCCTACTTTTGTGCTAATGACATGTGGGGCCCATTGACCTGCGGGGCCTGGCAGTCAGTCGTAGCGGGTGTAGTGAACTGGGTGCACGTAGTGATTTAAGTTTTAAATGTTTTTTCTTTATTCTTTTTAAAAATGAATTCCAACTTCAAAAATTCATATCTTGAGCTAGGAGTGTCCAAATTGAGTAAACCAAATTTTGTTGGATTCATCATGAAGTATACTATTTGATAAAAATGGAAAACCTAATGTTTGGGGGTATTTCTGGGGGAATTAAATTAATCTAGTTAAGTGCTTTTAAAATAGTTTATATCTTGTAAAATGCATAACTTTAGCTAGGTTAGTGCTAAAAATGTGATTCTAATTTTGTTGGTCTTGTATTGACATTCTCTAGCTAGGAAAAATACTAAACCTACAGTAGGCATTTGAAATATGGTTTTACTATTTAACCTTGATTAATTGCTAGTTTCTAGTGAAATTAATAGGGGTAAATATACATAACTTATGATCATGAAAAATTTGACACAACATTCTTGTGCTAGTATGAAAGTAGAAAAAATATGAAATCTGTTACTTGACACTTTTTACTAGGTTAAACTATTTTTACTAAAATAAGCCTATGCAACTTGCCATTTTTGTAGGGGTTGCTATACTTATCCAAATGATATGAAATTTATGCAATAGACTACTGGAGTTGTATGTAGGCTACTGTAAAATTTTTAGGATTTATTGTGCGTTACAAACATTATCCTTTAAATCACCCTATTATATAAGGAAATTAATAAATGCATATAAGTAAATTATTTGGGCTTAACCATGATATTTTCTATGGTGCGTGTGATGCATATGATCTATTGATATGAGTAGTTGTGCTCAAAATTAATTGGTTATAGGCAGCTAGTTAATTAATGCTTTATAATTCAACTGGAGGTTGCATGTGTAGTTTCTGTTGTGGTGACAATCGCGTGATGAGAATAATCTTTTCTGTGAAACTTGTCAATAGCAAAGTTGTAGATAACTTACTCATCTGGCTTTTCCAAAAATTTCATGCTGATAGGCCTAATGGTTTGAGAGTTATAGCTTCTAGAAATCTGCTATCAGCTTTGCTTAATCTCTAGACAGATCTGAAAGAGGTAATTATTTGACCTGGTTAACCATTTAATCATCTTAAGATGATTATAAGAAAGTTGTAGACAATTTTATAAGCTTTCCAGAAAGTGCACAATCACATTGTTTAGGTATGTAAAACTCCAGTTATGGTTAAAGCAAGTGATTGCTGTCTTGCAGTCCAGAAAATACTTTAATTAGATGTTTGTTAAAGTTACTATAGAAGAGGTATGCACCTACTTAGTAAAAATAAAGTTAGTCTTGTCATCACCTTAATACCTTGTTGTTATGTACATGTATGTTTATGCATTTCCTCATATCCTATCATTCATGTCATCACCTATGCATTCTTGTATCTTATTTCATGCTCATGCATATAGAATCACTAGAAGGGATAACATTGCTGGAATTCAAGATAGTTGAAGAAGAGGACCAGGAGGCACAGCAGCGATTAGCTCCTAAAGGCGAAGAGCAGGTCCTAGAAGAATTACCGAAGTGCCCAGATCATAGGCCTATATCCTTTTTGAAAGGTAAACCCCGGAGCATTCTAAGCCTCCTATGTTTTACAAATATCAACTTGAGTCCTTTTATGTCTGATGCATTAGGTTATAGGAGTTGATTGGAAACTCTTGATGCATATAATTTCCTTGTCTAGACATATATCTTAAACCCTATATAGGTCCAGGATTGAACCTATGCTTAGCAATGCTTAATTGGTAGAAGTCAGGTGATTCCCTGTCACCTACGAGATATAGGTGGATACCAAAGCACGACTGGCTATATTTGCTATCATGGAAATAACCATGGGATGTTATCTAAGTGGAGACCGTGAGGGAATTGGTATACCAATGGTGTTGGGTTGGCCATGTCGATCCCACCTATGTTGATTAAGGACCGTACCGTTGCTAGCACTTCTACCGAGATTGAACACATGCCTCTCACTTAGCTAGCTGGATAACTCATTTCGACCGCAAAGCCGAGTAGCTAAACTCTGGGTGGGCCTCATTCCGATAGAGTGTGCACACTAGAGGTAGTAAGGATGTGCAGGGAGCCAGATGTGAGCCCAACAGCAGGGTAGTCCTGATCATCTTCGCAATAGGTAGAATCCCCAATTGTGCGGCACTGATCGAACTCGCGAAATGTGTACCTGAGTTGTACCAAAGGTGACCCGATGCGACCCCGATGGGAGAAGTGTGGGTTTGTGTTAGGAATAACTGTCCAGCTGGTTGCAACTGATTCGAATCGCCGCCTCTCTTGGATAGTGAGAAACTCGACTAATTCCAACATCGTAGTAATTGAACTATGGAATTTGATGGTTGTGGGGGTATGGCCCCCATGACATGGGCAGCACCATCGGAGGTGGCCTGGCCCACAAGATCAAGACGTGCATGGCACTGCTCGGCGTGCACCGCAAGACATTGTATAGTACCAAATAGGCTACTTTACTTGTAACCCTGCCCCTCTAGAATATATAAGGAGAGGCAGGGGTCCCCTAGCGGATAAGCTACTTGGTCGTCCAGATTAATACAATACACCAAAGACACATGACGTAGGGTATTACGTTGATCAGACGGCCCGAACCTATCTAAATCGCTGTCTCTACGCCTTGTGTCACCATCTGGTTCCTGATTACGCGCATCCCCACCGACAAATCTACCATCGCGGGATACCCCTCGGTGGACTGCCGAGCATCTTTTGTTGACAGTTGATGCGCCAGGTAGGGGTGTGCGCTTGATCTATGGTGAGCCAGATGGACCTCAAATCAATAGTGCGTTCTCGTCATTAATCTCGTGGAGATCCATGCCAGTCCACGACGACGATTCATTGCTGCTACACTAGCCCTTGTGATAGTAGATCCGATCTCGGAACCACCTTCGAGGTCGCCTTCACCAACAACTCACCGCCCGCCAGGTGTTCGCCGTCAACACCGACCAGATAACGCCATATGTCGCCGATCAGACTTTCTGTCTAAAGCTAAGTTACGCTTTAATATTATTCTAAATATTCTCCAATCTCCGTATATCGTCATAATATTTCTCTGAGCTATTTTCTCCATGTTTGCTCTCCAAATGATTTTTTGAACCCCCGAACAGTCATGTTGATGCTCGGACGCCTCCAGAGACGGCCCTGTCTCCGGCTCCTCCCTACACGTGCACGAGCGTCTGCCCTCTGCATTATGGGTGGTCGGCAACAGTTCCTTGGTGACGCCTATTCCTCCTACACGTGCACGGGCTCTGTGCTCAACGTTACGGACTATGGGCTAGCTAGGGCTAGAGACTCAGCTACACACTAACTAGTCGGGCGGTTTATATTAAACATAAATATATTTTCATGCCAACTGATCACCGAACTGCATACGCCGTTTCATCACCATTGCTAATTTTTCTCCGGAGTTTATTTATTTGTGCATCATGTACTACCTGTTCTACATGTTTTTATTGCAGGATCATTGTCTAGGTGATTGGACCATCTGGTGCTTAGACTTCTCCATCGATCAACTGGTCAGACCACCTGGTTCATGGACTCCATCGCTGACCAGTTGATCGGACTCATCGCTAGCTACCCCAGTTACTCCTCGGTGCATGGATACTTCATGCTCGAGGACTAAGTGGGCACACTTCACCGCACGGACGTCGTCAGCTACATCGGGAACTCCTTGCTACATGGACGTCGCCAACTACGCCGGACACTCCTCGCTGCTCGGACGTCGCTAGCTATGCCAAGGACTCCTTGGTGCTCGGTCATCGCTAGCGTTGCCAAGGACTCCTCGCTCCTCGGTGCTTGGACATCGCCAGCGACACTCGGGACTCCTCGCTCCTCGATGCTCGGACATCGCCAGCAATGCTCGGGACTCCTCGCTCCTCGATGCTCGGTCATCGCCAGTGACGCCGGGGACTTCTCGCTCCTCGGTGCTCGGTCATCACCGGCGATGCCAGGGACTCCTCGCTCCTCAGTGCTCGGACATCGCCGCCTACGCTGAGGACTCCTCGCTCCTCGGTGCTCGGACATCACCGCCTATGCTGGGGACTCCTCACTCCTTGGTGCTCGGTCATCGCCAGCGACGCCGGGGACTCCTTGCTCCTCGGTGCTCAGTCATCGCCGGTGACACCGGGACTCCTCGCTCCTCGGTGCTCGGACATCACCAGCGACACCGGGGACTCCTCGCTCCTCGGTGCTCGGACATCGCCGCCTATGCCGGGGATTCCTCGCTCCTCAGTGCTCGGTCATCGCCAGCGATGCTGGGGACTCCTCGCTCCTCGGTGCTCGGTCATCGCCGGCGACGCCAAGGACTCCTCTCTCCTCGGTTCTCGAACATCGCTGCCTACGCCGGGGACTCCTCGCTCCTCGGTGCTTGGTCATCGCCATCAACGCCAGGGACTCCTCACTCCTTGGCGCTCGGACATCGCCGCCTATGCTGGGGACTCCTCGCTCCTCGGTGCTCGGTCATCGCCAGCGACGCCAGGACTCCTCGCTCCTCGGTGCTCGCACCTCGCCATCTTCATCGAGGATTCCTCCGTGCTCGGACATCGCTGCCTATGCCAGGGATTTCTCAGTGCTCGGTCATCTCCAACTATGCCAGGGACTCCTCGATGCTTGGATCTTGCTATATCTCATCGGTGTGCTATCAAGCTGCTCCATGCTGTTTGGACCAGTTGATCGGACTAAGTGGGCACACTTCACCTTGTGGTGAATGTGCTTGTTCTCATCTCAAGGCTATGCCTAGGGACTGGCTACTTGCTCGGCTGGTCTTCTACTTTCTGACCCTGGCACCACATGACTACGTCACCTACTGTCAGACTCAGGGACTAGCTGTGGGGGTATGGCCCCCAAGACATGGGCCGCACCATCGGAGGTGGCTCAGCCCACAAGGTCAAGACGTGCACAGCGCTGCTCGACGTGCACCGCAAGACATTGTATAGTACCAAATAGGCTACTTTACTTATAACCCTACCCCTCCAGAGTATATAAGGAGAGGCAGAGGTCCCCTAGCGGATAAGCTACTTGGTCGTCTAGATCAATACAATACACCAAAGACACAGGATGTAGGGTATTATGTCGATCAGACGGCCCGAACCTGTCTAAATTGCTATCTCTGCGCCTTGTGTCACCATCCGGTTCCTGATTATGCGCATCCCCACCGACAAATCTACCATCGCGGGATGCCCCTCGGTGGACTGCCGAGCATCTTTTATCGACAATGGTCATGATGAACATGGGGATGTTACACCGGCTATGGTTATTATTGTTATGCTACATAATTATACATCACATTTTTAGCACAGGTTAGATGCTAATCTAGAGATAAATAGCTACAATTAACTTGAAATCAAATTATAAAATGTATAGCTCAACTAGTGGCTTTTTATGCAAAATGTTTTCAAGCTAGCTCCACTTATAAAGCCTTCCATGATCCTTGGAGTCACTTTATTTTTGGTTTATGATGGGTAAGTCTAGCTAAGTACCTTCTTGTACTCAGGGTTTATTTCCCACTTATTGCAGATGGCACGGTATATCATGGGTATTGTAAGAATTGCTTCTCTCCCGCCATGGACGAGGAGTAGGCCATGGGCAAGGCGCTTCTATATATGTAATCTATGATGCTTTTGTTGGAATGGATCATGAACTGGCATATATTTGAACAAGGGTGTGAAATGTTAGTTTTAAAACTATATTTGCTTCCGCTACTACTACATTTGAACTTGGGATGTAATAACTCTTTTCATACTCCGATGTATGTTGAACTACTTGTGAACTTGTGTAACATGTGGCTTGTACTCCGATGTATGTTGAACTACTTGTGAACTTATGTAACATGTGGCTTGTATGTTGAATCATGTACAATCTTGTTTGTGTTGGATTATTCGAGATCCTGTGTGATACTCGATAGTCTACCGGGTTTATATGGGTTCAAGTATAACAGTGCGATCGCTTTGGTGGTTGCCATTGTACATGTGCTCTTATAAATTGGTCGGTTCTGCCACACATTTATTTTCTTAGTTAGTTACAATAGTGTGCGTTCCACCATCTAGCGGTGTCTTGTATTCGTGTTCAACCCCATCACTCATGAGACCTCGTCGTGATGTGACGACAGGCGTGTAAACCTTCTAATTGATATTGTTTTAAGTGTAGAATCTCGATTTTAGCTCCATTTCGACCCGTTCAAGCTGCGTTAGATCCATAACAATGTAATCTACATGGTCGTAATAATGTTTAACATGTCCCTAGCACTAGAATTTCATGATTTAAATCCTAACTTTAATCATGATTATGTTGCTGGGTTTATAAATAAAATATGATTAATTCTACTTTAGTTTTCTAACTCAAATATAAATTTGACTTAATTCAATCTAGATACTTCTCTAAAGTATCTTATACATGTTTTATATAATTAAAATAAACAAAGCCTATAGTTTCCTTTTTCTCATATAAAGTAAATCTTTTAGTAGTCGTTTCTCTTTCACCGTAGCTCCGATTAGAGTGCTTTTCGCGTCTAAGTGCTCGTAGCAATGCATAGATTAGTTTGCAAACTTTTTTATTGTTTGGTGTACTATTCTAATTTGGTTCTATTGTTCGCTTCATGTATGATTGCATGGATGCTTGTGTGGTGTTCTATGATGTCTAGTCGGTGAGCTTTGCGTTGGTGATCTAGAAGAAGTTGGTGATCAAGAAGTTCTTTGGAGGCTGGGACCAGCAGAAGATCTGAGTTTAAGGCAAGTATAACATGAGATCATCCATGTTACCTACACACTTTATAATCATTATAATTCGTGTTGTATGTGTCTAATATTGTTTCCCCTAAGGATTGATCTAGCTTTTGCTATCTTGATACCTATGGGTTTATTGCATATGGGTAGTTTTGCTAGCGCTCAATTTAAACAATCATGATCTTAATGTTGACTAATGGCTTTATGCAACAAAGGATAAAACTTGCTTGTGAGCAACTTTATTATAGGGTGAGGGAGCTCTTGCTTTTATCATGATGCTCTTGGCCCTTCCTAAGGACTTATCTATCGGCAAAAGCTAGGACTTACAGTACAACCATGAGTGCTACATGGCTCTAGCTTTAGTTCAGTAGAAGGACCTTTTCTAGCTTGTTAATAGTTACCGAAAGGTGCATAAGGGGTTTGACTGAGTTGGGCATAGGACAACCTCTCCTGTTATGAGTACTTTCGGATCGAGTGTGCCATAGGAGTAGGGTGGTTCCTATGTTTGAAGGCCATTGACACCTAGCGGCTATTAACTTGTTAGACGAACCTTTAAAAGGCTTCATAGTGAACCCTACCGACCTTCCTTGGTAGTGGGTCAATAGGTTGGCCTCCTTGAGCCAAAGGGTAAATCACGGCTCATGGTGAAAGTGTGCAACCTCTACAGAGTGTAAAACTATTATAACAGTCATGCTCACTGTCACGGATGGCCTGGAAAAATCACAGAAATGAACATTTCAAAGCGATAAATGGTGCGTTCCCAAAAACTAGCTGACAAGTGGGGCCCAGATGTCAGCGAGAAGAAGAAGCGCTATGGGCTGAGCAAAGAAGGAACATGAGACAGATGGCCTAGGTCACTCAAATGCCGAATCCAATGGGAAAAGAATTTGTGTGATAGGAACAAAAGTTTTACAAAGGCAAAGGATAGCTTTTGTGTTTTTTTTGGGGCATGAAAGCCAAATTGGCTTGTCATGCATGGGTAGCTTCGCCTAGCTAAGTAGGTTAGCAAAAACTAGTGAGGCATCCAAGCATGCCCTAATTCTATCACAATATGTGCTTTTTAGTGGTAAAAATGTGGTTCTCTACTAAGACCGAGGCTCACCATGGCTAGCTGTGGCCACATGGTAACAAACTTGCATTAGTTGGGACCCACCTCTCTAACCACCATGCCTAAGGGCCCACCATCCCTACCCCCTCCTGCTCTATTTAAAAACTAGAGCGCTTTCGGCCCACCATCAGTACTTTGCCCTTCCATAATCCCCACCACCCTCGTAGCCTCTCCTCTCCTGTCCCCATCCTCCATCGCCTTCTCCTCTCTCCCATCCCCATACTCCATCACTAAGGAACCTTGCTACACTCCATCGCTAAGGAACCACTCCCCATTGCCGCCTCCTAGCAGCTAACGCTAGCTCACTCCACGCCCACGCCCTCACTGCGATGTTGCCCTTCTTGCTCAGGCACGCTGCCTATGGGCGGCTCCTCCTCTTTCCCAACACCGCGATGAGGATGAGGCAGCACGAAACATGCCCCTAAGGGCCCATGTGCCTGGTGGGGTGCTGTGGGTGCACACATGGCGTCATGGCCCAGGGTACATACCAGCGAGACCAGGGCATGGGGCCGCTTCACCGACAATGACTCATGCCACGGCACCCGGCAAGGTGTCGAAGATCTCTGTGCTGATGGTGGAGAACCTCGACAACGCCATGCTTCCCATGCTAGCTAGGGGTTGGTTCATGTCCTACATCACTAGAGGGGTCATCCATGGCCTGTGGTATAGCCCGCATTGTGGTCTGCTCATGCCACCCCGTCTCCTTGTAGAGGTGAACGACGTGAGGATCAACACCGTCTTCCACATCCTAGGCGGCGCCATGGTGAGAGCGAGCATTGAACAATGTCATGCTATGGAGGAGCGGGTCCACGGATTCTAGTCACTGAGGGCAACATGCCTGTGGAGAAGGAGCTATGCCCATAATGCGATGAGGCACATGATGATGGGGCAGTGTCACGCATGGATCATGACGTTCGTAGCCGCGTCCTGTGCAACGAGGAAGACCACCGTGTCGAGGAAGAGGACCAATTCAGCTTGCTTGAGGGCCACATATTTTGAGATGAGAGGATGAGTTGGTGAGAGTTGTATTGCAGATTAGGATACTATCCTTAATTTTACACAAAAGTTCTATACTTGTGTGCTAAGGACATAAACCACAACCAATTACTAGGATTACCATATCCCTTTTACTTTTTCTTTCCACAAACCTCACTGGTATTGATTAATGGATACTCCTTATGTCCTAGAATATAGTACATGCATTCTAGAAATTTAGGATAGATTAAGAGAGAACACAAAAGACGCATGTGCCCTCAATTTATTTCCTAATAAGACACTATCATCAACATGATTAGTGGTGATTGGTTGATAAGTTGAAAGTATTTAATGCAAAACTGGTTTCTATCTTCTAGAATGCTTTATATTTGAGGACAAATTTTGAATGCTAGAATGCGCTATATTATAGGATGGAGGGAGTATGAATCAAAGAGAGAGAGAGAGAGAGAGAGAGAGAGAGAGAGAGAGAGAGAGAGAGAGAGAGAGAGAGAGAGAGAGAGAGAGTGAGGGAGAGTGAGAGACATGAAGAGTTAGAGAGGGAACATAAGAGAGTAAAATGGCTAAGAGAGTCTTCACCACCTAATCCAAAGGGCTCTATTTATAGGAGGTGGAGATGGCGGTTTATATTTATTACCTCAGTGGAGGAGAGAATTACATGAAGTCCTCAAATGTTACAATTACACCCTAGATATTTACTCATATGCCCCTAAACCTATAGTATTTGGGTCTCTTTTACACCTAAAGAGAGCCTAACATATGTCACACGTGTTCCACCTATTTGGTTTTGGATGAAACTACAAGATCCAATAGCTATTTCTACTAGAGGAGACCCAAATATAATTCCAACTTTGGTTGCTAGGATTGGCTTTATTACAACCTACACATGTATCGCCTCACTAAAAACTCCATCTTGAAAACACATGTGAGAAAAAAGGATATGTTGAAAAGGGCATGCACATAATGCAAAGACATCAGCATTTTTTCATAGAAACTTCACAAGGGGCGCTTCTAGCTTTGGTGGCAGGTTGGCTCTGATGCGCACAACCTTGTCAGGGCATTAGGGTCAACCCCGATTGCCTTGGTATCTATCCGGCTTGAAAGAACTTGTTGGGCTCTCTTTCTTGCTGCGAGAGACTCCTCATTCAAACAAAACTAGATATCAGCGAGGTCAGGAGAGAGGCGACTACTGCAACCATATGCATCTTCTCCTACTCGCATAGGTAGGCCTCCCAGGCGCTGGAGTTCATGGCTATGACTTCATGTGGGCTAGGCATCTTGATCTTTAGGCAAGCATAGTGCAAGATCACCATGAACTTTGCGTAGCATGGCCGTCCGATCAATGCATGGTAGGTGCCCAGGATGGCTTCCGTCTTGATGGTGATTAGCCCTTACATAAGTTGCTTGGGTGCACAAACATGACAGACAGCTTGATGCTACCGATGGGTACAACTTGCATTCCCAGGATGATCCTGTAGAAGCGTGCCTCGCTCGGGCAAAGATGACTTCTTGGAATCTTCATATGATCTAGGGTGTCATCATAGAGGATATTGAGCACACTGCCCCCATCCTCGAGCACCCTTGTAAGGCAAGTGTTGGCGATGATCGAGCTGATGATGAGCGGGAAATGTCTCAGGCTAGGCACATGGTCAGCGTTGTCATCCTAGACAATGGTGATCGACACCTTGGACCACCGTAGGCGCGAGGGTGCTGCGACCGCAACCGTGTTCACCTCTTGCTCACTGATCTTCCATCATTGCCATCACTACTGGCCCTACTCTTTGCCAAATATCTTGTGCCATTCCATTCCTCCTAGGGTATCGCTATCATCATTGGTTCCATGCTGGGGCAGCCTAGGTGGTGCACAAGAGGATGACACCATAGGGATCCTCTCAGCTCATGGGTGTTGACATTTCTTAGCGTTTCTACTAAGAACAGAGTTTTAAATCTAGTCCCTAGTGACAGCGTTAGAAATGCTTATTCGTATTTATTACCTTGTCACTTGTTTTAAGTAGCCACCTATTGCTTACCTACATCTCCTAACATTACTTTGCTAGGTTGTCATCCCTAGTGATGATGACAGAGATACTTGTTGGTACTACATAGCATCACTACTAGAATAATACTAAGCAGTTCTTCACTAATTTATGTGACTAGGAAGAATATATATGAATATATGAAAGGAATATACAAGCGCATAGATAATTATACCATTGTAGCACTTCACCCGGGAGTATTCCAGGTATCATTATTTATATTTTTACCATAGGGAAGGTCTAGCATGGACATGTATTGATAACTTATACTATTGATAGAGAAATAAACCATAACTAATGTTCCACTCATAATAGGGTAAGCCATAGGATAAGATATATATATGATAAGTATTGATCAATGATAATGATAAATCACTCAAAGTACTCCTCTCTATGGCATTAGCATGGTCTGGTAGAAAAATAGAGGAATAATTCCTAAGTTATTCTTAATTACAAGTCAAAGCATATATTGATTAGTGCAATTATACCTAGTAGTCATTGCTAAGATCATCTTCATATCTACACATAAGGGATATTACTAAGGAAGAATAAGAACAGAGCTTGTTCTTCCTTCGTAACCAGACCCTACATGTGCCTATTCGTGGAGTGGACTACAAAGGACTCAATGGGAGTGCCACATCCGTGATCTACCACAAGACCCAGAATATAGGGTGTATGCATAGGTAAACAACGTATTAGCACCACTCTTACATAATGTCGACCACTCACCCATGGTACCTTAAAGTGAGCGCTATACAAACTTATGCATGAACATGATGATAATCTAACTATACTAAGCACATAATCAAAGTAGACAATGAACATTATAACGAAGAACATGAATAAGATGAATACTAATATTGCCATAACAATTGTATCTTGCATATAAAAAATGGAGGTACAAAAGAGAGGGGGTACAAAGATTATACCAAACCACGCTCTTGACAAGATTGGAAATCTAAGCGAAGCCTGCTTGCCTCCCTCTAGACCTAACCTAACTAGCTATGCCCTAGAATATAGTGGAGCTCTAAGGATGATTAGGGTTTCTGTCTTCTCAAATGACTTGATGACTAGAGTTATGATACCTAGGGGGTGGCAGGGGCTAGTATATATAGCCTAGAGCATCCAACGTGAGCCCTTAGATCAAACCGACTTGAAGGACGGCGTAGATGCAACCTAGGAGGTGGTGGAGAACCAACATTTGAAGGAGGGGATGACTTGTGGGCCTAGGGGGTTGGGTGGCCTATAGGTGGGGCCAGCTGACCCCACCTTGCAGTCTCTGCCTCTCTGCCTCAGCATGGAGTCCTCTTGAGTATTCTAGAGTCTCCTGGTGTCCGTTTCGCTGCGGATAAGCATGATTAAATCTGACATGTAGGTCCACCTTGATGATTTTCTAAATAAACCCTGCAGAAAATACAGATTCACCAAAACTCATAGAATTTGTTTGTTTAAACCCCTAAACCTTTGCTGGTGATTATATTTATGCCCTTATACATGTTATATTGATGGTTTATAATGGTTGTTAACTATCGTTAATAAACTCCCCCAAGCTTAACCTTTGCTAGTCCCTTAGCAAAGCTAAACTTAGTAAATGGATCAAGAGTTTAAGGATTTTGAAAACATCTACGCAACTCCTCAAATGTACATATGCATTCATACAAGAATTCTCCTCTGAATTAGAATGAATTGATTTGACTTTCAAACTCAGAGCTATGTCTCAAGTTCTTTGCTCAACCATTATTCTGGAGTTTTTATAGATTTTCAAAATAAAACTCAGAGCTTCCATTGTATGACACTCTCAAGTCTCTCAATATATGTGGTATTTGTGGATCCTCACCAAGGTAAAAGTAATGTTATGCCTTTCTTTCCTACAACTAAAGCTTATGTGGAGCTCATAGGAGTGGAGAAAGCATAAAAGAGCATACTTGCAATATATATATTGTAAAGTCAAACTTTGGATCCAAAGAGAGTTAAGTCATACAATTAAATCAAGATGTGCATATGTATGGATGTATGTGGTGGATATATATGGGGGCTAACCTATTTCTACTATGCTCCTTGAAAATATATCTCTTTTAAAATGTGAAAACAACTTTGCAAGAACACATGGACTATCTTATTCATTTTTTCTTCCTTTTTTCAGACAGGCATCTAAGTACCCATTGTTTTAAATATCTCGGACACTTGTCCATTTTTTCAACTTTTTTTCTGTTGATGCAAAAGTGGATCTGCAAACACAAAGGGCTAATACCCGAATCGATATCCAAAGCGTGCCAGTCGATTTGACCTGTTAATCGACAAGGATGAAGATACGAGCACTTTGGTCCTGACAACAGCGATACGCCCGGAAGCCACGGCCAAGAGGTACTCACGCGGAACTCGAGAATTGCCGAAGGTCGCACTAAAGCTATGCAACTCGCCGAATCAATGAGAACTCGTAAAAAGGGAAAATATGCAAATTGACGAAATCGCCGAAAAGTAAGTAGATGCAAAATAGGAGTAAAAATTGGTTTTGATATTGATTGATGATATTACATTGCCCCTCAATCTATATTTATACCCTGATCTAAAGAAACATAACCAAACACAACTAGGACACCAAGTCCATATCTAAGAAAACACGCGACTCTTACATGAATCATACTCTAACAAATATAGAAAAGGAAATCAACTCCTATCTATTTCCCTGCCCGCCTTGATTACAATGGAAATCTCACCGACCTCCTCTCCATTAGCATACTTCCTGTTCCATTGGCAGTAGTCTTCAAGCCTTCCTTCATCGGCATCGACAATAACATTTCCAACCTTATCGGCAACGCCCAAGTCTAAATCAACCTCTCCATCGATCACCACCATTCATCGGCAACCATCTTTACAAGCTGATTTTCATCGGCTGTCAGTGTATACAGTAACTTTCCTCCTGCCGATTAGCCCACTCTGATCATTTTGACACGTGCAAAAAAATGGTGTCAACACATGCCCCCCAATTTCGGAGTATAAAACCATTAATGCTCCGAAATTTACTCCAGATAACGTTTGCCTTCGCCCAACTACCATAACTCATCCTTCAAGCCAAAACTTGATCTGTTATCAAATCTAATCCTGATTCACGCACCTCAGCAAATATCGCACAATTGCCAACCACTCCTGCCTTGATTATGGTTAAGATACTGAAACAATAATCCATCAGCAAGATCCTAACATAATAATGCCGCCACTTTTAGAATTAAAACATCCTATACCGATACTTCTCCCAAGTCATGATTACTTGCCATCAACTCATCTGCACAATCCCCTGATTACCGTGCGAACAGTTACCATATCCATCTGAACCACCTCGACCTACATGCGCGCGGCATAGAGATAAGTCCAAAATACCCCTACTCCAATCGGCCTATAAATAGATTTCTCTGGAACGCTCGTCTTCTACCCTTAGACTCCAATCCTTGACATTTTCTCTTTCCGGCGGTGACTTCGACGAACAACTGCGTGACCTCAACCAACAAGAACTCTTCTCCAGCATCAACCTCAAGTCTCCGGCTCATGCCCCCATCTTCCTCAAGATAATGGCAATCAACTTCGACGTCCCTGTGGTTCGTTCCACTTCCATTACCTTTTACCTCGATTCCTCTGGTCTTTGCGAATTCATACGGTTATTAATTTTTCTTTTCTTTTGTTCTCTGGATCCTCTAAACTTAGGAACTGCGCAACAAATTAGTTATTCCAACCGATCATCCGCATGTCCAATGCCTAGGACCAATGGGCAACCTAGATCCAACTAATCTGATTAATGCAAAGGTTAACAGAATCCCCCTTAGAGCCCAAAATTTCTCTCTGAATTTATGGAAAGATACATTCCGATCTTGGCCCAAAACCACCAAAGGGTGGAAAGATTGATACTTGAGGGTTAATAGGTCGATGCAAGTACACTGGGCAGAATGGAAGCTAGACCAATGCATTAGGCTATCTATTGCCGATATGCAAAAGAATGAGTCAATGATGATTGCAGCTGCTTACTTCTGGTCAGACACAACAAACACTTTTATGTTTGGACATGGCCCAGCTACTCCCACACTTGCCGATGTCTACATGCTCACTGGTTTGGATATTTCAACTGCCGATGAAGGCTCCATCTATGGCAGAAAATCTGAATATAGGGTGAATACCCGCAACATCGGCGGTTGGACAGAATACATTTAAGAATGCCAGAAGACCGGGACAGTTAACTAGAGGGAACACGCCACATTCTTGAATATGTGGTTAGAAAAATTTATCTTCTGTGGTCGATCAGTAGGACCAACCAACGCCTTCCTCCCCGCAGCTGAACTCTTGGCCAATGGTGTAAGGTTCCCTCTTGGCCGATACCTTCTGAGCTCCACTTATCATCTTCTTCATCAAGTGTCTCAGAAACTTTTGCTTGGTGAACCCATCGGCAACTTAGGAGGCCCATGGTGGTTTATCAACATGTGGCTGAATACCCATATGCACAAACGTTTGTAATGGGACTTCTTTGCCCAACAATTCCCATGAGAAATTGCTGAAGACCATGTGCTTGGGGATGAGGAATTGGCAACACGCTCACCCCTCAATTTTGGTGAAGCCGTAATTGTCCTCCCTGGAACAGAGGCCAATGAAGACCAGATCGGCAGATTCTTCCAAAGCTTCTACAATGGTCTTTCTTGTGATCATAGGGCCTGGGTACCTTATATTGACGAAGAAAACAGATTCCCCCTTCTTTTCAACTTTGCCGATGACACTCTGAATTAGGATAATGAACTCATGATGGCCATCATTACTCCTAGGGCAATCCCAGTAAACACATTCGGTAGCGGGAAAAACACCAATACCACGTATGAGTTTTACAATCCATCGGCAGTATCCCGTCAATTGGCTTTTGGGCAACTGCCAATCAAACTTTGTTTTGCTGATGTGATCAAACCCAGAGAAACAATCACCAGCGAAACGGATTGGAGCAAGGTAGTGCGACTCTCCCCCGATGCCGATACTACAGATGTTGATCTATCCATCTGGACACCAGTATCTTTCATCACCGATTCATATAAGCAATGGCGGTGAGAGTGGAGGGAACAACTGTTTGCAACATCTGCTCACACATATTGGCACATGATTGACCCTGAATACGCCATTCCTGATGACGCAGTAAGTTTCTTTTAACTCTCTTCTGCTTTTTCCTCTCATATATCGGTAACTAACCTTCTCTTGACAGGTTTACAACCCAGCACCAACTATGAGCAAAAGTGGGAAACCCTTCAATCTTCGACCTGTTTCCCCGATATCACCGATCAGCTACAATGCCCCCACCTTAGCTGCTTTGACTCACCAGAAGACCCATGCCAAGACCATCACCTCCAAGTCCAAATTGGCTACAGCTAGGGCCACTCCATCGGTTACTGCTACAACCCTGGTCAAGGCATTCAAGGTAACAACCCTGTTTATTTCTACTCATGCCGATCACAAACTGTATTAACATTAATCTTCAGGGGGTAAGAGCCGCTGTTGGATCGTCATCGGCAATTCCTCCGATATCAAGCACCACTTCTTCTGACAAACCTTCAGAGGTATCCCTTTGATTTCACATTTTATCTGTTAAATATCATACCTTACACTTATTTTGCAGCAACAAATGGGTACATCGGCAAGCGTACCAGATGTCCAAGCTTCACAACCAACAAGTGCCGATGCCCCCCAGCCAACCGTTGCTGATGCCCAAGCAAAGCGCAAAGCCTTAACAGATGTTGAGGCATAGCCAAAATGACAGAAGTCCATGCCGATCCCCATATCTACCCCAATGTCATCGGTCATCATACCCCAAGAGCCAACCACCGATGAGGTCACAGAGGATATCCCATCAGCAAGCTCAGCCGATCCTCAACACGGCATACTCCAGGCTGCTTCCTCCAGTCAAGCACAGGAAATTACCTTGAAACAGGTAAACCGATTGACCTAGTCGATTTATAATACTCATACTTATCCTTAACTGACCTCCTTTTCTTTTCCTCAGGAACAAGACTCCCCAAACAGCCTATTCTCCTTTGCCATTGACGTTTCTGACGATGATGGAGAGGAAACAAGTTCTTCCCTTGCACTGGGAACAATATCGGCAGAAACTAAGTCCAAGTTGGAAGCTCTCCTGAACTTGTTACAGCAGAATACCGCCCAACTGGTAGATGACTCGGACCCCACAAAGGCAATTTTCAAAACAATCCGTGGCCAGGTCCCTGCCGATGTTGAAGAAGCACTCTTCCCAGCAGCCCATTTAGAAAGCCGCCAACTGCAATATCAATGGGCTGCTCAATGCATTGCCGATAGAGCAGCTCAGGCTCAACTCAAAGAAGAGATGCTACAACTGAAGCAAATTACCGATGAGAAGCACAAGGGCATCGGCAACTTGCAGACTTTGGGCGCTGAACTTAAGCAGAAAATCTTAGATTTATCGGCAAAGAAGATGGCTCTACTGGCCGAATTGAAAGAAGTCGAAGCAGCCTTAACTCATGCTCAACAAGAAGAAAGCCAGCTACCCAATGCCATCAAGGCCCTTCAGCAAGAAAGAGACACCCAAGCTCGCAAAGCCTTGGCCATGAAGAAAAAACTCAAGCCTGTGGAGGGTGCTGCCGATGAAGACATCAAAGAAATGAAGGAAGCTGACCAGATTCGCCTGCGTGCGATATTGGCTATCCAATCCTTGTTAAACTTGTAAATCTTGTCTATTGCATCAGCACTTTACGAGACATTGACATCCTTGTATAATTCTAGCCGATAGGACTGTTATCGGCACTTATACTTTTATGCATCCATCCAGATACTAGGGTAATATTTCTTTAAATATTTTCCATTTAATGCTCTGGGAAACACGACCCCTTCGAGGGTTTCTAGAATATATGCGTTACCAGGAACAGACTGATTTATCCGATATGGACCTTCCCAATTAGGAGACCACTTTCTGAACTTTGAACTTTTAGTCCCAATCGGTAAAATCAATTTCCAAACCAGATCTCCTTCGGCAAACTCCTTTACCTTCACCTTCTTGTCATACCATCTGGCTACTCTTTTCTTATTTTCTTCAATGCTAACTAGAGCCCTTAACTGATGACCCGCCACATCTTCCAACTCATCCTTCATAAGAATATCATAATCATCGGCTGTCAGCTGATTTTGAGAACGTATTCGCCTAGAGCCAGTTTTAATTTCCCAAGGCAATACTTCGTCATGTCCATATACTAACTGATAAGGCGTTACTTTGGTTGCACCATGACATGACATCCGATATGACCACAAGGCTTCATTTAATACTGTATGCCACCTCTTAGGATTTTCTTTAATTTTGCGCTTAATGAGTTTGATGATCCCTTTGTTAGAAGCCTCAGCCTGACCATTAGCTTGAGCATAATATGGAGAAGAATTTAAAACTTTAATTCCCATACCTACAGCAAACTCATCAAATTCTCCTGATGTAAACATAGTACCCTGATCGGTAGTGATAGTTTGAGGAATACCAAATCGGTAGACAATATGCTCTTTCACAAAATCGATCATATTAGCCGATGTCACCTTTTTAAAGGAATTGCCTCAACCCATTTTGTGAAATAATCGGTAGCAACTAGAATAAATTTATGTCCTTTGCTCGATGGCGGATAAATCTGACCGATGAGATCGATAGCCCATCCCCGGAACGGCCAAGGTTTAATTATAGGGTTCATAGCCGATGCAGGCGCTCTTTGAACATTACCAAACTTTTGACACCCCTGACATCCTTTAAAATACTTAAAACAATCTTCAAGAATAGTCGGCCAATAGTATCCATTCCTTCGGATCATCCACTTCATCTTGAAAGCCGATTGATGCGCTCCACACACTCCTTCATGAATTTCACCCATCAAGCTCTTCGATTCATCACTGCTAACACATCTGAGTAAAACTCCATCTATAGTTCGATAATATAATTCATCATCGAGGAGCACATACTTGGTAGCTTGGAACCTTGTACGTCTTTCAACCTTTTTATATGGATCCTTTAAATAATCGACAATCTCCTTTCTCCAGTCATCGGTACCAACTACCGATGTTAGCACTTCCTGAATAGGCTGATACCCTGAAGCATGCTGAGCTAGTCGATTAGCCTCTTCATTATGTAGTCGAGAAATATGTTCAAGACGAAAATCTCTAAACCCTTTCAACAATTGCAAACATCTTTCATAATACGAAATTAAAACTTCACTTTGGCATTCATAAATCCCAGCCAATTGATTTATAACTAGCATAGAATCACCAAAGATTTCAACAACATCGGCACGTATCTCCTTCAACAATTCTAACCCTTTTATCAAGGCTTGGTATTCAGCCTGATTGTTTGTCGATGTAGCAACAATTGGCAATGAAAATTCATACTTCTTTCCTTGAGGTGAAATCAATACAATGCCGATACCTGCTCCTTCGCCACATGTGGACCCATCGAAGAAAAGTGTCCAAGGAGCAACCTCCAGAGAGTCCACTGTGTTACAATGCTGAGTGACAAAATCAGCCATAACCTGCCCCTTAACTGCCTTAGTCGATTCGTAACGTAGTTCAAATTCTGATAATGCTAAAATCCACTTGCCGATTCTACCACTTAATATCGGCATCGATAGCATATACTTGACTACGTCGTCTTTGCATATGACCGTACATTCGGCAGATAACAAATAATGTCTTAATTTGACACAAGAAAAGTATAAACACAGACATAATTTTTCGATGGTCGAATACCTTGTCTCAGCATCCACTAATCTTTTACTCAAATAATAAATAACACGCTCTTTCCCTTCAAATTCTTGAATAAGAGCTGAACCGATAACGGTATCATCAGTTGACAAATACAACCTGAAAGGTTTCCCGTGTTGAGGTGGAACTAGCACTGGAGGATTTGTCAAATATTTCTTAATCTCATCTAGGGCTAACTGCTGCTCAGCTCCCCATACAAATTCCTGATCGGCTTTCAATTTAAGTAATGGACTGAAAGCCTTGATCCTTCCCGATAGATTAGATATGAATCTTCTAATGAAATTAATCTTACCGATCAAAGATTGCAATTCAGTTTTAGTGGCAGGAGCAACCACCTTGTTAATTGCATCAATAGACTTTCTACTAATTTCGATGCCCCACTGATGCACCATAAAACCCAAAAATTGACCTGCCGATACACCAAATGCACATTTATTAGGATTCATCTTCAATCAATGCTTCCTTGTGCACTCCAATATCTTTCGTAAATCGGCTAGATGTTTTGTGATATCTCCAGACTTAATCACTATGTCATCAATGTAGATCTCCACTAATGAGCCGATGTATTCATGAAAAATAAAGTTCATAGCTCTTTGATAAGTAGCGCCGGCATTTTTCAAACCAAACGTCATGACTACCCACTCAAACAACCCTACATGACCTGGACATCTGAAAGCAGTCTTGGGAATATCTTCTTCAGCCATGAATATTTGATTGTAACCTGCATTACCATCCATGAAGCTGATAATTTGATGTCCGGCTGTAGCATCAATCAACAAATCAGCAATCGGCATTGGATAGTCATCCATCGGTGTGGCTTTGTTAAGATTCCTGAAATCAATACAAACACGAAGTTTTCCATTTTTCTTATAAACAGGAACCACATTAGAGATCCACTCTACATATCGACACTACCGAATAAACTGTGCCTCAATTAATTTAGTTATTTCGACCTTAATGTCAGGAAGTATATTAGGGTTGCATCGGCGCGCTGGCTGCTGATGTGGCCGAAATCCAGATTTGATAGGTAACCGATGTTCAACTATCGATCGGTCTAATCCAGACATTTCAGTATAATCCTAAGCAAAACAATCTTTATACTCTTTTAACAAATCAGTCATTTGCTGCTTACACTTGGAATCTAACTTAGCACTAATAAAAGTAGGTCTTGGCCTATCACCATCACCAATATCTACTTCTACCAAATCATCTGCCGATGTGAACCCTTGACCTAATTTTCCATCATCGGCAAACCTATCCATTAAAACTCTTCTTCATAACCGACTGCTTGGATCGGTGGAATTTCATAATCAGCAACTCTAAGGAACTCTTTTTCCCAAACTTCTCCTGATATGCATTTAGTTCGCTCATAAGTATCTGATTCTGCCGATGCGATGATATAAGAAGAATCACCAGGGACAAACTCAATCTTATCCCCAATCCACTGTACGAGGCATTGATGCATTGTAGAAGGAACACAACAATTAGCATGAATCCAATCCCTCCCTAGAAGCAGATTATATGCACCCTTGCCATTAATAACAAAGAACATCGTCGGCAAGGTTTTACTGCCGATAGTCAATTCGACGCATACCGCCCCTTTAGCCGGTGACACATTGCCTTCAAAATCCTTCAGCATCATATCGGTTTTGGCCAAGTCTTGATCTCCCTTACCAAGTTTCCGATACATCACATAAGGCATAATATTAATTGCAGCCCCTCCATCGATAAGTATCTTAGATACAGGCTGCCCATCAACTCTGCCTTTCACAAACAAAGCCTTAAGATGCTGTCTCTCATCATCAGTAGGTTTCTCAAAAACAACCATCATTGGATCTAGTGTCAACTGAGCTACTTGATCAGAAAGAACAATTTCGTCCTCATTATCAGATAGTGCCAAAAACTCCATCGGCAACATGAATACCATATTAACATCTGCCGATGGACCCTTATTTTTATGTTTTACTTGCCACTGCTGATGACCGGACCTCTCATTGGAGGAATTTTCCTCTCGGTATAAATCATCCTGATGCTCACGTTGCATCCTTCTTCTCTGTGTCTTTGTCAGACCCTCCGGGCACCACTGAGGAAACTTGGTTTTCCAAACTGGCTGATAACAAGTCCCAATTGATTCTACACGGCGTATATTAGGATCCCTATAGAATATTTCTTCATTGGGAACTCTTGCGTTTGCCATTTCCTCAAGCTCCTCTTGATTTCTTGGAAAGTATCCAGCACGTTTACCAAGCCTTTTATGTACACTAAGTCTACCCCCCAGCCGATCATGCACTAACGCTCTGCCTCTGATCGGCTCATTGATGAATAAACCCTGATTGCCAGGTTGAAACCTCCTTTCTGACCGATTGACCCCATAATAACCATTGCACTCAGGGCAATTTTTAACAGTTAGCAATTTAATACCTTCTTCCCAACAATGGATGAAAAACAGGCACCTCCAATGATTTTTATGCCGATACCATTCTTTCTGACGTCTCTCTTCTTGCTGTTGTCGATATCGGTCCTTACGCTGACGCCAATCCTCCTGCTACCTTCGATGGGTAATCACAATGCCAGATCGAGGAGGATTTTTGGAACTACTGCTTTCTCCCAGCAAACCCTTACTTTTTGCACCATTGGTAGTTATCCGATGTTGGGGATCTACTGATACGTTTTTCTCAGCAGCCTCTGACGTCAATACCTTGGTCTTCCCTTTGGCCTCCAACATATTTGCTGGAAAAGGGTGTTGATCAATTTTCATTGGCTTCTAGGCTTTAGAAGTACCAAACTTAATTCTCCCAGATTCAATGGCTGATTGTAACTGTTGCCTGAACACCTTGCACTCATTTGTACTGTGTGAAGTTGCATTGTGCCATTTGCAGTACAAGATCTTCTTCAACTCTTCTGCCGATGGGATAACATGATTAGGTGATAGCTTAATTTGGCCCTCTTGAAGCAGAAGATCAAATATTTTGTCGGCCTTGGTGATATCAAAGGTAAACTTTTCTGGCTCTTTCTGACCAAAGGGACAAGATATCGGCTTTTTATTCTTAACCCACTCAGCTAAGCCGATAACTGGTTCTTCATCAGAATTAGAATCTCCTACTTCTTCAACAAATGATACTTTTTTACTCCAATTCTTTTTAGGTTCAAAGACCCTAGTATCTTGATCAGAGATCCTTTGCACAAGATGACTGAGGCTTTCAAACTCCTGAGAAGCATATCTGTCTTTAAGATGTGGCAATAATCCTTGGAAAGCCAGATCGGCAAGCTGCCGATCATCCAGCACCAGGCTGTAGCACTTATTTTTTACATCTCGTAGCCTCTGCACAAAGCTTTCTACCGATTCATCATTACGCTGTCTCAACTTTACTAAATCAGTAAGCTTCTTTTCATGGATTCCAGCAAAGAAATACTTATGAAATTGTTTTTCTAGATCAACCCAAGTAATAATAGAATTTGGTGGTAATGAAATGAACCATGTAAATGCCGATCCAGACAAAGATGATGAAAATAATCGAACCCTTAATTCATCTCTGCTAGCTGCCTCTCCACATTGAATAATGAAGCGATTAACGTGTTCCATTGTTGATGTGTCATCTTGCCCAGAGAATTTAGTGAAATCTGGTACCTTGTACCGATTTGGGAGAGGAATTAAATCATATGCAGGAGGGTATAGAGTCCGATAAGAATAGGTATTGACCTTGGGCTTTATCCCAAACTGATCCTTCATAATTTCTGCTATCCTATCGGCCCAAAAAGCATCAGCCTCCTGATGACGAACTAGCTGAATTTCTACGGGAGGTGCCTGCTGATATCCCTCCACATATCTTTGTGGCCCACGATCTCCAGCAATCGGCATATTTGCCGTTACTTGTGGTCCATTAACCTGTTGGAAAGGATTCATCGGCTGAGCTGCCGATGCTTGATTCTAGAAACCAGCTTGCATATGACCTTGTTGAATCCCTGCAACCTGTTGATTTTGCTGAACTGTATGTTGAACAGGTAACTATCCTGACCAACCATTATTAGAACTCATCGGTACAAAACTTAATGATGGCTGGTAATTTGCTGACATTGTTGGATAATTATAACCAGCTTGAGGCATGAACTGAATCCCAGTTTGACTCATAACAGAGGCTTTCTGCTGCATCGGCAGTAAGCTTGCCGATGGACTTGAACTGGGTGTTTGAACCAAAGGCATCTGGAAACCTCCTGGAGTTGGTTGCACAGTAGTTGCTGTGGCATATTGAGGCACTTGAGCCATCGGCGAAACAGCCGATGGTATAGGAGCTTTTCCTACTGCGTCAAATACTTGAGGTAACCCAGGATTGAAAGCAGATGACTCCGGAGGCATACCATATCCCCACCAATTAGTAGGAATCTGGCTATTCTGAGACACAGGGCCTGACATAGCTGATGCCGCTAAATCTGTATTAAGCTAAACTCGTCCTCCTGGTAGTACCAGATCTGATCATATCAATGTAGATTGAATATTAGGTAAGCCTGCCGATACTGGAGGAGAAGTAACTTCTGTACCCACAACGGCCGAGGGAGCCGATGGAGTATTAACAGATGCCGGCTCTGGTTGGTGATAGGTAGGCCCAACGTAATGCTGTGACGCTTGTCCTTCTTTGAGAGTTCGAACCACAACATTATGAATAGTATTGGACAGTACATTGGAATGATTAATCAAAGCATGATTTACTGCAGAATTAACCATCTCTTGAAGTTTACCAGGATTGGAGTCAAAGGTAACCTACCGAGGCAATGGCAAATCTTGCTTCTGGATGACTTGTCCACTCTTGTTCAGGCTAAACGATTTCACACAAAGCTGCCTGTATTCTTCTACAGCCTTTTCCATAGCCTGCCTCTGCTCTTCCTTAAGATCCTCTTCTGATACCGCGATAATATTCCCTGAATCGATCTCGGAATTGAACATACTGATCGGATTGATTTGTCCCACTGGGCGTGCCAAAAGATGTGTTGATGCAAAAGTGGATCTGCAAACACAAAGGGCTAATACCCGAATCGATATCCAAAGCATGCCAGTCGATTTGACCTGTTAATCGACAAGGATGAAGATACGAGCACTTTGGTCCTGACAACAGTGATACGCCCGGAAGCCATGGCCAAGAGGTACTCACGCGGAACTCGAGAATCGCCAAAGGTCGCACTAAAGCTATGCAACTCGCCGAATCAATGAGAACTCGTAAAAAGGGAAAATATGCAAATTGACGAAATCGCCGAAAAGTAAGTAGATGCAAAATAGGAGTAAAAATTGGTTTTGATATTGATTGATGATATTACATTGCCCCTCAATCTATATTTATACCCTGATCTAAAGAAACATAACCAAACACAACTAGGACACCAAGTCCATATCTAAGAAAACACGCGACTCTTACATGAATCATACTCTAACAAATATAGAAAAGGAAATCAACTCCTATCTATTTTCCTACCCGCCTTGATTACAATGGAAATCTCACCGACCTCCTCTCCATCGGCATACTTCCTGTTCCATCGACAGTAGTCTTCAAGCCTTCCTTCATCGGCATCGATAATAACATTTCCAACCTTATCGGCAACGCCCGAGTCTAAATCAACCTCTCCATCGATCACCACCATTCATCGGCAACCATCTTTACAAGCTGATTTTCATCGGTTGTCAGTGTATACAGTAACTTTCCTCCTACCGATTAGCCCACTCTGATCATTTTGACACGTGCAAAAAAATGGTGTCAACATTTTCTTTCTCTCGCTTTTTTATGAATAACTTTTGCATAGCCACATGCTTTTTTTCTGTAACAGAATTTTTGAGAGATAGCAAAAAGAACTTTGGAGCATTTATTTGGTGCATATCCTATCAAGAATTTTTTTGGTCTTTACCCCAAGTGTACGAGTAAAATATTTTTGGATAGAATAGCATGTTGTTGTGGCTACCCCCAGTGTAGGATTAGTGCATATTTGGGTGGTGTGTACGTAATCTTGATTTTAAGAGCATGATAAACATCTTATAAGGTCAACAAAGTTTGAGAAAACTCAATGCAATGCAAGCAGCATATATGTGAAAGTTTTCCTAATCTAAATATCATATATGCTCTGGTAGGAATTCAAGCTTTGTCATATAGGAACTCATCTTGTAGGATTTTCATATTTTTTTTCAAAAGATAAATCTCTCGAACTTTAGTGTCACTTGGAACAAGATAAATGGTGGCTCAACCTTCTCATATCATATTCGTCAATTAGCTAGACTTAGATCAATCATATGCTACCCACGAGTTTCAAGTTCAGAGTAAATTCTTATATCAAAATAGTCATATCCAAAACTCAGGAGAATTCAAGGCTGAAAACTAGGTACTTGAAAGGAATTACGATAGAGCAACTATTCATCATTTTCATTGCAAGAGATTATTCTCAGAGTCCTTTTATTTAGCTCTTAAAAACAGAAAACTAGACACACACTTTTATTTTGTTTTCAAAATTTAAGATCACACCTTAATATGTATATAACTAGCTAAGATAAAATTTTAATTTGCTTTTAGTTTGTTATGCATCTTTTTATTTCTTTAGCAAATATAAAGCAAACTTAAGAATAGTAAAAACAAAAAGGAAATAATTTGTCAGCGCAAAAAAGTGTCGATGCGCCGGGCACACAACAAGCCAGAAGGATCTGCTTAATGGACCAAGGTTGGAGATCTGCTTGGCTTTAACGTAGGGTTAGCTGATCCTATGAATTCCTCCCGAGATGTGCCAATCAATTTGACCTGCAATTGATAAGGAGAGAAAGTTTATCAGTAATTTATGGTGGAACATGCCGGTCTTTGCCCAGATAGTTCCAAGTGTGCCACTTCGGGAGTAGCCAGATAGGAAAATCTACTAAATAACTGATACGCACAGAAATCAGCTATTACGGACTATAAAGCCTGTGGGTAGCAATTGATTTTATGTTGACAAGTATAATACAAGCAGATTTAAGTAAGATCATCAGCTAAGTGGGTATTACCAGTGTAATGCGTCGAGCCGATGAATCTAACGAGAAAAGATATAGCATACGAACAAATCGACTGTCTAGCACAAATGGACCTACAAACGCTCTGAATCTAATATGTTACCATCAACAGTGAGGATCGACCGAATCGATGGTAGCTATGATGATAATAACAAATTAAAACCGAAGAATCCATAAAACCATCTATATATTGACAGGCTTTTCAAAAGACACGCTATATGTGTGAAAGCTCAAACGAATCGGCTGAAATAGCCGATTCTAGTGGAAAAGGGACTACAACATGTGAACAATCAACTATTTAACATGAAAAAATCTATAAACTCATCAGACTTAACCTGCTATCTCTAACAGTGGGGTTCGACCGGATTGATGGTAGTCATGATAAATACAACAAATCAAACCTTTAAAGTACATAGATCTATTCACGTTTAACAGAATCATGGAGACACACTGTAGGCATTAAAGCATAGGTGATTGGCTATTTAGCCGATGCAGGCATATCAAATAGTTAAGGTCACGCCTGATTGAGAATAAATCTACCAACTAGCATCCCCCGATATAAAGTGCCATCAGTGGGGATCGACCGGATCGTTACAGCCATAATAGTGAACCACAGACCAGATTCAACTAGCCAGTAAACATCTTCAAGATCATACATGCCTTAACCATGTACTATGCATGATCAAGATCGAGGTAGAACAACCGATAAAACGTAACCCGTCACTCAAAGTAAGAAATATCGTATTGTAACAAAGCAAACAACGGACTAAAGGTATGTGAGATCGATCTTGATTGGGCAGATTGATGTTGCTAAAAAACTATTGATAGTAAAATCATCAGCAAGATCGGTAACTTAATGAATCTACCCGAAGGATGCCACCCTTAGGTAGAGCTGATAACTTGACCTTAATCTAATTTGAGCAGTGGAGGTCAAACTTAACTGATGCAGACGTACTTGAACTAGATAAGAGTTGATAACTAGCTTATACTAAAGCTCGCAGTGGAGGTTGAACTTAACCGATGCAGCCATACAAATAAAAGTATAAGCCATGACGGTACTTACAGACAAGCCAGAGGTTGGCTGGACCGATGCAACCCTGCTTGTTGAAGAACTCACCGAGATCTACACTACTCCTACTCCTAGGGGTTGGCATAGAGCCAAAAAAAGTAACTTGTATTGATTGATTGGATGTCCTTTTACAATAGCCGGGGTCCAATATTTATATCTGGAGCCTAAGCATGAATCCTACTTAAGTACGACTCGTTACAATCTTTGGTATAAAAGAAAACATTCCTAACTTAAGATAACTTGGACCCTAATCTTTCCCTTTTTGTAGAGTCTGACATGTATTTCCTGACGCCAATCGTAGCTCATTGTCGTTATCTGCTGACGTCATTCGAAGAGAGCCGATTCCAGTGCTGCATCTGAATCAGTTGATATCGATCCTTATGCAATCAATTCCTTGATTGACACAATCTTGGAAGCTTCGAGTTCCCGCATTCTTCTTCCCAAATTTTGGTGTAAACAGATGCCCCCCAATTTTGGGATAAAAGTGATTTTGTTCCAAAATTACCATGTCTATACCCCCAATGGGTCCATGGTCACAGTTAGAGGATCTTGATCTAGGGCCTACTATCTATGACCATCCTTGCCTGCTTATGAGCCCATGCTTCAAAGCTTCATGAGAACACCATTGTTTCACGGGCGCTTGGATCCATCTTTCCAGATCGACTATAAATGTCTATCCAACTCTAGCAAGAGCAACTCAATGACTCAGTTATGTTTCTCTTCTGCTTGCCTCCTCGAGTGCCTTTGGCTCCGTCAGACCCTCCATGGTCTAATTCCTTGCTACGAGGGTGTTGAGTGGTTAGAAGAATTCTTGTGCATAGGGTGATTGTGTCACTCATTTCAGTGCCTTGTCGAGCAAGAGGATCAGCCACTGTGGTTAGAAGAACTCTTGTGACATCACCTGAGTTTTCTCTCCATGATTGCAGAGCTGTTCTAGTGTTTGCAAGGGCTAAAATGTGTGGACACCTTTCCCTTGTTTGCCTTTTTAAATGCTCATCGGGGAAACCACAGACTTCTTTCCCACGGTTTCCTAGCCACCAAAAAATGGGCGTCTTTTAGCAGGCGGCTTTCTTTCCCATTGTTTCCCAGCCACCAAGGAATCGGTTGGATATATGGGTATCTTTAAAGCAGGCGACCTTTTCTCTTCCCTGATGCACCTCTATCAGCGGGCTAATATGGCTCGATCCATGATGACCTTTGGCCTTGTGGGGATCTGGACTCCCTTCAATCCAAAGAAATCTTTGTGGGTTGATCATTAGTTAATGTAAACCTTTGGTATCTTGTAGTTTTGGGAAGCAATAAGTCCAAATCCACTGTTTCTTCATGATCTATCCCCTGGATTTCTAGAGTGTCAATCTGTTTCCATAACTGACTTTAATTTCATAACCACGATGAAGTCTATCTTCTCACCTTTCGGGCTATATATATGGGCCATGGCTGTGGATCGAAAAACAACCTGCTTTGTCCCAAACCTTCTGTGTTCTTTGGTATGATTTTGCTTTCCCATAGGCTCAAAGACATGGAGAATGGCAAGAGGTCTGCTGAAGAGGCCTTTGACGGGTCTGTGTCACCATGCTAGCATCTTCGCCATTAGGAGGTGCAACTCAAAATGCTCCCATTGTCTCAGGACAAAGGGCCGACTCCATTTAACTTTTGAGGTCATCTTCATCAATGATTCACTGCCCGCTCCCCTGCTACCTGAGGAAGCGGATCAACAACGATGATCTAATCGCATCCATCGATCGGGCTGGCTAGAAGCTCACCGACTGCCTCTCTATTGTGGAATCAACTCTAACCACCTTGGTTCAGCGCCGATCACCCTCTGAGGCTGACCAGGTGGAGGATAGGTTGGCAAAGGCTAAGGCCAGAATCATGGGTGAGATGCCTACCACAATTTTCTACCTCTTCTTAGTTTTTTGTCTTCAAGATCTTGATCATCCCTTGCTTGAATCTTTCTAGATCTATCAGCCTAGTTGGAAAGCCTTCGATCAGCTACAGAGCATGCAGTAGGATTCGTCAACGCCAGGGGTGCCGTGTCAATGGTTCGCTTGTATGACGTCCCAAACCGCATTAGAGAGGTTGCTCTCCATGGTGTTCGTCATGGTGCTGCCATGGCATTGGCTACTGCGCAAGCTCACTCTGGCCACGAGCTTCGACTTCTTCCCATGGTTTTCTAGCCATCGAACACCTTGAGGATCATGAGCGCCTGGTCAAGGATTTCTTCAATGCTGCCAACTCCATAGCCCTTGCTTCCCAGGCCGAAGACATAGTGAATGAAGTGTTTCCTAGCCTTTAACTTGTAATAGGAGAAGCTATCAAACAATTTCTTTGTTTTAAGTGTTTTCTTATACTCATATTCCATTTACCAGTCTGTGTTTGTTCTTGCTCTATAGGTGATACATATCGTACCGGCTTTTACCCCTTTGGGTTTATTTTTGAACTAGAGGTGATACCCTTCTGGTATCGGGTATTAGAGCCGATGATCGAACAAATCGGCTATCAAGTATTAATCCAAATGCTAGGATAATATTTCTTTAGATATTTTCCATTGATTGCTCTATCAAACTCTTCTTCTCCTCCTAGTGTTTCCAAAATATAAGCATTGCCAGGCGCACAACATTTAATCCGATAAGGTCCTTCCTAATTAGGTGACCATTTGTCGAACTTGCTGTCTTTTGACCCGATCGGCAATTTCCACTTTTAGACTAAGTCTCCTTTAGAAAATTGTTTGCTCTTGACCTTTTTATTGTAATACTTTGCAATCCTTAGTTTATTGGCTTCGATATTCTCAAGAGCATGCAGTCGATGGCAACTCAAGTCCTTTAAGTCGTCTATCATAAGATTCTTGTAGACTTCGGCTGACAAATCATTTTGCAATGTGACACGCCTCGATCCAGTTTGAATCTCCCAAGGAAGGACTTCATTATGACCATACACAAGTTCATATGTTGACATTTTAATCGATCCATGATAGGCCATCCTATATGCCCATAGTGTCCTCATTAAGCGTTGAATGCCACTTCCTTGGCTGCTCTTCAATCTTTTTCTTGATCAGCTTAATCATAATCTAATTGGATACCTCTGCCTAGCCATTAGCCTGAGCATAGTAAGAGAAGAATTTAACAACTTAATTCCCATACTGGCAGCAAAATCTCCAAACTCTTCTGATGTCAACATTGTCCCTTGATCGGTAGTGATAGTTTGAGGAATCCCTAAAATGATACACAATATGCTTCCTTGACAAAATCAACCATGTTCTTTGAGGTTACGATCTTCAAAGGAATTGCCTCAACCCACTTAGTGAAGTAATCCGTTGCTACCAATATGAACTTATGTCCTTTACTTGAAGGCGGAAAAATCTGGCCAATTAAATCAATTCCCCAACCTCAAAACGACCATGATTTGATTATTGGATTCATAGCCGATGCGGGCGATTTCTGAATATTACCAAAACGTTGACAATTTTGACACCCCTTATAATATTCAAAACAATCTTCTAGTATTGTTGGCCAGAAATATCCTAGTCCTTGCGAATAATCCATTTCATCTTATAAGCCGACTGATGAGCTCCACATATCCCTTCATGTACTTCACCCATCAACACCTTAGCTTCTTCTTGATTTAAGCATTTAAGCAACACCCCATCGACTATTTTGTAATATAACTAATCATCTAGCAAAACATACTTAGTTGATTTATACCTTAGCCTCCTGGTAACCTTCTATGATGGATTCTTAAGGTAATCGACTATTTCAACTCTCTAATCACTATTCAAGGTCTCACTACTTAGGACCTCTTGAAACACTTGATAACCTGACGCACTTTGAGCTAAACGATTAGCCTCTTGATTCTATGCTCTCGGAATATGCTAAAGAGAGACATGAGGAAATTCCTTGAGCAACCTTTGGCACTCATCATAGTACTCCCTTAGAATATCTTCTTTACATTCATATAGGCCAATCAACTGATTAATAATTAACTGTGAATCTCCAAATACTTCAATTGCCTCGGCCTTTACTTCATGGAGAAGTTGAAGCCCCTTAAGAATAGCTTTATATTTTGCTTGGTTGTTGGTAATCATTGGTTCAGTTGGAAAAGCAAACTCAAAACTTGCCCCTCGAGGTGAAATAATAACAATACTAATGCCATCACCTTGCTTGCATGATGATCCATCAAAGAATAATGTCCAAGGTACCGGCTCTACATAGCCCATACTTGGCTTATGATGCTGGGTGACAAAATCGGCTATTACTTGCCCTTTGACTGCTTTGGCCAATTCGTACCTCAAGTCAAATTCTGATAACGTAAGAATCCACTTCCCCATTCTTCTATTTAACATTGGCATTGATAGCATGTGCTTGATCACATCAGCCTTGGAAACAATTGTACACTCAGCCAATAATAAATAATGCCACAACTTAGTTCAAGAGAAATATAAGTACAAGCATAACTTTTCGATGGGAGAATATCTTCTTTCTGGGTCCAAAAGCTTTCTACTTAGATAGAAAACAACTCGTTCTTTTCCTTCAAACTCTTGCATGAAGGCTGATCCAATTGTTTGGTCATTGGCCGATATGTACAACTTAAAAGGCTTACCTTGCTGAGGATGGGACTAGCACAGGTGGACATTTCATATATTCTTTTATCTCCTCAAATGTCTTTTGTTGTACATCACCCCACTTAAATTCTTGATCATTTTTCAACTTCAATAGGGAGAAAATGACAGAACTCTTTCCGACAAATTTGAAATAAACCTCCTGATAAAATTAATCTTACCAAGGAAAGATTGTAACTCTATTTTAGTAGTCGGGGGCACTACCTCATCAATTGCTTTCATACTTTTTGACCAATTTTGATTCCTCTCTCGTGGACCATGAAACCCAAAAATTGTACTAGCTGAATACTCCAAAGGCACACTTATTATGATTCATCTTTAGACCATGTTTTCTCGTGCACTCCAGAGTCTCCCACAAATTAGCTAGATGTTCCTTGTATCCCTTGGATTTCACCATCACATCGTCAATGTAGATTTCAACAATCCTACTGATCAACTTATGAAAAATATAATTCATTGCCCTCTGATAAGTTGCACTGGCATTCTTCAAACCAAAGGTCATCACAACCGATTCAAATAAACTGATTGCACTAGGGCATCTAAAAGTTGTTTTTGCTATGTCTTCCTCAGCCATAAAAATTTGATTATATCCTGCATTGCCTTCCATAAAACTAATAACCTTGTGCCCTGGCTACTGCATCTACCAACATATCAGCTATTGGCATCAGATTACCATCCATGGGTGTAGCCTTGTTCAGATCTCTGAAATCGATGCAAACTCTTAACTTCCCATTCTTCTTATACATAGGAACAACATTCGATATCCATTTGCATATCGGCACGGTCGGATAAATTTTGCTTCTAGTAATCTTTCAGTCTCCTTTTTGATATCATCAAGAACATTTGGGTTGAATCTTCTTGGAGCTTGCTTAAACGGCTGATATCCAGGTTTGATTGATAATCGATGTTCAACAATCGATCAGTCTAGACTAGGCATCTCATAGCATTCCCAAGCAAAACAATCTTTAAATTCCTTTAATAAATCCACTAACTCTTGCTTATACTCAGGATCTAACTTGGCACTCACATACGTCGGCCTAGGCCTATTGCTACAAACCAATATCTATCTCTTCTAATTCATCAGCCGACGTAAAGCCATGTCCTAGTTTACCATCTGTACCATCTATTGGATTATCCTATTAAAACAAATTCTCAAAGCCGACTACTTCGATCGGCTATTGGCTTTCATCATTGACTTTAATGAAGCCTCCTTCCCATAGCTTGCTAGAAAAACACTCGAAGTCTTCTAGCTCCCAATACATTGGATCTGCTGTCGCGATACTTATAGAATCATCATCATGAACCAGCTCAACATCATCTCCATGCCACTGAATCAAGCATTGATGCATGGTCAATGGTACACAACAATTTGCATGAATCTAGTCATGACCAAGGAGTAGACTGTATGAACCTTTTCCATCAATGATGAAGAATGTGGTGAGTAAAGTCTTACTTCCGATTAGTCAGTTCGATGTTCATTGCCCCCTGGTCTTAGATGCATTACCCCCAAAATCCTTAAGCATCATATTGGTCTCAATCAAACCTCTTGGTCCCTTGCCAAGCTTATGAAAAGTGGTGTAAGGCATAAGATTGACAGAAGCACCTCCATCCACCAACATCTTTCTCATCGGCTTCCCATCAACAAAACCCTTTTACATATAAAGCCTTTAAGTGCCGATGCTTGATTGGCTTATCGAATATAGCCTACTGTATCACCGTTAACTTGGCAACTATTTCCTCATACTTCGATTCATCAAAATCCGAATAGACTTCTTGGTTTGCTGGAGCTCTAAATTCCTATGGCAACAGAAAAACCATTTGAATATTAGTCGATGGTTGACCCTTATCGGCTGTTTGCTTAGCACGCCACACTTGAGGTCTACCAGATGCCTAAACCTATTCCAACTCTCTCTTCCTTAGGCATTGCACCCGTCCTTTTCTGGCTTCTTGTTAAACCTCCTGGACACCATTGGCCTTCTTGCCAAACATATTCTTCTTCATTACTTTCTTCTTCATAACCAGTCCAATTTTGATCAACAACTCGCTTCCCCAGCCGATTATGAACACTCCTATTTTTTAAGCGCCGATCCATATTATTATGATGATACTCATCTCGAGCGTGGATAGAACGGCAGTTGGCTTGAGATTGTCTAAACTCTCAATATTGCTCGCTGCGCTCTGGGCAATTATTTCTAGTAGGCAATTTCAAACCTTCGTTCTAGCAATGTCTAAAGAAAAGACAATTCCAATGTGATTCGACTTGTTTTCTCTCATACTTCTCTTCTTGTTGATGCTGGTATTCTTGCTCTTCTAACCAACGCTGATAATCCTTTTCCTTCTACCGCTACCATTTATTCAACAAAATTCGAGATGTAACACGTGGCCTTGTCGCCCCATCTCTTAACGTGTCTCCCTATTCGTATCAGCTCTTTCGTTGGTCACGACACCTTCTAATCTCTCTATATTTATTAGCCGATATTTGCATCTCGGGATCGACTGTTCCAGTTTCTCTTGCTCTAGTTGACATCAAGACCTTAGTCTTTCCTTTGAGTAGCCTAGCATTGACAATGTTCTGATCTCTTGGGAAAGGATTATCATCAACTTTCATCTTTCGAGGTGTATTGAATTTGAGCCTCGCTTGCTGAATAGCCCTCTGTATGTGTTGCTAGAAGACTCTGCACTCATTAGTAGAATGAGAAGTAGCATTGTGAAATTTGCAGAACTTCTTATTCTTCAACTGATTGGGAGGCAACATAACATGATTGTTGGACAACTTGATCTGTCCCTTCTTAAGCAAGAAATCAAAGAGCTTGTCTGATTTTGTGATGATGAAATCATATCTTTCTTCGATTCCTCTTCCCAAGGATTTGGCACCATTACTGTCTTCTTACCCCAATTTCATTCAGCCATGGCAACCTCTTCTTCTTCACCATCTTCATAGCCGTCATTAACTGAATATGTGTTATAGGTTTTGGCAATTGTGGCATTCTTATGGAATCAGGTATCTCCGCGCATATTCTAGGAATTGGCTATTGAGCTGCTGCCACTCATTGAGCCAACTGACCTAAATTGTCAAACTCTTGTCCCAGCTAGCTTCTCTCTCCATATTGGCAACATTCCTTGAATGGCCAATGCAGCTAGCTGATCATCAGTCAAGTTTAATGAGAAGCACAAATTTCTGGTCTCTCAGAATCTCTGAAGAAACTCGGTGCCCGATTCATTAGTTCCCTACCTTATAGTCGTCAAATTGGTAATTTTCCTTTCTCCTATCCTAGTAGTAAAAATATGTATGAAACTTCTTCTCTAGGTCAGCCCAATTAGCAATGGAGTTAACTAGCAGTGATGAAAATCAAGTGAAGGCTGGTCCTAACAGGGACAAGGAGAAGAAACGAACTCAATGGGCTTCTTCAATGGATGCTTGCACCAACTGTGTAAGATACCGACTGGCATGTTCTATTGTGCTTGTGCTATCTTGGTCAGTGAACTTAGCAAACTCTAGGGAGCCTGTAATTTGTAGGAAAGAGCGATCAAATCATACCAATCTAGATATGGGCTGTTTGTACGAGAAGGATCTACACTTTTGGCTTCAAACCGAACTGAATTCTTCATCATCTCGGTCACTCTAAGCAACAACTCATCGGCATTTGAATTTGGATTTCTCTGACAATTGCTGACCCATCTATGGATTAAAATTTCAGGTACCTTGATACCCTAGGATTTGGAATCATGTGAAGGGTATTGTAATCTATGCCATAATGATATCCTTGTGGAATCTCTATCTGCTAGGGTCCTTTGCTGGTTTACTAGCTTGAAGTCTCTGGTTATAGATGTTAGGATCTATATCTCTACGAATCCTTTGAACTGATGGAGCTATTTTTTGAGCCGACGATGGTATTTGGCCTGATGTGCCAAAATTAACCATCTGGTTCTGACCTTGCCCCGTTGGCTAGTTGCACATGCTATACTGATGATCTAGGAATTATACTGTATCTGATTAGTAGTAGCACCTTGAACTTGCTCAGATGAGCTCTGAAACTGCCTGGACATCATCATTACTAGCTGGTGCTGTTTCTTGATGGCTAGTACCAGCTTGATTAGTTCCCTGAGTCGACGGATGAGAAATATTGTAGTAAATCAGGTCCAACCTGATCAATTGGAAATCCATGGAACACTTCTTTCATGGTGTTGTGGAATGTGTTCAAGAAAACTGTATTGTGGTTCAATATGGCATCATGAACAGATTTGTTTACAACCTCCATGAAGAATCACCTATCCTCAACTTCGTCTGTATCTAACTGCCCATGCAATAGAACTCTTGGTAGTGGATATTTCTGAACAACTTTATTGTTAGTGTCCTGGTGTAGGACAACAAACACATGTTCTGAAATTCTTCTATAGCTTTACTAATGACATCATTATCCTCATCATGTAAGTCTTCATAAGGCACCATAAGGATGTCATTGTTGTTGTAAGTCGCCATGACGATTGTGGGGTCCCACCGGGTGTGCGACAACATGTGTCGGTGCAAAAACATAGTCGATGCGCTGGGCACACAGCAAGCCGAAAGGATTTGCTTGATGGAGCAAGGCTGGAGATCCGCTTGGCTTCAACGTAGGGTTAGTCAATCCTACGAATTCCTTCCCCGAGGTGTGCTAGTCAATTTGACATGCAATTGACAAAGAGAGAATGTTTATCAGTAATTTAAGGTGGAACATGCCGGTCTTTGCCCTAGACAGTTCCAAAGTGTGCCGCTTCGGAGAGCAGCAAGACGGGGAAATCAACTAAATAGCCGATATGCACAGAAATTGGCTATTACGGGACTGTAAAGCCTATGGGTAGTGATTGATTTTATGTTGACAAGTACAATACATGTAGATTTAAGTATGATCATTAGCTAAGTGGGTATTACCAGTGTAATGCGTTGAGCCGATGAATCTAACGAGAAAGGATATAACATGTGAACAAATCGACTATCAAGCACAAATGGACCTACAAACGCTTCTGAATCTAATCTATTACCATCAACAGTGAGGTTCGACCAGATCGATGGAAGCTATGATGATAATAACAAATGAAAACCAAAGAATCCGTAAAACCACCTATACATTGACAGGCTTTCCGAAGGACACGCTATATGTGTGAAAGTTCAAATGGATTGGCTAAAATAGCCGATTCTGGTGGAAAAGGGACTACAACATGTGAACAATTGACTATTTAATATGGACAAATCTATAAACTCATCAGACTTAACCTGCTATCTCTAACAGTGGGGTTTGATAAGATCGATGGAAGCCATGATAAAGACAACAAATCAAACCTTTAAAGTACATAGATCTATTCACATTTAACAGAATCATAGAGACACACTGTAGGCGTTAAAGCATAGGCGATCAGCTATTTAGCCGATGCAGGCATAGCAAATAGTTAAGGTCATGCCTGATCGAGAACAAATCTACCAACTAGCATCCTCCGATCTAAAGTGCCATAAGTGGGGATCGACTGGATCGTTACATCCTTAATAGCGAACCACAGACTAGATTCAACTAGCCAGTAAACCTCTTCAAGATCATACATGCCTTAACCACGTACTATGCACAATCAAGATCGAGGTAGAACAGCCGATAAAACGTAACCCATCGCTCAAAGTAAGAAATATCATATTGTAACAAAGCAAACGATGGACTAAAAGGATGTGAGGCCGATCTAGATCGATCTCGATCGAGCAGATTGATGTTGCTAAAAAACTATTGATAGTAAAAACATCAGGAAGATCAGTAACTTAATGAATCTACCCAAAGGACGCCACCCTTAGGTAGAGCCAATAACTTGACCTTAAGTGATCGCACTACCAAACTTGAGCCCATATAAACCTTATAGTCCGTTGAGTATCACGAAGGATCTTGAATAATCAACACACAACCAAGATCATACATGATTCAACATACAAGCCACATGTTACATAAGTTCACAAGTAGTTCAACATACATCGGAGTACAAAAAGAGTTAATACAACTCAAACTCAAATGTAGTAGCAGAAGCAATATAGTTTTAAAACCATCACCACACACACTTGTTCCAAATACATGCCAGTTTGTGATCAAGTCCAACAAAAGCATCATAGATAAGACCACATAGAAGAGCCTTGCCCAGTGGCCTTACTCCTCGTCCACGACAGGGAGAGAAGCAATTCTTACAATACCCAATGGTATACCAGTGCCATCTACAACAAGTGGGAAATAAACCCTGAGTACAAGAAGGTACTCAGCTAGACTTACCCATCATAAACCAAAAATACAATGACACCAAGGATCATGTAAGGCTTTATTAGTGGAGCTAGCTTGACAACATTTTTCATAAAAAAGCCACTAGTTGAGCTATACATTTTATAATTCGATTTCAAGTTAATTATAGCTATTCATCTCTAGATTAGCATCTAACCTATGCTAACCATGTGATGTATGATTATGTAGCATAACAATAATAACCATAGCCAGTGTAACATCCCCATGTTCATCATGACCATCAATTTCCATAGTTCAATTACTACGATGTTGGAGTTAGTCGAGTTTCTCACTATCCGAGGCATGCATTTAAAATGACAAGAGGGCCTCGAACGCTGCTGGTCCTTAAGCGGCTCAGACGGAATCACAAGTGTCAACCTACAACCTAGACTCCTGCTCGGCCTCCATTTACCTTACCACATAGTTCTTTTGCACTGATAGCAAATATAGCCAACCGTGACCAGACATCCACCTTACATCTCGATAGGTGATAGGAAATCACCTTGACTTCTACCGAGCTAAGCATGGCTAAGCATATATTCAATCCTAGACCTACACAAGGGTTCAAGGTATATTTCTAGACAAGGAAATGATACTGCATAAAGTGTTTCCAATCAACTCCTATAACTTTATGCATCAAACATAAAAGGACTCAAGTGGATATTTATAAAACATAGGAGGCTTAGAATACTTCCGAGGCTTGCCTTTCAGAAAGGATGTAGGCCTATGATCTAGGGCACTCTGATAATTCCTCTGGGGCCTGCTCTTCCCTTTCTGGAGCTACTTGCTATGGTGCTTCCTGGTTCTCTTCTTCCACTGCCTTGAATTCCAATAGCATTATTCCCTTTGGCGATCCTATATGCATGAGCCTACAATAGGAGACAAGAATGCATAGGTGATGATAGGATATGCTGCAATGCATAAACATATACGTACTTAACAATAGGGTACTATGGTGATGACAAGAGTAACTTTATTTTACTGAGTAGGTGTATATCTCTTCTCTAGTACAAGAAACATACACTCACCATGTTCTAGCAACCTAAGATCGAGTTGTTCAACATCATTAAGAGGTCTATTACCTATAGCTAACAACTTATCTTAATTAGCCTAATCATCTAATTTAACAGGCATCATGATACTACAAGGCAACAATTCAAGGACTAGATGCATTTGAATTATAGAGCAATAAATATATAACTGCATACACCCAATCAAAATTGGTCACAACCATCTGTACGAACAGATTATATACATCACTAACATGTTCAAAGGCATAATGGTTGGACCTAAATCAATTGTATATAGGCCTTTATTACTTTATTTAATTTGGATGAAAATTGGAACTCCTACTTCTACTACACAGAAAATTCTAGAAAAATTACAGTAGCTCATACATGCTCTCAAGTAATTGTTGTTAAAATTTCATTCCATTTAGACAAGTACAACAACCTCTACAAAAATGACAAGTTACATGCTTTATAGTCACCTAAATATACTTAGCATAGTGAAAAGTGTCAAGCAACAAATTTCATATTTTTCTTACATTCCTTATACTACCAGAACACTGTATAAATTATTTCATGTCCATAGGTCACATACAGCTACCACAATTAATTTCACAAGGACTAGCATTTAAATAAGTCAAAATAAGAAATCACATTTCAATCATACTAACGGTAGGTGTAACATTTTTCCTAGCTCTAGCATGTTAAATCAAGACTAGCAAAATTGGAATCACATTTTTAGCATCTTCCAAACTTAAGTTATGCATTTTCAAGATTAATAGGAATAAACAAAATAATTTAAACAGGGTATAAAACTATAGCACATACTAAGTTTCATATTTTACCAGATAGTACTCATTAAGATGAATCTAACAAAATTTGGTTCACTCAATTTGGACACTCCTAGCTCGAGATATGAATTTTTGAAGTTTGGATCAATTTTTGAAAAAGAATAAAGAAAAACATTCAAATCCAAAATCGCTATGTGCACCCAACTTAGCGCACCCGCTGCAACTGACCGCTGGGCCCTGTGGTCAACTAACCCCACACATCAGAGACACATAGTAAAGGCACAATTTTGATCGGTGAGAGCTCACCGACGGCAAGGTCTCCGGCAACGAGGTCACCACCGTCATGTTCCCCACCCTCTCGCGCATCTAATGGTACCCTCGGTTGGCTCAGTGGATCATCAGAGCTACCTCGCGGTGGCCATGGTGGCTTAGCGGAGGTGCTTGGTGGTGGATTCGCTGTCTCTGGCAATGACATGGCCACACGAGTGTGGCTACAACGTTAGGGGGTCCTTGCGAAGCTCTTAGGTGCGGGTTAGGGTTAGTAGCGGCGTCTGAGGGGCATGTGGCTATGTGCATGATGACACGATAGCGTGAGCACAACTATGGTGAGGTCACTATTCTGATGAGATGTCTCCTAGTGGTGAGTCTTCGTCTTCGGGGAAGGTGCTATGGGCCACGGTGGAGCGGAAACAAACATAGGAGGGGGAAGATAGGGTCTAGTTTGGGCTGGTCGTGGTGAGCTTGAGCTCACAGCCATGGTAGGCATGCATAGTGCGATCGCGTGTTCCCACGCTGATGCTGTGGTAGTAGTTAAATAGGCTACAACCTTACATCTAGACCCTATGGTGATGACCAACTAAGGAGAAGAAAGTAGGAGTAGTGGTGGTGGCTGGCCACGGGTGAGCTTGAGCTTGGCGGCGTACCGTGGCCATGGCGGCGACGGCGATGCGCAATGTGGCCTTACCCTTGCATGAAAAGTGGGATAGCAGCTCAGGGAGGTGGAGCAAGTCACGACGATGCTTTGCATGTGACAAATTGGGCGGAGGTGCGGCGATGGCGACGGCGGCGCGGCTCAACTCTGGCGTGTGTGAGCGAGAGAGACGAGAGGAGGAGCGAGTGAGCGCGTGAGTGGGGTGAGCGTGGACACATGGCACACTTTAGCGTGTGCCCGGCCACGACGCGGCCCAGCCCCGATGTACGGGCGCTACACGTCGGCCACGGCCTACATTAGGTGACTGACAGTGCGAGTTCAAGCAATTGGTACTCCTCATCCATGGCAAGTTAGTGAAAATTCCATTACTAAGAGTTATAGAGCTACATGTGATCTACAAATTTGCTTTAATAAGTTTGTCCTAATTTGCCATGGTTTTCAAGTTACAATGCTCCAAAGTAGGTCACTTGAAACTGTAAATAGCTTTTTGACTTAGCAAAATTCCTAAGTCCTAAAAATAGCATACTATGGCTTCTTGTGGGCCCTATTTGACCATGTTAGGCACTGAATTAGCTCATGACCCTTAAATAATGCTTGTTATCCATGTCAAGAACTACAAGTTTCATTAAGGATGCAGTGTCATGCAAACACTCTAGACTATAGTTTAACTCTAGTCAAAGTAGTATCATGAAAAATAAAGTTTTGAGTAAACTAGGACTTAGAAGCAAATTTGGCCCATGTCATGAATACAAACATTGTTCCATTTTCCATCCTAGAGTTGTATTGGTCTATGATTGGAAGCCCACTCTATGTGACCGTATCAAGACCTGGATGTCCATGTTTAGTGTGTGCATGTAGTGCAAGATTTCAAGCCTCACCAAGAGAAAGTCATTTGAAGGCTAAAAAAGAATATTGAGGTACTTAAAGCATACACAAAATGTTGGTTTGTGGTATCCCAGAGGAGCAAAGTTTGAACTAGTTGGTTACTCTGACTCAGATTATGTGGGATGCAAGGTTGAAAGGAAGAGCACCTCGGGCACATGTCAATTATTGGGAAGATCACTTGTTTCATGGTCATCAATGGAAGCAAAATAGTGTTTTATTATCAACCGCCGAAGCCGAATACATATCCACCGGTAGTTGTTGTGCACAAATTCTTTGGATGTAGGCCACCTTGAATGACTTTGGAATCAAGTTCAAGAAAGTGCCATTGCTATGTGATAATGAGAGTGCAATCAAGCTAACCAACAATCCTGGTTCAACATGCAAGAACAAAGCACATTGACGTCCACCACCATTTCATTAGAGATCATCAACAAAAAGGGGAACATTTGCATTGAGAGTGTGGGCACTGAAGATTAACTTGCTGATATATTCACCAAGCCATTGGATGAGAAAAGGTTTTGCAAGCTAAGGAATGAGTTGAACATATTGGATTTCTCAAATATGTGTTGATGCACCCCCACTTATATGACATGCCTCTCCTTCAAGCAACCAAGGTAAAACTTGATTGGCATGCATACATTCCTTGCTAAGGACATGTTTAGTGCACCTAGTCATTCCTCTCATGTTATAGGATCATTAATGAAAATCAAATGAATTTGATGCTTGTATAGTACCATTATTGCTTCTATGTTTGAAATGATCTAGTGGTAGCATATGATATGTTTGTGGGCTTATGAACCTAGTGTTTGATCTAGAAAATGAGCTATAAGTGTCTAACTCAACATGGTACAAGAGAACCCTTGAAATGAGGTGTGAAGAAGCTTGTCCTTGGATCAAACCGAGTTAAATATCTTTGGCAAGTGTTCTAGATTGGACCAAATTTGGAAAAATGATCCTCACCCTATTGATTGACATTGATAATCTTAACCTATCTAAAATTTGAACCTTTATGGTCATTGATGACAAAGGGGGAGAGAAACAAAGATATAAGTGATAAGGAGAGAAGTACTCACTAAGGGGGGAGAACTTTGACATTGGGGGAGAGATATGACAAAGTAAGGGGATCAATTAAAATTTTGAGCACACAAGTAGGGGAGCAAGCTCATAAACTTGTATGTTGCATTTGAATGTGCATTTCATATGTTTGCTTGCATGGCACAAGTTTTAAATTTCAATATCCATGCTTGTGTGGCTATGCTAGTTGTAGGTTTGAATGATGAAATGAAAAACTAGCATGCATAGGTTGAGTAACTAGACTTGTGTCTATATTATGAAAACTAGACCCTTACTTCTAATGTTGATCTCACCATGTATTCTAGTTTTTTGTGTATGTCTAGTTACTAATGGTGCTAAGGATGGTATATTTGGTTCACTCTAATTGGTATCATGCTTCAAAGGTTCATCTCTTATACCTTAGCATCATGCGGTCATCAAAGTGCCACTAGATGCTCTAACTCATTGCATATAGATTTAGGATCTAGTGGAGAGATAACACCCTTGAAAATCATTGTGAAAATATGCCAACACATGTGCACAAGGTGATACACTTGGTGGTTGGCACATTTGAGCAAGGGTGGAGAAGTTCGAGAAGTGAAGGAGGTGTTTGTCACTAAAATTTAGTGATCGGACACTGGGTCAAAATGTGACCTGACACATAGGTGATGAGTCTAGTCATTTCTAAATTAAGGTCGCGTGCTCGGGCTCAGTGTGGTGTGTGACTGGACAATGATTCTTCTTGTGACCTAACTCACCAAGGGTGCATCCGGTCATTGGTGACGTAGGGTGATGTAGGCGACGTTGCGCGCGCTGTGAAGACCTGACACTGGCGTGCGTCTGGTAGTGCAAAAGTAGACACGTCAGGTCACATTTCAAGCACTCTAGAATGTCTCTAGAAGTGACCTAATGTGTGAGCATTGAAGTGATCAACATGTTTGGTCATTAGTTGGAGACGCACGGCATTGTGATCACCTGACGCGGTGTGGGTGCGTCTGGTCATTGTGGGCATGTGTCCGGCCATTACTTAAGTGAGGTGCGGGCATAGTTGACTATTAGTGATCAACGGCTCACGTTTGAAGGTGTTGACACATGGATGGCTCCCTATGACTGAATGTTGGGCATCGCGTGTCAGGTCAATCTGACCTGCATGTCCAATCGTCCCGAGTTGGGTTGCTTTGTGAGCCCAACGGATCTATTTCGATGGAGCCTCTATTTAAGGTGTTTGGCAAGCTCAAGCTCACTCTCTAGGCCATTTGCAGTTATATAGCAACCTTGTGAGCTTAGCCAAAGTCCTCCCACTCATCTCCATCATTGATTCATCATCTTTGTGAGATTGGGAGTGAATCCAAATGCTTTGCTTGAGTGTTTGCATATAGAGGCACTTGGTGTTCATGTTTCGCTGTGGGATTCGCTTGTTACTCTTGGTCGTTGCTGCCACCTAGATGGCTTGGTGCAGAGAGGATCATCGAGCAGAGGAAGGTGCTTGTCTCTAGCCCTGATCGTGGTGATTGGGAGGGGTTCTTGACCTTTCCCTTGTAGAGAGCCAAAAGGTACTCTAGTGGATTTCTTGTGGCTTGTGTGATCCTCATCTTGTGTTGGTTGTGTGGCACCCTATTGAGGGTTTGGCGTGTGATGCCAATTAGTGTGTGAACCTCCAAGTGAGTGAATTGCCACAACAAGGACTAGATTGCCGGTAAGCAAGTGAACCTTGGTAAAAACTCTTGTGTCATCTTGTCCCAAGGATTTCTTGATTGATTGTGATTTATTTGCACCATCATATTGTGATTGGCTCTATCCTCGACATGGTGGTGTAATCATCATATCCCCTCTCTTGTATTTACATTTCTAGTGTTGCTTCGCTCTTTAGTGTAATTAGTTTTGAGAGCAAGTTTGTGTCGAGTCTAGTGGTTAGTGAGGCTCTTTAGTTAGTATTTGAGAGCTCACTAACTTGGTGTAGTAACTTAGCCAATTGTTGTAACACCTCTGGTGTTTTAAACACTAAAATATGCCATGTCATCATATGCATTGCACATCATTTGTGTGTTAGTGAAAACTTTGATATGCATTCACTAAAACAAGTTTATTTTATGATTATATGTGTTGACTTGTATGGATGAATCAAGTTCAAAACCTTAGCATTGAATTGGAATTTCCAAAAACCCTAATTTCCAGCATTTAATATTACCCTAGAAAACCTAATTCAAAATCTAAGCACATTTTGGGGTTGAGCCTAAAAGGAAAAATGTAGAGCTTGTCAATGTGTACAAAGTTGGTTTTTAGAGTTTTCAAAGTTGTTTTGTAAAATTTGGAGTAATTTAAAATGGGATAAATTCTTAAAGTGTCCCCCTTTTGATTTCAAACTTGCATTTTCAAATCTAGACATAATTTGGGTATGGTTATTAAAGCAAAGTTGTAGAACTTTGAATTTGGAACAACTTTTATTTTTGGAGATTTTTGAGTTTCCATACAAATTTGAGAGTAATTTGAGAAATTGAGTGAGTGGCAATTTGGTAATTTGCTTGAACAGTGCAAGCAGGCAGCTCTCGCCGCCGGCCATGCTTCCACCGGCTTCTACGTGCGTCTACGAGTGCCACCTCCTGCTTTGACGTGTTCGCATTGCCATAACATGTCGAGCGCACCTTCTTCCGCCGCCCTCCGCTCACCTGATAACTCTGGGCGCCGTCCAATCGCTCTCTCCCTTCCCTCTATTTTCCCGTCACTGCCGCCCTGCTCTGTCGAGCTCATGCTAGAGCCACCGAGCCTTCCCGTCTCCAACCAGTGTCACCACCATAACTGCGTTTGCCTGGCGCACCCATAGAGCCATCTAGCTGAGCCTCTCTCTCCCTGGAGTGCCCGGCGGAACGTCGTCTTCCTCCTCTCCGGCGAGATGGCACCGTGATCCACTCCACCGTAGACATGGAGTTCTGGTGGGCTTCTCACTTCGCCGTTTATTATTTCATGACCCTCATGATTTAGCATTGCTCATAGTCTTGATCATTCATCATTTGGCAGTTTGCATTTGCCGAAACAGAGCTTTGCCGTGAGTTCACGCCGCCGCCATCGTCTCCAACATCGACGACTTAGCTCCAACTCGCTGCAGCCGTCGTTCTCGAGTGCATCAGCTTCGAGGTGAGCCACTGATCATGCCTGTGCAGTCTTTTTAACCTCTACCACGCCGTAGCCACCGGACCACGGGACGCTAGCGAGTTTTGCTCTGCCGTGCCACTGCGCTCGTCGCTGCTTGCGTTGTAGGGCATTGGGGGGTTCTATTAAGGGCTCAGTTAAGTCCATTAGGAGTTGCTGAGTATGCCGAAGACCTTTGTATCGCCGGTGAAGTCATAGATCGCTGGGTGAGGTCACTCTAGTGACCTAGAGCTTCAACCTGTGCCACCGGTGTGTGTGCAATGGCTAGGAGATCATGTTGGTCCGATTCCCGCCCCCGGAAACCTTGCTGCCGGTGAGAACACGCCGGTTAGAGGCTCGCTGTCGCGCTGCTCTCACTGATGGGTGGGACCGCGATGTCAGTGACTGTTTATGTGAAAATGATTTTTTCTATTTTGCTAAAATGTTTAAATAGTGCTATGATTTGTTTATTTTGTGTAGAATTAAATAGAGCTCCAAAAATTATGAAAATTTTTGTGTGACCTCTCTGAGATGTAAACTTTTTAGGAAAAATATTAAGTGCTACTTTTCAGAAAATTTTGAATGTGATAAAAATTGCTCAAATTAATTAAGAAATGGGTTTTCATGATTTTTCTACGCTTGTATAATTATCCAAAATTATGAAAATTGTTTTTACACTTAGTTATCATGTGATGAGCCTTCACAAAAATTTTGAGCTCAATTGGAAAAAGTTGTTTTAATTCATAATTTTGAATTAATTATTAATTAATAAAAACAAATATTAACTCTTAATGACTTAGGTATTGTTTGAATTTTGGAATTGAGTGATGACCTTGGGTCATAAGCATAAGATGATCCTAGGCATTTAAAGTAAGTGTTTGAGTTTATAAAAAAAGTTTAGTTAGTTTTTGGCTTGTAACTATACTGCGAAGGAAAGTTGTATTCAAGTTATTAACCTTTGCATCCATCATCAAGCATCATGTTTTATATCTCGCATCATTATAAACATGGCATTATTACTACGTGTAGTGAACGAAAGTGGGAACGTGGTAGTCAACCAAGTTGTTGAGGGAGTTAATCCGCCTGTTGAGGTCGGGTTTGGTATCTGTGGAACATCTCCGTTATCGGACTTTTCCGATAATCAAGGAAAGCCCTGGATGCATTTAAACCTACCTTGTGTTTTACAAATTTATATCGCTTTTGCTTTTAAATACTGCATTAAGTGATTAGGAGTTGAGTGGAAACCTAATTGGTGCATTACCAACCTTGCTTTTCCATATAAACCTTGTTACCAGTTTCAATTTGGGAATGCCCACTTATGCTTAGTCATGCTTAGACCGATAGAAGTCGGGTGATTACTTGTCACCTGCGAGATATAAATGGATTTTTGGGTACAATTGGGTATTTATGTTATCATGAGATATAATCTTATGGAGTAATAATTCTAGACCAGGCGGACTCGGTGTATGAGAGCCACAAGACATGGATGTCTTGTGAGCGGGTTCTTTCCGCCTGTGTCGGTTAAGAACCGTCCGTTGTTGAATTGCATGAGGTGAGACTTTGTAGTACTGGCCACATACTCCGGTAAGCCTTAACTCGGCTATTCTATTACAAGAATGGCTACTTACACACTAGGAGTGGAGAGATGGCGAGAGTAGCGTGTACCCATGTGGCCATGGGCTGGATTGGTGGAGTACTGTATTCTCGGATGGCGCAGACCCGTTCTTGTTTTAGAGGATCTGAGGGTAGGTTGGTATATGTAGGTCGGGGACCTACATATGTCGTGTGGTTGGGAATCCCCAGCTAGGTTATAATCGGTTCGAATCGTCGTTGCTCCTCGGTTATGGAGACTCAACTCACTGTTCATCATCGTAGTTAATAAATGAAACTTAAGGAAGATTTGAGAAAGGGGTTGATATGAAGTTCATGATCTCAATATGGATCATGGTAGATTCATATAGGATCTTGATAAGGGTTATATGTTGAAAGAAAGAATCTTATGATAGAGCTTTTATGCAAAAGAACTTTGATTCTTGCTAAAGCCTTTCCTTGAATCCCTGAGCCTGCATTTCTGAGTCTTATCTATTGTTACTTCAGTTAAGTCTTGTTGAGTACTTTTGTACTCAAGGTTCGTTAAACCCTTGTTGCAGGTGAGCCTCATGCGCAGGTCTGCTTTGGACCATGCTGCATGACGGTTTTTCAAATCAATGATGACAAGTAAATGTGTGGCGCTTGGGCAGGGCACTTTATTGTGTGTTTTGTTTTATGTTACTAAGCTATTCCACTACTATGGTTTGTAATAATAATCATACTTAGTTTGTGAAACAACTATTTTGTAACTAAGTTATTGTAAGACTTCCGCTATTTTACTCTGATGTATATTACTGAATAAACTGTTGTAATACTGCAATGACTCTGTGATGGATCCTACTCGAAAGAAAACATGGATGATTCGGGTTTCCCGAGGACACCCGACAGGCTTCTTAAGTTACCAGGAACATATGCATAGTCGTCAGAAGTCATTAGACAATGATAGGTGCATGTGGACCCTATAATTTAGGAGGTTCTGCCACAATTGTGTGCTTAGAGATCATAATCACTAGAATTGTGGTAGGTGGCTTGCACTTTTGGTAGGCTAGCGCAACACTCGCTTCGCCGTTTAATTGTCTAACATCTTTGCTAAGAGTTGTTGTGGAAATTTTTAATAGGCTATTCACCCCCCTCTAGCCATTAGGACATTTCAAGTGGTATCGGAGCTGTGTTCATAGTGATTTGAGGCTTAACAACCTTTGGTGTCAAAATGGCACAAATCAACAACACTAAGAAGCCACCCCAATTTAATGGCACAAATTATCCATATTGGAAGTCTAAGATGACCACACACATCAAGTCAATCAATAGAAAGGTGTGGAAGGTGGTGGAGACCAAAATTGAGATAGCCGATCCAGAGAATCCCACTACGGCCAAAGAAGTACTACTCCAAAACAATGATATTGCTCTTAGTGCTATTCATGATGCTATTGATGAGAGAACATTTGATTAAATGAAGAACATTGAGATGGCTCATGAGGCTTGGAAGAAGTTGGAAGAATCATTTGAGGGCACCAAGGCAATAAAGGGTGCAAAGGCATACATTCTCAAGGAGAAATTTGCTAGCTTAAAGATGAAGGAAGATGAGAGTGTGCCAGACATGTTCCATCGGATGGAGGTGCTTGTCAATGATCTCAAAGCACTTGGTAAGAAAGTGGAGGACAAGGACTTCTCACATAAGTTCTTGAGATGCTTACCCACAAGATTTGGTATGTTGGTCACCTTGCTAGTGAGAATCGGTTTGGACACAATGACACCAAACCAAATCTTGGGAGATATCATGACCGATGATGCATATAGAGATGATGATAAGAAGGAAAAAAAGAAGGAGAAGAAAGATGAGAAGAAGGATGAGAAGAAGAAGAGTGTGACATTCAAAGCCACATCATGCAAGGGGAAGGCCAAGCAAGACAAATCAAGTCAAGATGAAGGCTCATTCTCTTGGGATGATGATGATGATGATGATGATGAGAAGATGGCTCTCTTTGCGAAGAGATTTGGCAAGTTCATGGTGAAGAAGGGCTATCGTGCTAGAAGAAAGAAGTCTTCTTCCAAGAACAAGGAAGAGTCAAGAAGGTGCTTCAAGTGTGGAAGCAAGGATCATCTTGTTGCTCAATGCCCATACAATAGCGACAATAATGATGATGATAAGAAGAGCAAGAAGAAGGACAAGAAGGAAAAGAAAGAGAAGAAGGACAAGATGACCATCAAGAAGAAGAAGGGTGGTTCATTTGTGATCACTTGGGATAGTGATGCTTCCTCAAGTGATGACGATGATAGTGATGATGACAAGACCACCAAGAAGATGGCTCTTGCAAGCATTGCTATTAATGAGAAGTCTTCTGTCTTCGACACTCCATCATGCTTCATGGCTAAGGACGCTAAGGTACAAACTTGTGATGATGGATGTGATGAAGAACATGATAATGGAAGTGAAAGTGAAAGTGACAATGATGATGAACCCACTAAAGATGAACTAATCGACATGTTAGAAGATGCTAAAGAACATTTTGACATTAAGAGAAGGGAATGCAAATACTTGCGAAAGGAACTAAAAGCCCTTAAGCAAGCTTTTGATGAGCTCAATGCATCTCATGAGAGGCTAGAGGAAGCCTATGAGAAGCATGGTAAGGCTCACAAGAAGCTTGAAAACAAAAAAGATCAAGGCAAAGGTAAAACTTGATATTTTTGGTTTAGTGATCGAGACACTTAGCGAGTGTGATCACATTTAGGATTGAAAGCCGTACTATTAAGAGGGGTGAAACTTGAAATCAAAATGCGATTATCAAAGTGCCACTAGATGCTCTAACTCATTGCATATGGATTTAGGATCTAGTGGAGAGCTAACACCCTTGAAAATATTTGTGAAAATATGCTAACATACGTGCACAGGGTGATACACTTTGTGGTTGGAACATTTGAGCATGGGTGGAGAAGTTGGTGAAGTGAAGGAGGTGTTTGTCACTGAAATTCAGTGACCAGACACTGGGTCAAAATGTGACCTAACGCACAGGTGATGAGTTTGGTCATTTATAAATTAAGGTGGCATGCTCGAGCTCAGTGTGTTGTGTGACCGGACACTAATTCTTCTTGTGACCTGACTCACTAAGGGTGCGTCCGGTCATCGGTGACATAGGATGACATAGGCAACGTTGCCCGCATTGTGAAGACCCAATGCTATTGTGCATTCGATCGTGCAAAAGCAGACGCATCAGGTCGTGTTTCAGGCGCTCTGGAATGTCTCTAGAAGTGACCTGACATGTGGGCGTTGAAGTGATCGGCATGTCCAGTCGTTAGTTGGAGGCGTGTGGTGTTGGGAGCACCTGACACGACGTGGGTGCGTCTAGTCATCGTTGGAGTGCATCTGGTCATCACTTAATTAAGGCGCGGGCATAGTTGACCATTGGCGATCAACAGCTCACACTTGAAGGTGTTGACACATGGATGTCTCCCTATGCCTAGACATTGGGCGTCGTGCATCAGGTCAATCTGACCTGCGCGTCCGATCATCCTGAGTTGGGCTGCTCTATGAGCCCAATGACTCTATTTTGATGGAGCCTCTATATAAGGTGTTTGGCTGGCTCAAGCTCACTCTCCTTGCCATTTGCATTGACATAGCAACCTTGTGAGCTTAGCCAAAGTCCTCCCACTCATCTCTATCATTGATTTATCATCTTTGTGAGTTTGGGAGTGAATCCAAGTGCTTTGCTTGAGTGTTTGCATCTAGAGGCACTTGGTGTTCGTATTTCAATGTGGTATTTGCTTGTTACTCTTGGTGGTTGCCTCCACCTAGATGGCTTGGTGCAGCGAGGATCGTCGAGCAAAGGAAGGTGCTTATCTTCAGCCCTAATCGTGGTGATTGTAAAGGATTCTTGACCTTTGCCCAACGGAGAGCCAAAAGGTACTCTAGTAAATTTGTCGGGTTCTTAAACCTGGGGTCCCCCATAGACTGACTTCCCAACAAAGGCTCAGCCCAAGCAGACAACGCGCAACTCATGGGCCGGCCCAAGTATCGGAACAACAGGCCAGAAGGGCGATCCAATCACCGACTAGAAGGCCTGGCCGAGGAGGAACGACGCCTGTTTTCCAACTTCGGCCCTCCTCTCCGACCAGAGCGCTCACTTCGATCTCCAGCCCACCTCTGGACGGCCTCTCTGACCGGAAGGCCTGACTGAGACACTACTTCCATCTTCGACCCCGTGTCTCCAACTAGGGTACGCAAAAACCCTGCTCACCGCTCTTCTCCAACTGGCGCAACCAGAGCCGACTAGGACCGACCGACCGAGGACGCCCGCCGGAAAGGACTTGGGAACAAATGGAGAAAGCAAGGCAAGGCATCCAAGTCAAACCACGATACTAGGGACCATACCCTATACACTTGTAGAAAATAGTGCTCTGCAACTACCCTGACATAAACAGTGTTATAGGCGCCAATATTTTCCCTACAGTATTGTGGGCGCCATTAAATCCCATACAGTAAGGCTCCCTACCACGTGCCTCTAGGCATCAACGGTGTTGTGGGCGCCGGCATTTATCATACTGAGTGAACATGGTAAAACCCCTCACATACCTCTAGGCATCAACAGTATAGCACGTCCCGACATCTTCTATACCCGAACAAAACGACTCAGCCTTCCACGTACATCCGACATCCAACATTGTTGTTGGCGCCTACCATCATCCTGTACCTGTCGTCATGGGCAGCAAGGTTTAGAAGCATACGTACTCTCTCCCTCTCACTTGTAAGGCCATCCCCTTCATCTATAAAAGGGGATGCGTTCTCTCCCAAGAGACTCAGTTAATCCAGGTTGATTCAAGTGCCTCTAGATTCATTAGATCAATCAAGTTCACTAGCTCACAACCATAGAACCGCCAGGTTCGGACCTCAAGCACACACTTGAACACTTAGCTCATAGCAGAGCTCCTGTCACTCTTGGCCCTTCCGACCGGAGCAGACCAGACCTCTTGTACTCCCCATCTTTCTCCTTCTCGTTTGTAACCCCACTGCAAACTTCGAGCACCTGGGCTCAGGAATAAAGTCATCGACCGACACCAATTGGACGTAGGGCACGTTGCCTGTACTAGTATAAACCCTATGTCATTGAGTGATAGGCCACCTCCGATCACAACGTACGGTAAAACTACAAAAATTTACTTGTTGGTCACTTTGTGCACCGATAGTTGGCGTCGTCCGTGGGGAAGATGTTGTACGTTCAACACTTTTTGGTCATCGGATGGCCCACTTTTCTACCACCTCCACCATGGCGAGCTCAGGCGATATGATTCGCTTTGGCTCACTCGAGTTTCCTATGCTCCCACCGGTTAGGATGCCGGTTCCACCCATCTTTGAGCCATCCCATGCCTTCCTCTTTGGAAGCCTAAGCTTCGTCGCCGACCGGCTTAGCATACTACACCTCCGCGAGGAGGCTCTAGTTCCAGCGCCCATCGGAGGGGCGCCCCCCATTAGCTCCGGGACGCACGACGACATCAATAATGAGGCCTCTGCGCTTCATTTTGAACAAACTCTCTGCTCAAACCCTGCTATGAGTAATGTACATGCTGTTATTTACTTGCTATTTTCTATCTTCTACCGATTACCCAGAGGGACCCTGTTGTCTCCGTCGCAACTGCCATATGACCGGTTCCCCTATGGCCTCATGTCTCTAGTGGACGCATATGCCTAGGGGCTCTGAAGGATGCCAGCGCTGCCCCCTCTCATGTCCAAATTTGTGGGGATGGCGAGCTAAGCTCCCACTTGTTTCCTCGACCTCATGGATGACGATATTGAGAGTGACGGCTCTAGCATTGGCGATGTGGCACCTAGCCACCATCCATCCTAGGAATGCGCTATGGCAGACGCTCTAGGATAGCCACCGGTGGTAACGGAGCCCTATAGACTCACACCCCTCTGGACCCTCATGTGGAGACCACCAAGCTCACATGGGAGCAAGGTGAGGGACTATGACAACAGTGGCTGCACCAGCCATCGACTACGCCTGCACGCTCGACGCACCACACTATGCCCCGCACACATAGACTGACGAGCGGCGCCCGGGGTCGTGCCCGTCGGGTCCAGTGCAACACCATGGACAGCAAAATGATCCCTCATAGTTCGCTCGAGCCAATCAGAATATCACCGCTGTGGCAATGCTTCTACATGGCCTTCCCGAGACGAATGACCCTCGGGAATAGGCGATCCATCGAAACCTCTGGGCACTAGTTGAGACCGCCATCATTCAACAAGCGGAGACCTCCATATCGCGACACCGACTCGTGGCCTCGCTCCCCACCAGGGGAATAGAGATGCAGCAGACGAGTCGCTCCATCCGCTCACCGCTACAACCGCCGAGCACAGCACAAGAGGCCACATCGGCACCTCGTCTTGACTTGATGACCGCTCCGCACTGACCGCCTGTATACGCGCGGCTCGGGCCGAACCGAGACACACACAGCAGTGACCGGAGTCCCTGCCCTGATGGCTCGGGACCACGGACCTTTGTCCAACACCTCTAGCAAGCACCGCTCCTACCACGCTCCAATGGAGGCTGAGGCAAAGGCAAGGCCAAGCGCTAGGATTAGGACGAGGGCCCCTCCATGCAGAAGGGGAAAAAGAACAGAAAAGATCACTGTCGACCGGCCAACTCTGCGTTTGTCGTGATGACTAATCACATGGGCAAGCAGCCCCGGCAGGACCCTCTGGGCCACTTCCATGAGCTCATGGAGAGCCCATGCACCAACCACAACTACCCCGTCAAAGACCTCTACAAGGACTACGAGCTCCTCAAGCGCCTTCTGCGACAGGCCAGCGGCCCAAAGGAAGAAAAAGGCGCAGAAGTAGCGGCCGAGAAAGGGGGTGTAGCGGACAAGGATCCGGATGACTGAAGGTTGAAGTGATCCGACTAGACGTCTACCGACTAAAGGATGACAACAATGACATTCTCACCAAATGCTTGGAACAGCTATGTCATTTTTTCTTCCCCTCAATTTCAATCTTACCATTGTTTACTTAATGTTTGCTCCTATAAGAGCACCCCGACCCGAACACTTTTTGGCCCAGGTCGTTTGGGGGCTCCATGAGGGTACACTACTACCTCTCTTTTTTGTTTACTATGATACGGTGAAACTCCTTCTAACCCAAACAAATGGGTAGTTCATTCCTTTAAATTGCCTTACGTAGCTTTGCTTTAAAAACATTCCGACCGATCGCACCCCGCATTTCCCTATGGTTACGAGCAGCTAAGCCTCACGGGCCATGCCCTGGGCTCCCAAGGTTGCAGCCTACGGGATGAATGGGCAAGTATGAGAAAGAAAGAATAAAAAAACAAAATTATGCTAAGGGAAAAACTATGGAACGAAAGGGACAAGTTTCCCTGAACGTAGTGACTCCATCACAAAAAAACGAAGCCGATTGTAGTCATTAAAACACACAAGAACATTTACACTGGGGCTCCCCCACAAACTTAATCTTTTTACATCTACTAAACTACTTATACTTTACAAGCTATTGGGGTGGCTCAGCGGTATATGTTGTCGGTACGACCGACGAAGGCGCAGGCTGCTCACTCCCCGGCGGGACGACATTCGGCTCAGTCGACGCCGGGGTGATGTCCACCTCTGACCCAGGCTCCATGTCATCCGTAGGCTGGGAAACGTCCCCTCGACGCATGCTTCTAGCCATGTCTTCATAGCGGACGTCCATCACCCACTACGTAGAGACTTGCTCTGCCACCAACCTTGCATGTGGCAGCAAGCTCTCCCCGAGCGATTGGATGTCCTCCGTGCTCAAGCCATCAGCATACCCGCTGCAGATAGTGGTGAAGTCCAGGATTGGGTGGTACATCGCCACCGAGGTCAACACCCTCGATGCTCTGTAGAACAACCCACTTGTGATAAAGTCTCGAATCGCATTTGGGACCTCCGCTAGCTAGACAGTAGGCACGCTAGTACTTGGCATCAACCCGAAGACCTTTGAGATGACAAGCTGGGTGACATTGCAGATCTGGTCAAGTTCCCCCTCGAGAGCATGTCGCTCTTCACAGGACTTGGCTAGCTCCTCTACATTCTGGCCAAAAGTCACCTTGACCATGTCCAGGTCCTATCCAGTGACTTCACCTTTCCACCCAGCTCTGAAAGAAGGGCGATAAGCTTAGAAATAGGCTGAAGTAAGAAACCAACATGATGAAACAATAGAAAAAGGTACATACTGAGGCGGAAGTTCTCAAGGGTGGAGAACTCCTCCGCCTACCGGGCCACCTGCTCGCGTAGCCAGGTGCTCACCTCCTCCATCCCCATCACCCAGCCCTAAAGCGCGAGCACTTTCTGATCTACCTCTGACCGGGCCTTTCGCTCTAACTCTAGGGCCTTTCACGCCAACTCTAGGGCATTCTGCTCTGCTACCAAGGCGTCCCACTTTGACTCGAGGGCCTCTAGGGATTTTTGGAGCACCGCTTCAGTGTCCACCAGGGATTTCCACAACCCCACCTCAGTCTTCGAATGATGGGCCTTCACCACCTCAAGCCCCCTCTCAGCGGTGGTTGCCCGCTCCGCTGCACATTGCTCTTTTGCCCACATTGCTGTCACTTCGGCCGCCCGGTCCTAGGACTCATGGTGGTTGGACTCTAGCTGACGCTCAAGCTCAGCCACCCAGACATGCTCCATCTGGAGGAAGCAGGACTTATGGGATGACATCTCCTTTAGACCCTATGAAAAGCAAGCATGCTGAGGCAACCAACAAGAGATTCAGAGGTCAAGGACAAAAACAGGAAACTCACCTCCGTGGTGAGCTACTGGTCGACCTGGACTAACTATTGGGCAGACTTAACCCACTCCTGGGCATCCTCGTGCTTCACAGATAGGTTGGCGAGCTCAGACACTATGGCAAGTCCTTTCCCCCCAAGGATGTCCCAGAGCTGACACTCCTAGGAATCCCAAAGGATCATACCCATCTTTGCTGGGTCCTCGGGGCAGGGCCAGTCTAGGTCACCCTCTGGTAGCCTGCCGGAGTATCCAACCCCCGACTAGACCACCGCCAGCTCCCACGACAACACTGGTAGCTCCACCATGTCATCCACCTCATCATCGGACGGGATCTCCACCACCTTAGTTGCGTAGGCCACCACTGGCCATTCCGACTCCGTCCCAGCCGTGTCTCCCCCTGGTGCCTTCTGCTCTGACCATGAGGGTGAGCCATGCAACCCTCCACCCATGAGGCAGGGAGCTCGGTCTCCCTCTCCTCTTCTACCTCAGCTGGTGGAGGAGGGCCGCAAGAGTTACCTCCTACACGTCCTCCGCCATTAGCACCGAGATCGCCGCCAATGCCGCCGCGGCCGCTGCCACCGTACCAGCAACCGACCTGAGGGCACCACCCTCAGAAGGGAAGGGTAAGCCGCCACCACCCTATTCCCCCACCGCTCACCGCGACGCACTGTAGGGTGGGCCTCCAAACTTCTTGCATGGGAGTTGGGGCGATGCTCAACCCCATTATCGCTCAGCCGCTGACAAAAAATGCAGATAAGTCATACTCTAAAAAGACTCAACAACAAAAGAAACAAAGAAAAAACATACCGGGAGGTAAGTGACATGACTCTAAAGGCAAGACCCGATGTCGATGGGCCTATAGGGCAAGGACCGCTCCCAGGCTGCGACCCACGCCCCCTCACTTCAGCCAGGGGCAAAGTCATCCCAACTGGCTCCTGCCCGGCCTACAGGTCACCGCGACCCTCAGCTCAGGATGCCTCAACCGGAGTGAGAAGCGAGGCATCCTCTGGCTATGAGTCATGCAATGGCACCGGTCCCAGAGATGCATGGGTACTAGCCCACTCCTCGGACTACTCGGCTTGCTCGGCCACGTCCATGGCAGGCTAGGACGAGACCGGCGACGTCACCAGCGGGCGCGGCGACCGCGTCCTCTTCGCCTCCCATTCGCCGATGGTGTCTGTGCTTGCCGCACACTTCCTCGGCATAGGAACCACCATGTGCCTCTCCACCTCTTGCTCATCACCAGCGGACATCGCCATAGGGTCATGACGCTCCATCGAAGTCACGGCGACCTCCCGGCTTTCCTCCTCCTCGGAGAAAATCATGTCATCAACCTCAGTAGGAGCCTTTGACTCGAGCTCTGACTAGACGTTGCTCCTTCTTTCCCTGGCCTTCACGTGCCAAGCGATCTCCTACTCCTTCTCTTGCTTGCGTCAAACCTCCTTGGTTCTCTTCTTCTTCCTGGCATCCACCTCCTCCTTCTGGGTGGCCTGCCGAGCCACGCCCTCCAGTCCCTTAGGAAGGTGCGGCCGGAACTTATGAACTCCAAGTCCCTATGGAATGAGCGACTTGAAATAAAAAAATAGGAAAGCAGAGGAAGAAGCATGAACTAAAGGGAAGGGAGCATACCAGTCTAGAAACAATCGCATAGTTGAAAAGGTGCGGGCTTCCCATCGACCTTCTCCTTGGGCTTTTGCTACAGCACTCGGTCAAGGTGACTCTAGACCATGTCATCCGATAGCTCCTCCTGCAACGCGCAGTACGGGTCCATTGGGCCATTGTACTTCCACATCGGCTACGTCCTCTCTGCCAACGGCGCAACCCGATGGCGATAGAGGGTGTGTAACACCCGCACCCCATCAAGGTCATGCTGCATGAGCTTCCGGAGCTCCTCCTCGATGATCTCCACCTTCTTCTTCTCCCAACGGGCACAACCTCACGACCAACTATCCTGCTTCTATGGCCTCCCTCCGGTGAATGTCGGGAACGGTGCCTCCGCTGGATTCCTAATGTAAAACCACTCCCTGTGCCACCCCCTGTTGGAGTCAGAGGGGATGTACGCGGGATACGAGCCTCCCGCGCTTGGTTTTCTCTGTAGGGCGAAACCCCCCACTGGCGTGATCTTGGGCAGATTCCCCAACGTCAAAGCTCTCCTAGAGAACAGCCACGAAAGAAGTCCACGTGTGGCTCCATCCTGAGGAAAGCCTCGCAGACAGTGATGAAGCGAGCGATGTGCAGCACCCCCATCGAATTGAGGTGCTGCAGCTCTAGACCCCACACATTGAGGAGTCCATGCAGGAACCAGTGCACGGGGTATCCTAAACTGTGCTCATGGAAGGTGAGAAAGGAAACCACCTCACTGGGCCAAGGTTGCGGAAACTCCTCCCTCTCAGGAGCCTTCCAGTGCGCCACCTCCTTCAGCGGCAGAAACCCCTTCATGATGAAGGTCTTCAACATCGACTCCCTCACGGTGGACGACCTCCAATCTGACATTTCGCTCTAGGATCACAAAAGGATTTGTGAGTTTTTCTCTTCTCCCTCGCTCTCTCCCTTTTCTTTCCTAGAAACCACCGTGGCTCTCAAGAATGCTCTCGACAAGAAGGAAAAGGAAAGGAGGCAGTAGATGAGGAACGGGCGAAAAGAATAGGGCAAAAACCTCCTCCCTTCTCCTACTTAAGGAAAAGGGTGCAGCAGTTAGGGGAGGGCGCGCCAATCAGGAAAGATGAAATGGCAGAGCGAAAAACCCTCTCTCTTTCCCATTTAATGTAGATAAGACGTGCCCTGACCGATGAGATGTGCCCTACCCGATGGAACGACTCCTGATCATACGGGATGTGGTCAGGGTAAGGCCCACCACTACCGCACGCCAACCACTACCGCACGATGGGCATAAGAACAAAAGTGCCACTACACACAGGCGGTCCTCCGCTTCCCCAGACGGGACTTGGAAAAGCCCAAAAATGGGATCTCCGCCAGGAGAGACCGTTGGACTTCCTAAAAGTCAATCGAACGACTCAGGAAAACACACCGAGGGACAGGTAAGGAGCAAAGGGACACCCCATGTAGGCCATGCCAACTCTGTCATGAATAACGAGCACAGGTCCTGGTCGGACATTTCTGACTAGAGCTCTCCAAACCCCATCACTCGAGTCATCAAGGTAACACTACCAACCCCCTCTATTTCTTTATAAATCATTCCATACATCCATATGCGCATTCATTCCATATGCCCGTGCCCCCAAATGATTCGGGCCCTGAACCGCCTGGGGGCTTGAGAACTAAGCATCGCACGTGCAGCAAAATGCATCACAATGCTCCATGTTGCGTCACGAAGCGGTAGTTGCCTCATTCGACATGAGCAACAACAAAGCTAGGGGAGAAAAATGCAAATGAGGCCCGTGCGGCCCTCGCCTAGTCTGGCAGATAGGGTCATCTCAACCTTCTCATTCGATCCTAAGCCTCTACCAAACCCATAGAATCTCCATCGAGGGGAGGCCATTAGGCCACCTGGGTCGGTCTCTGGAATGACCCAGGCATCTATCAGGTTGTAGGTAAGGGAGCAGTGGAATTTCATAAGAGGGCTATGCCGACCTTATTATGAATGATGTACCTGGATTCCACTCGATCATACCTGTTAGCGAACTCACCAAGTGCGTCACTCGAGCCCAAGCGATCGGGACAAGCAACAAAACTCAGCCCCTCTGGTTGTGAGAAACCGAGGATGGGGTAACGCTCGCAACTCACACCGACCCCTACTAAGGCCCAACAGGGCTCGGGGGCTCAAGACACAAAACGCCTGGGTCTGCGACCCTAAACTCACCCCATCCGACTACGCTTTGACTGCACTCCAAAACTACCTGGGTCTATGACCCCGAACTCGCCCCATCCGGCTACACTTCGACTGCACACCAAAAAACGCCTAGGTCTGCGACCCTAAACTCGCCCCATCCGACTACGCTTTGACTACACTCCAAAACTACCTGTGTCTACGACCCCGAACTCGCCCCATCCGGCTACACTTCGAATGCACACCAAAAAACACCTGGGTCTGTGACCCTGAACTCGCCCCATCCGGCTATGCTTCAACTGCACACCAAAAAATGCCTGGGTCTATGACCCCGAACTCACCCCATCGGGATCCATGACTCTGACTTGCCCAATCCCAAGGCGCGCACCAACGCTAGGACCCATGAGCTCCGTCTTGTTCGATCCCTAAACTAACTACCTCGCCCGATCCCACAGCGCGCATCGACGCCAGGATCCACAAGCTCTACCTCGCCCGATCCCAAAACTAAAAATGCCTCAGCTACACAACAACACCTTGGTTGACAATTTCGTCTCGACTAAAAAACACGCATGCATGCCCGCTAACAAAAAACCCCCAGACGATTCTGCCCGAATCGCTCGGGGGCTCGGGGGCCACACCAGCAAGTGCGCTCGCGCGCACCTGCTGACAAAAGAAAAAACCTCCCCCACTAGCAACACAAAACCCCCCCATATGGTTTAGCCGAAATCACCCGAGGCCTCGGGGGCTACACCCACGGGTGCGCTCGCACGCACCCACCGTCAAAACAAGAAAAATCCCCCAGATGCTTCTGCCCGAATCGCCTAGGGGCTCGAGGGCTCCTGTCAGGTTCTTAAACCCGGGGTCCCTCACGGACCAACTTACCAACAAAGCCTCGGCCCAAGCATACAACACGCAACTCATGGGCCAGCCCAAGTATCGAAACAATAGGCCAAAAGGGCGATCCAATCACCGACCAGAAGGCCTGGCCCAGGAGGAACGACACTCGTTTTTTGACTCCGGCCCTCCTCTCCGACCGGAGCGCTCACTTCGATCTCCAGCCCACCTCCGGACGGCCTCTCTGATCGAAAGGCCTGGCCGAGACACTACTTCTGACTCCGACACCATGTCTCTGACCGAGGTACGCAAAAAGCCTGCTCACCACTCTTCTCCAACTGGCGCAACTAGAGCCGACTGGGACTGACTGACCGGGGATGCCCACCTGGAAAGGACCAGGGAACGAACAGAGAAAGCTAGGGAAGGCACCCAAGTCAAACCATGATACCAGGGACCATACCCTGTACACCTACAGAAACAGTACTCTGCAACCACCCTAACAAAAATAGTGTTGTAGGCGCCGACATTTTCCCTACAATATTGTGGGCGCCATTAACTCCCATACAGTAAGGCTCCCCCCATGTGCCTCTGGGCATCAACAATGTTGTGGGCGCTGGCATTTACCATACCGAGTGAACATGGTAAAACCCCTCACATGCCTGTGGACATCAATAGTATAGCAGGTACCGACATTTGCCATACCCAAACAAAATGATGTAGCCTCCCATGTACATCTGACATCCAACAATATTGTGGGTGCCTACCATCATCCTGTACCCGCCGGCGTGGGCAGCAAGGTTTAGAAGCATACGTACTCTCTCCCTCTCACTTGTAAGGCCATCCCCTTCATCTATAAAAGGGGATGCGCTCTCTCCTAAGAGACTTAGTTAATCTAGGTCGATTCAAGTGCATCCAAATTCATTAGATCGATCAAGTTCACTATCTCACAACCATAGATCCGCCAGGTTCGGACCTCAAGCACACGCTTGAACACTTATCTCATAGCGGAGCTCCTGTCGCTCTCGGCCCTTCCGACCAGAGCTGACCGAACCTCTTGTACCCCCCATCTTTCTCCATCTCGTTTGTAACTCCACTGGAAACTTCAAGCACCTAGGCTCAGGAATAAAGTCACTGACTGACTCCAACTAGACGTAGGGCATGTTGCCTGAACCAGTATAAACCCTGTGTCATTGAGTGCTAGTCCATCTCCGATCACAACGTACGATAAAACTATAAATATTTACTTGTTGGTCACTTTCTGCACCAATAAGATTGCTCATGGCTTGTGTGATCTTCATCCTGTGTTGGTTGTGTGGCACCCTATTGTGGGTTTGGCGTGTGATGCCAATTAGCGCGTGAACGTCCAAGTGAGTGAATTGCCACACCGAGGACTAGCTTGCCGATAAGCAGGTGAACCTTGGTAAAAACTCTTGTGTCATCTTGTCCTGAGGATTTCTTAATTGATTGTGATTGATTGGCACCATCATATTATGATTGGCTCTATCCTCGACAAGGTGATATAATCATCACATCCCCTCTCTTGTATTTACATTTCTAGTGTTGCTTCGCTCTTTAGTCTAATTAGTTTTGAGAGCAAGTTTGTGTCGAGTCTAGTGGTTAGCGAGGCTCTTTAGTTATTCTTTGAGAGCTTACTAACTTAGTGTAGTAACTTAGCCAATTGTGTGCTTAGAGATCATAGTCAATAGAATTATGGTAGGTGGATTGCATTTTTTAGTAGGATAGCGCAACACTTGCTTTGCCGTTTAATTGTCTAACATCTTTGCTAAGTGTTGTTGTAGAAATTTATAATAGGCTATTCACCCCTTATAGCCATTAGGACCTTTCAGCAATAGAGCTCACTACTGGTGGTTCCAAAGCTATTTCTACAGGCGTCTGTTAGTACTGCCAGTGGCAAAGGCTAGTGAAAATTGCGAACTTTAGAGGCATATTCTAGAGAATCACCACTACAAATGATTTACATTGGCTGTTTTCTTAAGAAAACCGCCACTACAAATGATTTACACTAGCTATTTTTTTAAGAAAACCACCACTACAAATGATTTTCAAAAATTTTAAATTGGGCTAAAAAATAGCAAAAAAATTTATCTGGGGAGGCCCCCACCAGTTAGCCACCTACCTGCTCTATCGAATTCACGACATTTTTCACGCACTTCGCGGCCTACAAGATTCAAACCCGTGACTTTCCCCTCGCTCTATACTCCTCTAACCACTGCACCTTACACTCACTTGTGTCTGTCATGGATTTTCTGTTACCTCATATTATTCTCAACCGAGTTTAAATTGATTGTTTGAGACCCTAAACGAATTCAAATCAAAAAGTTGTTAATTGTAACACCCTAAAATTTGCTCCTTTTGAATTAGATGTAAATTGAGGTAATTTTGAATTTTTGTGCTCATGAAAACATAGGAAAATAATAATTGTTCATTAAATTAAAATTCATTATAAGGAGTAGCAACATGGATGTGCATACATGCTGCTGCATTTGATTTGTTTGGTTGAGTGGTTTTGATTAAAATTCAAAATGGTTTAAATTACTTTTGAAAATAAGTTTGAAAATGGCTTTGAAGTAAAAGAAAACAAAATTAGAAAATAAAAGAATTTAAAAAGTTGTAGAATTTATTTTTGGAAAGCCTACCAAAATTTGCTCATTTTTATTTTGAATTGTTTGAATTGAAAAGTGTGTTTGAAACCCCATTTGAATTTGACTTGGGTCATATTTGAAATTTGGATTGAAAATGGGAAAATGGAACAACACTCCTCCCTCTTTCGGCCCAGCAGTTGGCCCGCTCCTCCCCATCCTTTTCCTTTTTTCTACCGTGCGAGCCTAGCTCAGCCGCTCCCTCTTCCCCGTCCTACCTCTGTTTCCTCCGCGCATGGCCCAGCCTCGCACCGACCCAACAGCCACGCCACCGTGCCTCTTTCCCCTTTCCCCCTTCCCCCTCTGACAGCCCGACTCGCCTCTTCTCTCGCCGACGAACGGGGCCCGTGTGTCAGCACCACATCATCTTCCACCTTCAGACGTCTCCTCCCCGGACTCTGCCCGCCGCTTGATTCAACGTGCGTGCCACGGCATCGGTCCCATAAATAGTGACCTCGCATCGCGCAACCCCCATATCCCATTCCAAAGCCACAGTCTCCTTGCCCAAGCCACACCGCCACTATGGAACCCTAGCCGCTGAGTCATCGTCGCCCCGTTAAGCAAAGTATCGTCGCCATCCGCTCCGCACCGCAATCTTTGGCCTTGGTAAGTTCGCCTTAGTCCCCACTTCCCCCTGTGCCCTCGGTTTGCTCTCCAGTGGCCTCTAGGGTCGGTTTTAAGTGCGCCGGTGAACTCCTCGCCACCATTAATGGCCGCTGCCATTTGGAGCTCTCTTTCGGCCGATCAACTGTGCGAAGCCACCATAGCCGTCCGATCCGCGATCAACAATCCAGATTAGAAGATACCTCTTCGCTAGCAAATTTGCAAATGAGCCCCCCGTAAGATTTCAAGTATAAACCCACCATCCCTGTATTTTTACAGAAGAGACCCTATGTTTCCTACAAATTCTGTCCACAGTCCTCGTCCAGATTCAAAATACACTTTTGCCTACAATTTTGCTAAAGAGACCCTTCAGTTTTCTCTAATCGACCCGTAGTCCACCCTCTGTTGAAAATAATTCAACATATGCCCTAAGATTTTCTGTTTCAGCCACTGTGTTTTTCCAAGAATGACGCTTGGTCCACGGGACTATTTTAATTCATTTTTAATTATTTTGAACACGAAATTTATTTCAGAATATTTACAAAACTGCCACTATCTTCATTAGGCCATATTTTCTCCGTTTTAACTCCGATTTGATCCGTTCAACTTGCATTAGGTTCATAATTTCATAATCTACATGTTCATACTACTATTAGATATATTTTCAACTTATAAATTTTTAGGTTAGATTTAATCCATTATTTTTTAAAGGAAATCTTGTTTATTTCATATCTTCTACGCTTTAGCTCTGAATTGACCCGTTCAAGTTGTGCAAGATTCATTACAATAAGATCTATGTGGTAGAAACAATGTTTATCATGTCACTATTTCTAGAATTTCATGGTTTAAACTCTAATTTGAATAATAATTATGCAACTAAATTTTATAAATAAAATATGATTTGTTTTACTTTAGTTTTATAATTCAAATCTAAATTTGACTTGATTCAATTTATATATGCTTTTATATAGTTAAAACACATGAAGCTTATAGTTTTATATTTTCTCTTATGAGTAGATCTTTTGGTAGCCGTTTTTTTCAAACCATAGCTTCGATTTGCGTGCCTCTCGTGACTGTGTGTTCGTAGCAATACATATAATCATGTTTCAAACTCCTTTACTTATTTTTCTATGATTGGTGTATTGTTCTAATGTAGATGTAATTGTATGCTATGCATGTATGTGTTTGGATGTTTGTGTGGTGTTCTACAAAAATGTCCAGGCGGTTAGATATATGTGGTGATCAAGAAGAAGAAGGACGTTAAAGATTAAAGCTTACCGAAGGATCGGTGTTTAAAGCAAGTATAGCATGGGATCTTCCTTGTTGTCCTATACACCTTTAATCATCTAATTCATACTGCATGAGTCTACCTTGACTACCACTAAAGATTTCCTAGTGCTTTGTTACCTTGTGCCTTGTTTCGTAAGGGGTATTCATTGGGTAGTATGATGCTAGTGCTCAACGAAAGCCATGATCTCATAACTTGACTAATGGAATATGCAATAAACATTAAAAGATGCTTTTTAGCAACATGGACACAAGGGGGCTAGAGCATTGGGCTATTATTATGGTGCTCTAGATTCTACTCCCTAAGAACTTATCTGTAAGTGATCATCCGAGACTTACAGTATAGCTGTGAGGGCTACATGACTCTGGCTTTAGCTTAGTATGAGGACCTTTTCTAGCTTGTTAGAGGTTACCTTTATTAGCGTCAGAATGGCTTGACAAATCGGGTAAAGGATAGCCTCTGTCCCCTTGTGCATAGGCTGCATGTCATTGTGTCATCGGGAAGGGGGGTTCCTACATCTGTTTGCCGAGTGAATCTAATGGCCCTAACTTGTTAGGCGAACCTTTGAAAGGCTTCATAGTCAACCCTGCTGACCTTCCTTGGTAGTGGGTCAAGAGGTTGATCACCTCGAGCAAAAGGGTAAATCATGACTCACAGTGAAAGTGTACAACCTCTATAGAGTGTAAAACTAGTATATTAGCCATGCTCACGGTCATGAGCGGCCTTGGAACCCTTACGGAATAGATGACAAACACTGATGATACTAATGATAAAGATGCTCACTAATGATTACTGTTTATGCTATTCATTATTCATGTTTACCTGATCATGTGTTTATATGGGCTTGTGAATAAACTGGTTGCCACCCAATTGCTAAAAGATGACTCATTAAAAGCTAATTGCAATTAAACCAGTGTCAGCCTTTTGAGCCTCATGAATCCCATGCTATATTTGTTGAGTATGACATGTACTTACGCTTGCTTTACTTTTAAAATCTTTGGAAAAATCTTAGATGGGTACCAGATTGCTGGAGTTTGTTGGAATTAGGCTTGTGATCAACCAGTCAGTTGTCCCTGTGGAATTAGAGTCTTCACCCAAAGATCAAAGTTGTCTTTCCGCTGTTTGCTGTCTAAGCTTATATCATTTATACTAAGTATGTTATATATTGAGCATTGTCTTTCGATATTACCCTTATTTGTAGCTATATGTGAGATTTGACTTCCTAGGCTCACATATGGTGTGTATCTGGTTTTGTTCTCAAAACCGGGTGCTACAAAGTGGTATCAGAGCAATGCTGACTATAGGATACAAGCCTAGTTGGAACTAGACATCTTAGCATGCTTTCATCTCTGCTTAGTTATTGCTTTCTCTCCAACCTTGTTATTTGATAAAAGTTATGCTCACTTCGGCCGCTGTTCTGTTATGAAAACCTTGTCTCTACTCTAAATTCTCTATCTTCGTCTAAATAGATGGATCGTAATGAGGAGATCACCAGCATCAAAGGTCGGGAGAACCAGGCTATGTTGTCCTTGATTGCATTCGACAAGGAGAAGCTTTTAACTATGCAACAACAAGTATTAGAAGGAATGACTCAACATGGGAGTTATCAACAGTGCTTGCCATAGGGTCAAACCAACATACCAAAGGGACCAGTGAAGAGACAAGTGGCAGAAGCTTGGAAGAAAATGAAGTCCAATGAAGATGTTGATAGTAAGATGCTCGGAAGTCAGTATCAATGTCAATGTGCAAGCATTATGGTTTTTCCTATCATCAGAACAAGCCAACTAAGAAGGAAGTCAAGGTGAACCCAAGTGGTGAAGCTAATGTGGAAACGAAGAGGAAGGCGGTCTCACTAGAGCTAGAATTGGAAAGCAATCAACATTCGAGTTCTATTATATTGTTACATCTAGCTCCATAGCCTGGTCAGATAAACTCGGACTCTATAGAGTCAGAAGTTCATCAAGCTAAGATTACTCCACTCTTTTCACATGAGGTATGCATAGATGGGTGGACGATCACTTACAAGGAGTTTCAACCCCGAAGGATCAAGCGAGCTAGAAAGTGGTCCAATCAAACAAAGATGAACCTTCAGAGTCAGCAAGCTGACAACACACTAAGCAACAATTCTGTGGAGTATGATATCACAAAAGATCTAGCTAAGATCATGTGCTATCATTGCCAACAAGAAGGACATTATGCTAAAATTTTCCCATGGAAGAATCAATAATTGTATTATGGAAGTGGCCAGAGTCGGATTACAACAAGGTTGCTACCAGAAAGTGTTAGTGATACCCAACCCGAAAGAAGCATTCGGTGAGAGTGATGAATGAAGAAGTCATGCTAGACTACCCAAGATCAACAGAGTGGAAGATGTGTTGCCCTCATTGTCATGCAAGGGATGCTACCCTAGATGCCCTTGCAGCCACAACTTAGTTAAGGAATAGGAGTTTGTGCCTTGATGTAATAAAAACGATAGTATCACAAGTTGAGTCAATGATTGAGTTGTGCATCTTTATTACTTTGTTGAATTGTCGTTATGCTTATGATTGTTTTGCATCTTTGTAATGATTGCAATGATCTTGTTGGGTGTTCTCATAATTTCATTTAGTTTATAGGCCTACGGTATAAGGATCAGTGCAATAAATAGATGGGTTTTGGTTTCTCCTATTTTCTCTATCCTATCTTTTTGGAGCAGCCTGCACTCTTCAACTTATATCTCTAATTTTGGATGATTAGAAATCATGAGAAAATTCTGGACAATAGTAGACTTCGATATCTTCTGTGACCACAAGAATCACCTTGATAGTTATTTTGGTTGTGGAGTTGTGAAAATCACAAGATGATTGAACCGCGCTGTCTAAAATCTGGAGTAGTTTCTGTTGTGCACTGTTTTTGACCATCTAAACTGTAGAATTTGGAAAAGTGTTCTATAAAGAAGTTGTGGATAATTTTATAAGATTTCCAACGGTATAAGATACGACTTCATTGGATTAACATAATGAGAGTTATGGCTGTTTTACTACGCTGCTGTTTTTTTCATCCCGTGAGGAATTTCAGAGTTCTTGTTCTTGCCCAAACACAAGAGTATCATTGGGATGTCATAACGTCTTGATACTAGTTAGCTCATCTAGAAGAAGGTGCAAGCTACCCTTCTTATTTCCCTAGTTGATCTTTTATTAAGAGGGGTAGCCAAAGTGAAGGTGGTTTTGAAGATTCTAACTCTCACTGGGAAGGAATCCTGCCAATTCTAATCCACCACCATCTAATTCCCCATCGATAGAGCAAGCTTTGATGACGCAGACTCAGTTATTACAAACTATTGCTCAAAGAGTGTTGAACAACCCACATCAAGCGTCACCTATTGACAAGTGTGGTGAATTTATGAAGGGACATCCACCGACATTCTCTCATACAAGTGAACCACTAGAAGCTGATGACTGGCTTAGAGCAGTGGAGTGACAATTGAACATAGCTTAGCGTGATGACCATGAGAAGGTGATTTTTGCATCCGGCCAACTCTAGGGTGTAGCACAAGATTCATGGGAGTCTTACCAGTATGGACATCCCAACAATGCTCCTGCTATCAGTTGGCAAGAATTCAAGGAGAGTTTTGGATCCTACAATATTCTGTTTGGCGTGGTAGAACTTAAGCAAGATGAGTTCCTCAACTTGAAGCAAGGATAGAAAGTCCAGAAGAAGCAGGTGCAAGGTAACAAGACAAAGCAAAACTACATTCAAGGTAGGTTGAACAATGTGGGTCTGATTACCACTCATGGGGCTAAGGAGGTCGTTTATGGTTTGATTGCAGTAAGCTCAGACACTGCTATCGAGTTGTTTGACCCTAGTGCGCCACATTCATTCTTCTCTAGGGAATATGTGGAAGAACATAAGATAACTATGATTCCGATGAGGAAACCCCTAATAGTTAAGTCCCCAGGAGGAGTAATGAAGGCAGACCGCATATGGTCAAAAGTTAGTCTTAACATAAAAGAGAAGAACTTCGAGGCATACCTTATTGTCTTGGAAGTTAATGGACATTGATGTTATCCTTGGAAATGGATGGTTATCTACTTGAAAAGGAGCGATTAAGTATGACCAACATTCGGTGCTTCTAACAACATCGTCAGGAGAAAGAATTGAGAATGAGGGTAATCAACCCGCACCTGAGGAATATGAGAATGATTTATTAGATGGTGTATACTCAGAGGATGTATACAACTTAAGGGCCTCATCATCTAGAGTAACTATCCTTTGCTTGGTTGATAAGTTATTGGATCATCTACGTGGAGTGGATGCATTCATCAATATGGCTCTGCAATCCGAGTTATCCTCAGCTAGGAGTCCAATCTTCAACATACCTAGGACAAGTAGGTGTTGATGACATAGGAATGAGATATCTAATAACTACAGTTAGTTCTACGGAGTCTTAGGAAATCCCAAAGATATACTAAGCAGGAGATGGAACGTCCAAAGTATGATCTAGAGTTATCCATTGTGAAGCATGGAGGTACTATCCACTTGGGCATAACAAGTGACTCCTAGGAGGATCACAAGAATTTACTGGACATCTTCACTAAGATGGTCTTGAGCTTGTGATATCCTCGTTGGAATGAAATTGGTTATGACTTGGAAAAGTGCTATCACTTCAAGGAGCAAAGTCATGGCCGATGCCCTTAGGAATGGAGAGTTGTACTAAGAAGGTTCGGGTGACACCAAGGATCAAGAATTGTATTTTAAGTCTGAGCAACTTAATCAAGAGATTCATCAGGCTCCATTAGAAGGTGAACATATGAAGAAAGAGTTCAAACAAGTATGGACTAAAAAGTATAGGTGGCCTAGTGATTGGAGTTACTAGAGTAGGATCTAGAGAATCTATCAAAATTTGGAATTAGTAGAGCAAGTTACTTGGAGTAAGGTTAACATGTACACAAAGTAAAGTGCGATCCTTATCAAGAAGATGGAAATACACAAGGAAGTAAAGAAGAATCCAAAGACGAAGTATCCCTATCTCCTAGTTGATGTCTTTCAAATCTCGAGGATGAGATTCATCTTAAGGGGGTAGAATTGTAACACCCTAAAATTTGCTCCTTTTGAATTAGATGTAAATTGAGGTAATTTTGAATTTTTGTGCTCATGAAAACCTAGGGAAATAATAATTTTTCATTAAATTAAAATTCATTATAAGGAGTAGCAACATGGATGTGCATACATGCTGGTGCATTTGATTTATTTGGTGGAGTGGTTTTGATTAAAATTCAAAATGGTTTAAATTGCTTTTGGAAATAAGTTTCAAAATGGCTTTGAAGTAAAAGAAAAGAAAATTAGAAAATAAAAGAATTTAAAAAGTTGTAGAATTTATTTTTGGAAAGACTACCAAAATTTGATCATTTTTTATTTTGAATTGTTTGAATTGAAAAGTGTGTTTGAAACCCCATTTGAATTTGACTTGGGTCATATTTGAAATTTGGATTGAAAATGGGAAAATGGAAAAGCACTCCTCCCTCGTTCAGCCCAGCAGTCGGCCTGCTCCTCCCCATCCTTTTCCTTTTTTCTACCGCGTGAGCCCAGCTCGGCCGCTCCCTTTTCCCCGACCTGCCTCTGTTTCCTCCGCGCATGGCCCAGCCTCGCATCGGCCCAGTAGCCACGCTGTCGCGCCTATTTCCCCTTTCCCCCTCTGACAGCCCGACCTGCCTCTTCTCTCGCCGACGAACCGGGCCCGTGTGTCAGCACCACATCATATTCCACCTTCAGACGTCTCCTTCTCGGACTCTCCCCGCCACGTTGAGTGTTTGTTGCCGCCCCGACGCCGCTTGATTTGACATGTGCGCCACGCCACCGGCCCCATAAATAGTGACCTCGCACCGCACCGCCCCCACATCCCATTCCAGAGCCACAGTCTCTTCGCCCAAGCCACACCGCTGCTACGGAACCCTAGCCACCGAGTTGCCGTTGCCCCACCGAGCAAAGCACCGTCGCCATCCGCTCTACGCCGCAATCTTTGGCCTTGGTATGTTTGTCTCGGTCCCCGCTTGCCCCCTATGGCCTCTAGGGTCAGTTTTAAGTGCGCCGGTGAACTCCTCGCCGCCATTAATGGCCGATGCCAACTGGAGCTCTCTTCTAGCCGGTCAACCGTGCGAAGCCACCACAGCCGTTCAATCCACAATCAACGATCCAAATTAGAAGATACCTCTGCGTTGGCAAATTTGTAAATGAGCCCCCATAAGATTTCAAGTATAAACCCACCGTCCCTGTATTTTTGTAGAAGAGACCCTATGTTTCCTACAAATTCTGCCCGCAGTCCTCGTCCAGATTCAAAATACACTTTCGTCTGCAATTTTGCTAAAGAGACCCTTCAGTTTTCTCTAATCGACCCGTAGTCCACCCTCTATTGAAAAAAATTCAACATATGCCCTTCGATTTTTATTTCAGCCCCTGTGTTTTTCCAAAAATGATGCCCAGTCCACGGGTCTGTTTTAATTCAGTTTTTAATTATTTTTAATATGAAATTGATTTCAGAATATTTATAAAATTACCACTATCTTCATTAGGCCATATTTTCTCCATTTTAACTCCGATTTGATCCGTTCAACTTGCGTTAGGTTCGTAATTTCATAATCTACATGTTCATACTACTGTTAGATATGTTTTCAACTTATAAAATTTGAGGTTAGATTTAATCCATTATTTTTTAAAGGAAATCTTGTTTATTTCATATCTTCTACGTTTTAGCTCCGAATTGACCCGTTCAAGTTATGCAAGATTCATTACAACGAGATCTACATATTAGAAACAATGTTTATCATGTCACTATTTCTGGAATTTCTTGATTTAAACTCTAATTTGAATAATAATTATCCAAACTATTAGATGTAAGAACACAATAAATTGATAGAGCATGATTTTACAAAATTTTAGAAAAAACAAATCAAGTAATTTGAAGATAGTATGAGGGAGAAAGACTAGTTACAAGTTTTATTCAGAGATTAAAAAGAAAGATCAGAGTTCTTCAACCATTTAAAAAATGAATTTCAAACAATATTTTGAAACATCAAATGATTTCAAATGGAAATGTTGTAAACAACAAAGTTCTATAACTTTTCGAGATCTACAACTTTTATTTTGGTCATTTCTCCATCTAAGGTCGTTTGAAAAATTCAAATTTTAGTACTTCATTTTCAATATTTGGCGTCTATTTGTATTTGTAGTGACGATAGGTTATAAAAACCACCACTGTAAATACATTTTTAGTGGTTGTTTTCTTAAGGCTACCATCAGTAGAAATCATGTATCTTTACTGACGGTAAACTTAAGAAAACAGCCAGTAAAACTGAATTTACACTGCCGGTTTTTGATCTGGACCCACAGTTTTATTTCTAGTATTGCCTGCTCTTTCCGAACCGCCAGAGAAAAAAAGGATAACGCTAAGAGAAAGCACCAGTGTACTAGTGTAAGATGAAGTTGATGATGCTGAAGGTTGACTGTGAGCCCTTCGTGCCAAAGTAGGGGTGAAGGTAGAGTCGATTGTGTTGAGCCCCTAAAGGCGTAGTAGCGATGTTGGTGTAGAGTCATTGATCCTTTCCTGTGCTTGTGAGACGTGATGGAGATGTGGTTGGAGTGATGGCCAATTAAGCTGACTGTAAATTGCATCTCCACCTTCCTCGGCCCCCTCCTCCACATGCTTGTCGCAGAGTTGGTGGAGGATTCAAGTCCGGAAGACTCCTCGTGCATGTGAGGTGTCATCATCTTTGTTCACATGCGTTCTCCTGGATTTGAACTCATGTTCGGATTTGACTCATGTTCTTCGTGGACATAAGGTGCTCTTCTAAATCTTGTCTGATCTCTTTGCTCTCTTGGTTCTAGAAGATTCCCTTCGGTTAAAAAGAAAGATAAGAGATAGGGATGGGCTCTATGTTTATAGATATAGCCCTTGCCATACGTCTTAAATTCCGGTGACCTGAATTTTCGGGGCCTGATGGCCAGGGCATTGAGAGAGAGAACCACCAAGAACTGGAATTTTTTATGCCCGATACTTTTGGTGCACAGAGAGCAATATATATCTTATAATCCTAAACATCATTAGAAGTCTATCTCAACATGCAAGTTATCGGCATCAGCAAGCCACTAGTGCATGCAATTATGACACCTATCCACGTAAGCATACCATATCAACCACTAAATGGATTTATTTGTCTGTGTCAGCATACCCGTTATCTACTAAACTTCATTCGCATATGCTTCTAGTATTAGAAAATTTTGACTCCCGAACCACAAATTCCGGTCTACAGTGAGGAACAACTTAGGTTGAAAAAGATCAGAAATTTTAAGCGTCCGATCGAAAACTCGAATCAAGGCTACAGCAGCTGGACGCCTGGGCAGGATCTGGAATTCCCTGCCGATAACCGGGTGCAGGAAGGAAAATGGCGACATGCTACCACTACAACTTACAAGATGAAGGAGATCCACCCAAGAGTAGTTGCTGCTGGCACGAGGAAAGATCGAGGGAGAAAATTGTCTATATAGTACTAGATAATTGAAGGGGCATTATATTCTGTTGACTTTTAAGTGAGTGGCATGTAATTTGAAGTGCAGCAAATCTTGTCTTTATAGGATGGCCCGTGAAAGCGCAAATTCTTATGAACTCCTCCTTCCAAAATAATTTGAATGGTGCAGTCAATTCACAAATAATGCACATAGCAAAGGGGCGGAGTGGTGACAAAGCCGCCGGCGACCGACGACGCACCGCAACGTCCCACGGGTCCCTTCTTCTTGGATCTTTTCTCCTGTATCGACATGGGACAAACAGGTCACCGTTCACCACACCGTCGTCCTGGTGATGGAGACGAACAAATGGAGGCACAGGTGACCAGGTCAAAGCCGTCCTGGATCGAATAGCCAACAGCCCCGTGCCAGATGTTGCGGCCAGCCGCCCATCTTCAATTCCAAGCCAGCTCGAGGAACACGACAAGATCCACTCATGGCGACATATGCACAAGGAACCATTCCTTGTCCGTATCTCATTTCCAGTTAATCCCAACATAGGTGCTGTTGATGAAACGGAACCTAGCCATTTATACGCAGTTTGTTTGCAGGGAAACCAGCTTATTAGATGGTAGCTAAACCAGCTTATTAGAACACAAGAATCACAAAGGGGACGTAACGGTTTATCTTGGTTCGGGCCAATCAATACCTTACATCCAGCAGCTGATGATCTTTATACTCAAGAGCACCAAAAATCGGGGGTTACAATAGAGTGTACAGGAGGTAGAGAGAGATTTGGTACGGGGTTAGCTCGGTGCTAATTCTGAGGTTGTTTCACCGCCGGTGGAGCCTTCCCCACGTTGGAGAAGAGGAAGACGACGGGTGCGATGGAGGAGCTCTCGGTGCCCTTCTCTCTGGGTTGCTCTGCTCTCGATGCTGAGCAGGAGCGGATCGATGAGAAATGGAATGATCTGTCTGGGATCATCCCCACTCTAGTTTCGACCTTATCCCTTATATACCAAGATATGTCGGGCACATGGTAGTTTGGGGGGTTGTGCCTATGGTCTACATGCGTTGGAGTCCAGGACGGTCTTACAGCGGCGCTCTGTGCACCGTGGCAGTGTCGTGGAGCCAAAGAAGCCCTGGACGTCGTCCGGCTGGCCTGTTCTGACACTTTGAGTGTTAGGCTGTGTCGACTTCGATCGGCCTCTCCTAGGCACACCTTCTGGAGTCTTCTTGGTGACGAGGGAGGTCGGCTCGAGGGGCTAACGCACGGGCTCGGAAGCCCCCGAGCCCCTGTAGGCCGGGGAGAGTTTGTCTTCTTGTGTCACGCCACGTGCTTGACCGTGTCAGGGGAGCGGCTGGTAAAGCCGCACCCAAGGTGCAGCGTCGGGGAGCCCTCGAGCCCCAATGGCTCGGGGCTTATCTTCTTGTGCCCAGGCCTTGGCTGGCGTCATAGGCTGGGCAGGAGCCGAGGGGCCAGGCTCAGGTTTCCCGTCGATTGGGATCCTGAGGCTTGGGTGAGCCCCCGAGCCTTGAGCAGAGGCGGCGGCGTGCTCAGGCTCGGACAAGTTTCTTGGTCTGGGGGTGCGTGCGAGCGTACCTGATGGGTATAGCCCCTGGGTGATCCTGTAGGGGTTGGTCGGGGTGTCTCTTCGGTCGGGAACTATTGATCTCGAGGCTTAACATATTCATATATTAGGATCTTGTCAAACAGGGTACACCAATTTTTTTACTGGTTATAGAAAACTTCATGTTAGAATAAAAGGAAGTTCTTTTTTTGGTTGCTTCTAAGATAGACTCAGCACAAGAGAGGTCTTAAAATGCAAGAATATGGCTCTTGAAGATTGTTCTTGTGTTCTCTGCACTTAGGTACAGAAGAAAGTATTTTCCATATGTTGTTTGGTTGCAACTTTGCCTCAGCCTGCTGGGTCACTGTGAACATGGCCTTGCCTGATAACTTCAGTGAGCCTGTGAAGATCCTGATGAGAGACCAGTTGTGCCTCCCCTTCTCCTTGGGAACGATCATAACGATGTGCCGGTCCATTTGGAGAGTCCGAAATGATGCAATCGTCAACAACTTCCCTCCATTAGTGAATTACTGCAAGACCGTTTTTCAGCGTGAATTTGCTCTTGTTATTCTAAGAGCAAAAGTAAAGTTCCATCCTTACAATGATCTATGGCTAGAAGCTTTTATGTAATTTTATTTTTTTTTTTAACCTTTTTTGTTTCCTGAACCAGATACTATCAAAGCATTAATTTCTGTTACATACCACGAATGCATTTGTACCTGGGACAGGATGCGTGTTTCTATACAAATTCGTGCGCTCCTATGCAACAGAAAAGATATTCCCATTCTGGCAAAAATAGAACGAGCAAGAGCATATCATCATCCTCATGGCAAAGAGCAGTACCACAAACCGGATCCTGCACTTAATTGCCGCTGTTCTCTTGGTTCTTCAGATTGTGTCTGCATCCCCCTCATCCTGGAGGCTAAAAAAAATCTCAGGACTCAACTCAAGACCTCATGCATTGCCTCGCACATAGCTTACCACCCCACCAACACAGCACTTGTTACTTTGGATGTGATACTTTTCTTTTAAACTAATCTGTTAGAAAACCTGTAGTCCGCTTTAGTCTGGGTTGGTAACACCAACCGAGACTAATGTGTGTTACCAACCCGGACTAAAGAGCCTTGACTATTTTGTCTCGGTTAGTAACACCAACCAGGATTAATGTAGATACTTTAGTCCGGATTGGTCTTACCGACTAGGACCAAAAGTCCTCTGACGTCCATCAAACTTGGATCCGAGACTAATGCTCACACATTAATCTAGGGCCCAACCCTAGCCAGGACTATTATGCTAAACCGAAGGTCTATTCTTTACCAGTGTCTACTTAATGTGCATACCGTTGGATAAATATAATCAACAAATTAATGTTTAATTTGATCTGTGTGTACTCGTGATTGCATGTGCCAGGCTCCGAACAAGACCACTACACTCGCTACAGCTGCTACCGACGATGATTCGATCTCCAACGTTGTCGTCCCTCCAGGGTATAAGTCACGTACGTTTTCATGCTGCAGCTATTTATGCAAACAAAATGGCGTGAAGACTGACAAAGTGTTCTGCTTGAATTGGACTGATATGCAACACTACCGACATAAAGTTAATCACCGCCGGCTCCAGACCCCGTTCACCGATGGTTTTGGCTCTCGAAAATGAAAGTCGGCGGTGATGACTATGGTCATGACGTGAAAAGTTATCACCACCGGTTTGTGTTATCAGGCAGTGGTGATGATAAGAATTTTTAAAAATTCCAAAATCAGGTAAAAAAATAGTAATTTTTTTTGATTTAATCCAGGGAAGGCCCTACTAGCCTGCCGCACGATCATGTGTCACAAGTCACGCCATCTTTCGCATGCTGCGCTGGGATTCAAACCTGAGACCTATGTCCACACGTGTAACTCCGTTAACCACTCCACCCCTAAGTTAGTTGCGTCCATATAGCATATAAATTCCTTTAGTACTAACTTCTCAGGATTTTAAAATAAATATTTAGAACGCTAAAGAACTTCAGATAAAAAAGCCATCAACTATAAAGTTATTGTTCTGATCGAGATCTACAAATGTTGGTGGTTTCGTCATCCGAGGTCGTTCGATAAATTTCAATTTCAAATCGTCAAAACTTCAGCCATAGGATTGGGACCACAAATGATTTCAAATAAAAAAGTCATCAACTACAAAGTTGTAGGTCTCATTGAGATCTACAACTTTGGTTTTGGTCGATTTTCCATCCGAGGTCATTTGTAAAATTTTAATTTCAAAATTTTAGAACTTCAGATACAAATTTAATAACCAAAATGATTTCTAATGAAAAAGTTGTCAACTACAAAGTTGTAGATCATAGCGAGATTTACAACTTTGCTTTTGATCATTTTTCATCTGAAGTAGTTTGTACAATTCAAAAAACTTGAATTTTCAAATATAAGAGCTTCAAATAGAATTATGGACCGTATACAATTTCAAATAAAAAAGTCAAAAGTTATGAATTTTATTGTGCTGCAGCATAACTCATTACCGCCAGTTCGTATTACAAACCGTTAGTAAAATGGTTTTCACCATCAGTTGGTACCACGAACCAGCGGTAAAAGTGGGTCAACGACCATCACTGCCGGTTTGTAATGATAGGTTATCACCGCCAGTTCGTGTTACCAGCTGACGGTGATAGTCGTCACACCAATTAATGGTTCGTAATATGAATCGGCTAATGAGTATCACCGTCGGTTTTTAGCTAACCGACGGTGAAAGTGGTGGTGGTGATTATCATTTATGTAGGTCATTCTCACGTGGAGTGCTGCTGCCCACACTCGTCGTTGGCAACAAAGATACTAATTCCTCCGCGTCCGTTTACGTGCTACCATGATTTCACAGAATGTACTACTGCAGCTCTTTCTGCGGAGCTAAAGGCTTCGTAGCTGAAAAAGCCAACTGCTTCAACTGGAATGATGATTCTGGTCGTGCTCACAGTCACACCGAGTGCTGCTAGACTCATGAAACAGCGTAATGCATGCATCTGTCTATAGCTGATGCAAAACTCGATCAATAAAAATGTTTTTAGATAATGGCCAAGAAGTGGAATCTGTTATAGTTCCCCCTGAGTTGCAGGAGAGGTTTCTTATATGGATATTTGATTTGAATGCACAATAGGGTAATAGTTAATTAGTAAGACGTCAAATCCACTCATGTCCATCGAATTTTTTTATTTCTAACCCTTTTTTAAAATAAATTCTAAATCTAACATCGTTGCTTTTTTATTTTCAAATCTAACCCGTTTGGCCGCGCTTAGGTCCCTGGTGCGGCCAAAACACGCCGCCGCGTCACATGCATCGGCACGACACGATCTGCCATGATGGACAATGACTTCCTTGTGGAAAACCTTGCCATGCCACTCCTTTGCCGCGCAGCAGCACCGTAGCGCTGCACCAACCATGCTGGGGCGGAAAGGCACAAAATTAGAAAAATTGTATCTTTTTCATAAGATTTTGGATGAAGATGATCTTTATATAAAAATTTTGGACCTCGATGAGATCTACAACTTTCTAGTTATGAGTTTTTTCGTTTGAGGTCGTTAAGATGACAAAAAAATTAAATAAAATTTTAGCAATATATTAATCGCGTACCGGTGCTTGTATCCTCAGAAAAATCATATCTTTATTATACAGTGTCAAATGGAGATACTTTCTATATGAAAGTTGTAACTCTCGATAGGATCTACAAATTTATAGTTTTGATTTTTTGCATTTGAGACCACTGCTCAAAAGAAATAATATAAATTTTCAACATCGTATTAATCGCGTACAAGCTCTTGTTGCCCGGAAAAATCATATATTTTTTGTACGGTGCCAAATGAAGCTACCTTTTACATAAAAGTTATAGCCTCTTGATGAGATCTACAACTTTATAGTTTTAAGTTGTTTTATTTGAGGTCATTATCTTGGGCGCTTGACGTGACTGATTTGAATTGTTGACCGCGCGAGCTCGCGAGAACGTGCAGTACTGGAGGGCTCTTCAACCGGTGACTGGACTTAGTCATGCTAATTTGAATTTGAGTGTAGGCGCCATGGCTTTGAATTGCCGCGCGAATGCTTAACCGGTTATTCCAGAGGTAAATACATTCTCTTTGCCTTGCTGGCTGGAGTGTCGGTCATCCACTATTTTTTATTATCAATACAATCATTCAGTAATCAAAGGCATCTATTTGCACGCACATGCCAAGAAGCTAACATAGCCGTGCCTAAGCACCTTCTCTTTTTTTCTCATCACTACTTATCCCCCTTTTTTTTAATACATATATCACCACATCACTTTTACATGGTAGATTGTGCCGTCAAAATATATTATATTATATTAGTTCCATTTCCTTTTCAGGCATATTATTTCACTATTATCATCACTACTTATCCCCCGCTTTTTTTTCAATACATATATCACCACACCACTTTCTTTAGCTTCAGTTTAGACTCGTGAAGCAACGGAGTATGATGATCTCTTTGTTTGACGCTAACAATTTACGATCATGTACAAAGCATCTTTACATCTCTTTATCTAGCTTGGTTTAAGCTCATAAAGTGATGAAGCATCTTCAACACAATCTGATGGCGGAGAAACGGGCGGCTATGACCTACCTCGGCTTCAGCAGAGACAAGTTTGATTTTTGTTAAATTTAATTGTGATGAAAGTAAAAAAAAAACAGGTATTGGGACTCCATACTTCCATATTTCTTATATTTGTATAAAATTATGTTAATTACATCCAAAAAGAACACCCCTAACTAAGAGTTCCAACATGAGTACATGGAAAAGAAGATTGCATCATATGGCTTCATATTACAAACTATAAAAGAAAACAAAGTCTTCGGTCTTGTAATAATCAGTCACGTCGCGTGCCCAAGATAACGACCTCAAATGAAATAACTTAAAACTATAAAGTTATAGATCACATCAAGAGCTACAACTTTTATGTAAAAAGTATCGTCATTTGGCAACGTACAAAAAAAAGATATGATTTTTCTAGACAACAAGAGCTTATACGCGATTAATATGATGCTGAAAGTTTATATTATTTTTTTGAGCAACTCAATGATCTCAAATGAAAAAACTCAAACTATAAATTTGTAAATCTCATCGAAAGCTACAACTTTCATATACAAAGTATCTCCATTTCATACTTTACAAGAAAGATATGATTTTTCCTAGATACGAGTGCTTGTACACGATTAATGTACTGCTCAAACTTTGTTTAATTTTTTGGGGTCATCTTAACAACCTCAAATGAAAGAACTCATAACTAGAAAGTTGTAGATCTTGTCAAGAGCTACAATTTTCATATAAAGATCATCTTCATGAGAGAATGTATGAAAAAGATACAACTTTTCTAAGTTTACGTCGGTGTGGCGCTACAGTGCTGCCACGCCAATGAGAGTGGTGCGGCGAGGTTTTCCACGTGAAAATCGTTGTCCACCGTGCCAGACCATGCCGTGCCGATGCATGTGGCGCGACAGCGTGTTTTGGCCACACCAGGGACTTAGGCACGGCCAAACGGGTTAGATTTGAAAATAAAAAAGCAACAGTGTTAGATTTGAAATTTGTTTTAAAAAAGGGTTAGAAATAAAAAAAATTCTGTCCATCAGCAAACAGTCCAATACAACTGCATCAAAAATAAAATAGCACAAATACGGGACCTAAGACTACACCTCCAAAACAACAACATCAAAACAAGAAACATGATCTACAACTTGTAAAGATGAACTAAATGTAAAATTCACCGCTAAAACTAATCCACGCCTAAGAAGACTACGACTCCAAATCAGCAACAGACTCCACCTCGGCCTCCAACTCCGGATCCGCCTCCACCTCGGCGACCGCCTCGACCTCGACTGGCGCCTCCGCCTCGGCGTCGACCTTGACCGGCGCCTCCGCCACGGCCTTGACCTGCAGCTCAGCCTCGACCTAGTCCTCCGCTTTCGCCTCCGCCAAATCAAAACTGAAAAGCAAAGAGAAAATCAAAAACGCGAAAATCCATGCAAAAACACGACATCAATTGATGGGATCTACAACATCTGAACAAAAACTGTGGAAAAACTCACCAAAGGCAGCAAAACAACGACCCGCCTCCGGCTAAGCTCTGCCTCCTACTACGCTAAGGAATAAGAGAAAAGCAGAGAGATAATCGACCTAAATCAAGTAGAGAACAACGGGATCTACATCATCTGATCAAAAAAAAAAAGGAAGGATAACTAACCAACGACGGCAAATCGACGACGGCGAGCCCCCTCCGCCATCGCCTGCAATGCCGGGAAGACCAAAGGAAATGGGGAAAGGAAATGAACATTTCAAAGAGATAAATGGCGCGTTTCCCAAAAATGAGCTGACAAGTGGGCCCAGATGTCAGCGAGAAGAAGAAGCGCGACAGGCCGAGCAAAGAGGGAATACGAGACAGATGGCCCAGATCACTCAAATGCCAAATCCAACCGGAAAAAAATTTGTGTGACGGGAATAAAAGTTTCACGGGCAAATGATAGCTTTAGTTTTTTTGGGCCGTGAAAGCCAAATTGGCTTGTCACGCAAGGGTAGCTTCGCCTAGATAAGCAGGTTAGCAAAAACTAGTCAGACATCCAAGCATGCCCCAATTGTATCAGTCTTTGCTTTTCAGTTGTCAAAAAAATCTGTGGTTCTCTGCTAACACCGAGGCTCACCGCGGCCACACGTTAACAAGGTGGGATCCGCCTCTCTAACCGCCACTCATGAGGGCCCACCATCCCCTCCCCCTCCCCCTCCCCCTACTACTCCATTTTAAAACTGGAGTGCTACCCGTATACCGTTAGTACTTCGCCCTTCCGCAATCCCCACCACCCTCACGGCCTCTCCTCCCCCGTCCCCGTCCTCCATCGCCCTATCCTCTCTCCCATCCCCGTACTCCATCGCTAAGCAACCTTGCAACACTCCATCGCCAAGGAACCACTCCCCATCGCCGCCTCCCCACGGCTAACGCCAGCTCACTCCACGCCCACGCCCTCGCCACGATGCTGCCCCTCCTGCTTAGGCACGCCGCTATGGGCACCTCCTCCTCTTGCCCGCCACCGCGATGAGGACGAGGCGGCGCGAAACCTGCCCTAAGGGCCCACGTGCTAGCCGGAGTGTTGTGGGCGCACACACGGCGTCATGGCCTGGGGTACATGCCAACGGGACCGGGGCACGGGGCCACGTCACCAACAGCGACTCGCGCCGCGGCACCTGGCAAGGTGCCGAAGATCCCAGTGCTGGCGGTGGAGAACTTTGGCAACACCATGCTCCCCGTGCTGGCTGGGGCTCGGTTCGTGTCCTATATCACTGGAGGGGTCATCCGCGGCCTGCGCGAGTGGGTGGTCGGCTGGCACGGAATCTTCTACGTCAGCGCGGATGACCTCGCCGCCCATGGCGTAGCCCATGTTGTGGGTCTACTCGTGCCACCCCGTCTCCTCGAAGAGGTGGACAGTGTGAGGGTCAGCACCGCCTTCCGCATCCTAGGTGGTGCCACGGCGAGAGTGAGCGCTGAACAACGTCATGATATGGAGGAGCGGGTCCATGGACTGGATGCGGATGCTACTCCAGTCGCCGAGGGCAACATGCCCGTGGAGAAGGAGGTGCGCCTAGAATGCGACGAGGCACGTGCCGACGGGATAGTGGCATGCATGGACCACGACGTTCCTAGCCGCATCCTGCGTGACGAGGAAGACCACCGCGTTGAGGAGGAGGGCCAGTTCGGCTTGCTTGAGGGCCACATATTTTGAGATGAGAGGATGAGTTGGTTAGAGTTGGATTGCAGATTAGGATACTATCCTTAATTTGACACAAAACTTCTATACTTGTGTGCTAAGGACAAACCACAACCAATTATTAGGCCTACCAGATCCCTTTTACTTTTCTCTTTCCACTGACCTCACTAGTATTGATTAATGGATACTTCTTCTGTCCTGTAATATAGTGCATTCTAGAAATTTTAGGACAGATTAAGAGAGAACACAAAAGACGCATGTGCCCTCAATTTATTTCCTAATAAGACGCTATCATCAACATTATTTGCGGTGATTGGTTGATAAATTGAAAGTATTTAATGCAAAACTGGTTTCTGTCTTCTAGAATGTGTTATATTTAAGGACAAATTCTAAATGCTAGAATGCGTTATATTACATGATGGAGGCAGTATGAATCAAAGAGAGAGAGAGAGTGAGGGAGAGTGAGAGACAGGAAGAGTTAGAGATGGAACGCAAGAGAGTAAAATGGCTAAGAGAGTCTTCACCACGTAATCCAAAAGGCTCTATTTATAGGAGGTGGAGATGGTGGTTTATATTTATTACCTCAGTGGAGGTGAGAATTTACATGAAGTCCACAAATGTTACAATTTGGGTCTGTTTTACACATAAAGAGAGTCCCTAACATATGTCACACCGTGTTCCATCTATTTGGTTTTGGATGAAACTACAAGACCCAATAGCTGTTTCTACTAGAGGAGACCCAAATTTAATTCCAGCTTTGGTTGCTAGGATTGCCTTTATTACAAGCTACACATGTATTGCCTCACTAAAAACTCCATCTCGAAAACCCATGTGAGAAAAAGGATATGTTGAAAAGGGCATGCACACAATGCAAAGACGTCATCATTTTTTTTCACAGAAACTCCACAAGTGGCACTTCCAGCTCTGGTGGCAGGTTGGCTCCGATTCGCACAACCTTGTCGGGGCACTGAGGGTTGACCCCGATTGCCTTGGTATCTATCTGGCTTGAAAGAACTTGTTGGGCTCTCCTTCTTGGTGTGCAGAGCCTCCTCCTTCAAACAACACTGGATATCAACGAGGTTAGGAGAGGCGACTACTGCAGCCATATGGATCTTCTCGTACTCGCATAGGTAGGCCTCCCGGGCGCTGGAGTTCACGGCTATGACTCCATGTGGGCTGGGCATCTTGATCTTTAGGCAAGCATAGTGCAAGATTGCCATGAACTTTGCATAGCATGGCCGGCTGATCAACGCATGGTAGGTGCCCGGGATGGCTTCCACATTGATGGCGATTAGCCCTTACATAAGTTGCTTGGGTCCGCGAACGTGACAGACAGCTGGATGCTACCGATGGGTACAACTTGCATTCCTGGGATGATCCCATAGAAGGGCGCCTCACTCGGGCAAAGATGACTTAGAATCTTCATACGATCTAGGGTGTCGGCATAGAGGATATTGAGCACACTACCCCCATCCTCGAGCACCCTCGTAAGGCAAGTATTGGTGACGATCGAGCTGACGATGAGTGGGAAAGTCTCGGGCTAGGCACATGGTCGGGGTAGTCATCCCAAACAATGGTGATCAACACCTTGGACCACCATAGGCGTGAGGGTGCTGCGACTACAACCACGTTGACCTTTCGCTCGCTGATCTTCCGCCATTGCCGTCACTAATGCCCCTACTCTCTACCAAATATCATGTGCCATTCCTTTCCTCCAGGGGTATTACCATTGTTGCCGGTTCCATGCTAGGGGCTGCTTAGGTGGTGCAAAAGAGGATGACACCACAGGGATCCTCTCAGCTCATGAGCCACTCCAGTTCAATCTGGAACATCGCTGCAGCTTTCTGGATCCTGTACGGGAGATCCAGGAGCATGCCGTAGAAGCAGGGGCGGGTGGTAGCCCCTCTCCTGTATCGATCCAATGATGGACGCTTGCCAGTGTGTAGAACATCCAACGACATTCTTCCGCGGTGGGGTTTGGGCCTAGACCGAGGCAGATCTAACGAGACAATACCTCCAGGTCGGCACGCTGGAGGCCTGACGGAGGGTACAACCTCGGGGACTCGCTGTCCTTCGTCGAGGTTTCCTCGAAGAGATTTAGTTCCTCGATGTGGTCAGTGACGTAATCTAGACTCTCGAAGCTAAGAACCAGATCGGGGGTGAAGGCACCGCCAGTGGAGATGATCTCGCTGGAGAAGCATACATGGTCTTCATGGCCAATGTCTCCACCTCTGGCGGCGAGGGTGGTGGCTCGGGCCACTGAAGGGCGGATATAAAAAATGAAGCTGCCCCCTACATGGGGGCCATCTATCGCGAGTTTGTAACAGCGGCAGGCATCGTGTTCTTCGATGTGGGTCGATGCATGTGGCTTCATGGGCCTCAAGCACTCAAAACGCTAAAAACACATAGGATTTGTCCTGGTTCGGGCTTTGGGCTTTGGGGAGTTCCTTGTCCTGACAGGTCACGCCCTAGGCATGTCCTTGCCGAGGGAGTGGGCGATCATGCCTCGCAACTGTGGAACTGGGTGGCAATGTGTTGCTTCTGCGCCTATCAGGCTCTGGGCATTCAACATATTCCGGAGCTGCCTTCTGGCTTCGCCCTGGTATGAACGTTCACCACGAGCCAAGGTTGGGGATGACCATGGGAGCCTTGGCTCAACCGGGCTCTACTAGGTCGGGAATTCCCCGCGCCTTGGCCGTGAACCACTGAGCAAGAGATTTTCCGGACGGGTAGCTGATCGACCCTCAGAGGTTGATGTAGCAGCAAAGTTGATGATGCAAAAAGGTTGATGGCTAGCCCCTTAAGTCCATGTAGTGGTTAAGATGAAGTCGATGATGCTGAAGGTTGACTGTGAAGGTAGAGTCGATTGTGTTGAGCCCCTAAAGGCGTAGTAGGGTGGTGTAGAGTCATTGATCCTTTCCGGTGCTCGTGAGACGTGGTGGAGATGTGGTTGGAGTGATGACCGATTAAGCTGACTGTACATTGCATCTCCACCTTCCTCGGCCCCTCCTCCACATGCTTGTCGCAGAGTTGGTGGAAGATTCATGTCCGAAAGACTCCTCGTGCATGTGAGGTGTCATCATCTTTGTTCACATGCGTTCTCCTAGATTTGACTCATGTTCTTCGTGGACATAAGGTGCTCTTCTAAATCTTGCCTGATCTCTTTGCTATCTTGGTTCCAGAAGATTCCCTTCGGTTAAAAGAAAGATAAGAGATGGGGATGGGCTCTATGCTTATAGATATAGCCCTTGCCATACGTCTTAAATTCCGGTGATCTGAATTTTCGGGGCCTGATGGCCAGGGCACTGAGAAAAAGAACCACCAAGAATTAAGACGACTTGGAATTTTTTATGCCCGATACTTTTGGTGCACAGAGAGCAATATATATCTTATAATAATCCTAAACATCATTAGAAGTCTATCTCAACATGCAGGCTATCGGCATCAGCAAGCCACTAGCGCATGCAATTATGACACCTATCCACGTAAGCAGACCATATCAACCACTAACATGGATTTATTTGTCTACTCGGTATGTCAGCATACCCGTTATCTAAACTTCATTCGCATACGCTTCTAGTATTACAAAATTTTGATTCCCGAACCGGAAATTCTGGTCTACAGTGAGGCGCAACTTAGGTTGAAAAAGACCAGAAATTTTAAGCCTCCGATCGAAAACTCCAATCAACACTACAACAGCTGGACGCCTGGGTGCAGGAAGGAAAATGGTGACATGCTGCCACTAAACGTACAAGATGAAGGAGATCGAGCCTAGAGTAGATGCTGGCATGAGGAAAGAGGGAGAAAATTGTCTATAGCTAGTACTAGATAATTGAAGGGGCATTATATTCTGCTGAATTTTGAGTGAGTGACATATAAGTGCATAAGCAAATCCCATCTTTATTGGATATGGCCGGTGAAAGCGCAAATTATGGTCAACTCCTCCTTCCAAAACAATTTGAATGGCAGTGCAGTCAATTCACTGATGCACATAGCAAAGGCGCGGAGTTGTCACTACTGGATTCAGCCCTAAATACACTCGGCAAAGGCTTTGCTGAGTGCCGCACTCGGCAAAGGCCACTCGGTAAAAAAATGGCCGGCAAAGCAGCCTTTGCCGAGAGCCATTTGTCGGGCACTCGGCAAAGCTTTTGCCGAGTGCCAAGACAGCACTCGGCAAAGAAAACGAGCCGTCACGGCGCAGGAAACGGTGACGGCGGCTTTGCCGAGTGCCAACTCAGATGGCACTCAGCAAAGTTTTTCATTTTTTTTAAATTCTTTGCCGAGCGCCGCCCGGGCTGGCACTCGGCAAAGTTTTTTATTTTTATTTTTTTTAAAATTCTTTGCCAAGCGCCGCTCGGGATGGCACTCAGCAAAGTTTTTTATTTTTTTTTAAATTTCTTTGCCGAGCGCCGGACAGGTGGCTCTCGACAAAGTTTTTTATTTTTTTTAAAAAATTCTTTGCCGAGTGTCAGATGGGTGGCACTCGGCAAAGTTTTTTATTTTTTTTAAAACAATTCTTTGTCGAGAGCCATGGTCATGGCACTCGGCAAAGCTGGGAAACGGGTTGGCGCCCCTTTTTCCAGCTTTGCCGAGTGCAGTGACCATTGCACTTGGCAAACTGACCAAAACCAGTTTTTTTATTCATTTTTTACATTCCATCACGAGAAACACAAATTATCACATATATCTCACATCCATCCAAACATACATCACATATTTATCACATCCATCGCATATATCACATTCATCATAATATATCACATATATCACATACATCAATCTAAACATCTATCACATATATCGCAGTTATCCAAATATATCACTAGTGCATGACAAGTATATCAGAAATCCATCACCAAGTCAACAACAAATGCAAATACAACTAATGTTACTCATCACCAAGGTGGAAACTGAGTGCCTGGTGAAGGAAAAGCTAGATCAGTCGGAGGCGCATGAGCTCATGATGTGATATACACTACCACAAAAAGGACTTTAGGAGACACCTCATTTTATTTATAGAGGCTGGCACAAAATATTAAAATGTCCTAAAATAATGATCAGCGCTTTTCGAAGACATTCATTCTGTGGTCCATCTCTATAAATCAATTAACAGAGGCGGACCTCTGATTCCTTAAGTGGCCCACCTATGTTAATTGTACCTAGCCCGGTACCCGTCTAAAGGCCCACCTTAGCCCGTTTATCAGTCTTACTATATAAATGAAGCGAAAACCCTGACATCACAATCCTCTATCTCCCTCATCCGTCCGCGTCACTTCTCTCTCCTCCTCATGCGACCTCCTCTCTCCCTCAACAAACCGATGGAGGCCACGTGCGCCCCTCTCTCCCTTACCCTTTCTTGGTGTCAACAGTGGAGGCCACATGAGCCATGGTGGCTGGAGGCTGCACACCCCGATGATGGAGGCCACACTCGTCCCAGCAGTGGAGGTCGTCATGGACACGGTCTGGCCTAGTGGATCTCAGATCGGAGGCGGCTGATCTAGGACCAGAGTCGGTGGATCTTCGGCAAGAGGCTGTGGATCTCTCGACTGCAGAGGTCAGCCCTTCTTCTCTCCCTCCTCTCTCAACCCCGAGACCACTGGTGCTCATCCTCGCTCTCTTTGTCTCCCTCCCAATTCGCAGGCTTCATAGGTGCAATGGCATGGACCTTGATGTCTCTTGTGGAGGTGTGCAGACATGACGATGGTGTGGCAACGTGCCAAACGCCGTAGCGCGGTGCCCTGATGATCCAAATCGAGGCCCTGATGACTGGTCCGGTTGGATGCTTGGGCCTATTTTTACTTTGTCATTTTGATTATATTAACAGACATGGAGTACTGCCTCTAGAAACATTCATTTAAGGCTAATTTGGAAGCAAAGGGAGGCACACCCAGGGATGGAAAACCCTCCATGAAGAACTAAATAATTTTCGAATTATGTCCCCATGGATTTCCCACCCTGAAAATAATTAGGGATCCCAAGTGGATTTGAGTTTCCAAATTAGCCCTTACAGTGATGATGATGCAGAGGCAATAATTTGTTTTGACCGCCTCTGTAAACTGTTACTATAGTAGTGATATCATCACACAAAAAAGTGAACTTGACATGCATTTAATAAAAATATAAATTTAGGGGGTGAAAAAAATATAATTCTTTTTTGAGGGAAACAGGAGGGGTCCCCCCTTCTGGGATTTTATTAAAATCCAAAAGAACGTTACAACCGTTCAGGAAAGAAAGAAGACTAGTAAAATTACACATAGGCTTCTTGCCATTGACTAATGAGGGGGCCCATAATCTTGTTTTGCTCTATAAGTATAACTTAAGCAAATCAATATAAAATTAAGTAGCTTGCAGGAACAAATCAAACCGATTAGTAATTGTCTAACTTAGTATAGCAAAGTTTTCCCATAGAAAAACTTAATCAAATAACCTGCATGAATGTTCTCGCTATCCAACATTCATTGAATACATCACTTTACGACTTTCTAATGGTGTGTTATGGTACTACTCCCGGTATCATAGAATACAAGGTACTCTAGAAAATATTATATGGTAATCCTTCCTTGTGTTCGTATTTGGTAGAAACTAACAGTAGATGTGCATGTGAATGTTGTCTTGTAAAACTAAGTTGGATGATTAGCTCAACAAGAGTCTCTTATAATTTATAACAAATTTTGGATGCTTGGTCTTGTATTTTATGATGGGTCCATGGAGGGATCACTTGGTTAAAATGTTTCTTTCCCTTTGGATTTGGTTGTTTTTGAACCTTAGATCAACACATTTCCATTTCAGCAAACTAAAATACAGAAGCGAGAGATGTGTATGTAGGGCAAGGACATGAAAATCCCATTTCCATTCCAAAGAGAAACACTCCCGATCACCAAGTCTCTGTCAGTATGGTGTGGGATTTTCAATATAAGGCATCTACCAACTAAAGGCTGCTAGTGCCACGAAAACAAGGTCTGGCCACCGCTATATGACTCTTCCGGTCACCTTGATGTTGTGTACAATATGGAGCTTCTCTACACGAGGGAGGGGGTCTCCTAATCATCACCCACACCAATACAACACTGCTCCTCACCGAGAATGGAGAGTCACTATACCTAGAAGGCCACCACACTTTCACCAAAAAGTTACAAAAACCTCAAGTACTTTAATTGGATTGGGCTATTGTGTCCTCGCAATTGGTGAGCCAGAGCTCTTGAGGTCTTTATGACCTTTCTGATAATGGCGTGGTGGCCTTCCATGTAGCAACCCATAGTTCTTCATGTGAAGTAGCGTCTTATAGGTGTGTGGAGGATGAGGAGAGACCCCTCCCTAGTTTGGAGAAGCTCCGTAGTGTACACAAAATCAAGGTGACTGTAAGAGTCGGGTGGTGGTGATTAGACTTTGTGACTCACTAGCCATTGGTTAGTGGATGCCTTGTGTTTCAAATCTAACATCGAGACTAGGAGAGGTTTGGTGACCATGAGCGTAACTTGGTGTAGAGCTTGAACATGGACTAGGGGTTGCGATTTGCCAACCAATACCACAATGTATCATCGTATCTCTAGGAGTTTGACCTTTCTATATCTTCAGCTCTTTACATATCGCTTTTGTTTCTTAGATGGTATGGACGCTTGAGAGAACATTGAGGTCCGGAGTTTGAATCTTGGGAACACATATTTTCTGTTGCATTAGTTTGGCGTAGTGACCACTACTCCACTTACATCCGCACTTAGAACATCCCCGTGCTGAGATGAAGATCGTGCCGAGGCCGTCGTGGCTAATCCACCGTGGAAGGCCACCATCCATGAGAAGCCCGTTAGTGTATTTAACTCCTTTTGTTTTAGAATACAAACCTCTCAGGCCAGAATATTGAAGTCAATCTTTGTTGCCAGCCGAAACCAGAAGTTCACATATCACTTGGCACAGCCTCACGATCTATGTCTTCAATTACAAATTTGTTGTTGTCCATTTTCTTCTTTTCTTGCTGCACTTTCTCATTACTTCCTACTTCATGTAACTTATTGAAATACCTCCACTCTTCATCAGCTCCAACTGGATCATCTCCCTCATGGTCAACACCGGGCTCCATATATTGGTCACCCTCCTCCTCCTCTACTTTGGAAGGACCAGTAGCTGTAACACCAAGTTGCGGTTGCAAGGCCCATTCTAGATCATCCAATTCTACACTCACATGCATCCCCTAAAACATTTCTATGACTTGAAGCTGTAGGTCATTCTCTTCATTTGGCACTGGTCTTTCATTCTCCAATTCAGTCACAGCACGAGCCATATCAACATGCTCACATCTATCAACAGTCATGATAAACTCCCCCAATTTTCAAGCTCGCAGCAAAGTTAGAAGCTCTTGGTCAGTACCAAGACGAACTGTTAGATTATTCTGACCCACAACCTAGAAGTTTGCTTCCTGATAGCTAGCCCAACTGAAGTGCTTGAAAACATATTTCTCCATGTCAATGATGGAGTACTCTTCTGCATCCACCCACCAATCCAAGCGTCTGCCCTTTTTGTACACGGATCGATCATCCTCAACAGTTGAGTAGGACGAAACATCAATCACTACTCTACATGCATTGGTCGGATCGATCCTAAAAATAGTAGCAGTGCAAACAAATTAGCTGTGCTTCCAAAAGTCCTTTCTCATCACTGACCATCCTCATACTAGATCGCACACGCAACCAATAGTGAGCGAGCGCACCGAGCGGCGAACCGAGCGGCTCGAGTGCCTTCCTATCTCAGATGGGTGAGACAGGATAAGGTAAGGGCAAATATGTAATTTCTTATCTGGGTTTTAGCCTAGGTTAATGTTTCTGTATGCAAAATTTGACGGTTTGGTACTTCCAGTTCACGGACGATCCTTTCGGTGCTATTTCACGGGGGCGTAAACTTTCTGTGGTATTTTATGGAGATCGCGATCTTTCGATGCTACACAACCAATTTTCCCTTTTATATACCAGACCCTAGTTTAGATGGGGATACCAAAACTAATCCATTTAGAAGAGGACATGGATTTGGAGAGAAGATACTCATAGGCCATATTCACTATGGTATATTTATTTAGTTGCATCCAAGAATATATCAGACCGTCAAGATCAAGATTTCCCTACTCTGCAATGCGCAGATCATACTTTAATCTTTATGCATGGAGATGTTACTTAGTTGACTTTTCTCAAAAAGTTGCTTTCTAGTTTTGCCGAATCAAATTTTGAGAAATCCATGATGGTTCAAAAGATAGGCTGGATCTTGTAGAAAACACTATTGGTTGCTCAAAAGGCTCTCTACCCTTCACATATCTGGGTTTACCCCTTAGTCTCACCAGACCCTCAGTTGCAAACTTTTTGCCTTTGGTGTCTAAATGTGAAAGAAGATTGGTGACTGAAAGCAATAGAGATTGTGTGGAATATTGGATTAAATTAATTGAAGAGACCTATGTACAGATATAGAGGGGAGAGATCTCGTCGTTTATAGAAACAGAACCAACAGAGATCTCCTCATATCTCTCTAACCAAATATACAGGGTCGGCTGGCTACACCAGGCGTAAACCTACCATATACACACGCACAGCACATATACATTCTAACACGCCCCCGCGGTTGCATCATCGAGTCGTCATACGTTGGGACTGTACCGAAACTCCGTGAAGACAGAAGTGGACAGCCTTTGGTGAAGATGTTGGCGAACTGCGACATCGTCGAGAAGGTAAGGATGCGGACTGCTCCAAGGGCCACTCGTTCTTGAATGAAGTGAAGATCGACCTCAATATGCTTGGTACGCTGATGTTGAATGGGGTTGGAAGACATGTACACAGTGCTGATGTTGTCATAGTAAACCAAAGTGGCTTGGCGCAAGGGTGTGACCCTAACCCATCTTCGTCGTAGGCGCCCCTTCCCCTTGTTTTTGCAAGCTTGCAACGACCTACTCGAGGAAATCACCATGGCTGCTTCCGCTCCTACAACTGCCCTCCACACCGACGCTGCACCTCTGGCTCCGATACTATGAAAGCAATAGAGATTGCATGGAATATTGGATTGAATTGATTGAAGAGACCTATATACATATATATATAGGGGAGAGGAGATCTTTTGGTTTATAGAAACAGAACCAACAGAGATCTCCTTATATCTCTCTAACCAAATATACAAGGTCGGCCGGCTATACCAGGCGTAGACCTACCATATACACACGCACAACACATATACATTCTAACAGGTACCATCTCTTCTTTCTTAAATCAAGCTAGTCGTCTAGAACTAACTGATGCAGTTTTCAATGCTCTTCGAATATTTGCTATGTGCACCTTTCGGTTCCCCAAAATAGTTATCAAGCAAATTGACATGTTCAGGAAGCACTACCTCTAGAGACGATTTGATGTCAACAATAGGACACCGCCTAAAGTAGCTTGGCCAATGGTTGTACGCCTAAGAAAGAAGGAGGCCTAGGAGTGCTAAACCAAACTCAGAATGAAAGTCTTTTACTAAAGCACTTACACAATTTTTCCAATAGATGAGGCATTCCCTTGGTTCATTTTGTCTAGGATAGCTATTACACTAGAGGAAGGCTGCCTCGACCTAGCCTCAAAGGGTCATTCTAGTAGAGGGACATTCTCAAGCTCCTAGACTCCTTCAAAGGTCCAACTCTAGTTTCCTTAAAAGATGGTACTTCCTGACTATAAGGGCATGATCTATGGGGGAGAGAGTTCTAAGCCAAGCCTTCCCTAAACTTCTCTCTTTCGTCAAAAAACAAAAGAATTTCAGTTCAAGTAGCCACCTCAACTTCTATGCTTCAAAACCTTTTTCATCTGCCTTTGTCTCTTCAAGCCTATGCCAAATTTCAGAAGCTTACAGACCTAGTCTAGATATTACACATGCAGAATGAACATGACAGCTAGTCTTACATTTGGAGGTCGTCAAACTTTTCTTCAAGCAAGGCTTAAAGACATCTTATTGGTCATCGAAAAAGTACACCGAATCTTTCACTGGTTATGAAAAACTTCATGTCATAATAAAAGGAAGTTGTTTTTTTGGTTGCTAATAAAACATAGACTCAGCACAAGAGAGCTATTAAATTGCAAGAATTTGGCTCTTGAAGATTACTCTTGTGTTCTATGCACTTCGGTATATAGAAGAAAGTCTTTTCCATCTGTTATTTGATTGCAACTTTGCCTCAGTCTGCTATGTTGAGCTATGGTCCAAATTCAAGCTTGGGCCGAAGCGAAGCGGCCCATTAGCGTTAAGAGGGACTACACCATCTATTAGTTTCGTATTGCTAATAGATGAGGGTGTGGGGTTTTTCCTCCCTATATATACGGACCACCTCCCTCATAAAAAGATGTATCATAGACTTCTATATAGGAAGGCCCCCAGGTTAGGGTGTCCCCAAGTTGTAAATCTCCAACGTTTGTAACCTCACCCGATATAGTGAAGATTTGCTGGCTGGTGCCTATGGTTTTTTTCCTTCCACCTTGGGAGGGTTTTCCACGTTAAAATCTCGTGTCCCCTGTGCTTGATCTACTGTTCTTCGTCATTTATATTGCCTATCATTTATAACAAGTGGTACTAGAGCTTGGTTTGACCTTAGGGTTTCGCGATGGCATCGATGAAGTTTGATCTACCGCTGCTGGATTACAAGATGAGATTTGCACTGTGGCAAGTCAAGATGCGGGCGATTCTGGCACAATCTTTGGATCTTGATGAGGTGCTGGACGATTTTGGAGGAAAAGGGCAGAAGTCATGGACCGTTGAAGAGAAGCAGAAGGATCGTAAGGCTCTGTCTCTGATTCAACTTCATCTACATAATGATATTTTGCAAGAAGTGATGCAGGAGAAAACTGCCGCATAGAACTTTGGCTCAAGCTAGAATCGATCTGCATGTCCAAGGATCTAACCAGTAAGATGCACGTGAAGATGAAGTTGTTCACGCACAAGCTATAAGAAGGTGGTTTGATGATGAACCACTTATCGATCTTTAAGGAGATCGTTGCCGACCTAGTATCGATGGAGGTAAAATATGATGATGAAGATTTAGCTCTTCTACTGTTATGCTCACTGCCTACTTCGTTTGCAAATTTCTAAGGTATCATACTATTAAGCCGTGATGAACTAACCCTTGTAGAAGTATATGAGGCCCTCCAGGCGAGGGAGAAGATGAAAGGTATGGTTCAGTCTGATGTGTCGTCCTCCAAGGGCGAAGTGTTGCAAGTTAGAGGCAAGCCCGAGCAAAAAACCTACAACAACAACAATAATCAAGACAAGAGCAAGAACGGTAAAGGCCGTTCGAAGTCTAGAGGCAGGGATAAGTTCTGCAGGTATTGTAAGAAAGATACTCATATCATTGCGGATTGTTGGAAGCTGCAGAATAAGGAGAAAAGAAATGGTACGTATAAACCAAAAAATAAATCCGATGGTGATGGTAAGGCCTCTATTGTCTCCGTTGTTGATAATTCTGATTCAGGAGATGTTCTGGTTGTTTTTGCTGGTTGTGTTGCTGGTCGTGATGAATGGATAGTTGATTCTGCATGCTCAGTTTCATATATGCTCTAATAGAGATTGGTTCAGTTCTTACAAGTCTATGTAGAGTGGAGATGTCGTGCGTATGGGAGATAACAACCCATGTGAGATCATGGGCATTGGCTCCGTTCAGATCAAGATGCATGATGGCATGATACGCACACTAAAGATGTAAGACACATACCAGGGATGGCTAGAAATCTCATCTCCCTCAGCACACTTGATGCCGAGGGGTATAGACACTCTGGTTCAGGTGGAGTGTGTAAGGTATCAAAAGGCTCTCATTCATATGATAGGTGATAAGAATTCTGCAAAGTTATATGTTCTTAGAGTAAGTACTTTACATGGTTCTGTCACTGCTGCTACTGTTTCTAATGATGAACCAAGTAAAACTAATCTCTAGCATATGCGTCTTGGGCATATGAGTGAACTTGGTATGACAGAATTGATCAAGAGAGACCTGCTGGATGGCTGCACTATGGGTAAGATGAAGTTCTGTGAGCACTGTATTTTTGGTAAGCACAAGAGGGTAAAATTCAATGCATCTGTTCATACCACCAAATGAACACTTGATTATGTACATGCTGATTTGTGGGGGCCGTCTCGGAAGCCCTCTTATGGTGGTGCTCGTTACATGCTTACCATTATTGATGATTACTCTAGAAAAGTGTGGCCTTACTTTCTGAAAAATAAAGATGATACTTTTGCTGCTTTTAAAGAGTGAAAAATTATGATAGAAAGGCAAACTGAAAAGAAGGTAAAATTGCTTCGTACAGACAATGGTGGTGAATTCTGTTTAGATGCTTTTAATGATTACTGCAGGGAAGAAGGCATTGTTAGGCACCACACCATCCCGTACACTCCTCAACAGAATGGTGTGGCTGAGCGCATGAACCGAACCATCATCTTGAGGGCTCGTTGCATGCTGTCCAATGCTCGTATGAATAGGTGTTTTTGGGCTGAGGCTGCTAATACCGCCTGTTACTTGATCAACCGGTCACCTTCTATCCCACTTAATAAGAAAACTCCCATTGAGGTATGGTCTGGTATGCCAGCTGATTATTCACAGTTGAGAGTTTTCGGTTGCACAGCTTATGCTCATGTTGATAATGGAAAGCTAGAACCTAGAGCCATTAAGTGTCTGTTTCTTGGTTATGGTTCTAGAGTCAAAGGATATAAGTTATGGAATCCTAGAACTAAAAAGACTTTCATGAGCAGAAACGTTGTTTTCAATGAATCTATTATGTTTAATGACATCTTGTCCATAGATGTTTCACCAGTTGGTTCTGATGAGGAGCTAGAACATGTTAGCGTGCAGGTGGAGCACGTAGATGATAAAAAAACTGAAATTGTTGATAACAATGTTCAGCACTCACCTCCTGTTTTGTAGCCTCAAAATCAGTCTATTGTAGATCGCAGAACAAAGAGTTGTGGACCTCGTCCACGTTTAATTGAGGAATGTGATATTGTTCATTATGCCTTTAGTTGTGCTAAACAGGTTGAGAACATTCATGAGCCGGCTACGTGCACTGAAGCTGTTGTTTCTAGTAACCGCGAGAAGTGGATTTCCTCTATGCAAGAAGAGATGCAGTCACTTGAGAAAAATGGCACATGGGATATTGTGCGCTTGCCTAAAGACAAGAAGGCCGTTCGTTGCAAATGGATCTTCAAAAGAAAGGAGGGTTTGTCTCCTAGTGAGCCTCCAAGATTTAAGGCAAGGTTAGTAGCAAAAGGTTTCAGTTAGATTCCTGGCGTTGATTATAATGATATGTTCTCTCCAGTTGTAAAGCATAGTTCAATTCGTACATTTTTTGGTATTGTTGCTATGCGAGATCTTGAGCTTGAGTAGTTAGATGTAAATACTGCATTTCTACATGGAGAGCTCGAGGAGGAGATATACATGGACCAACCAGAAGGGTTCATAGTACCTGGTAAGGAGGATCATGTTTGCAAATTAAAGAGGTCCTTATATGGTTTGAAACAGTCTCCTCGTCAATGGTATAAAAGGTTTGATTCTTTTATGATGTCACATGGTTTTAAGAGGTCTAAATTTGATAGCTGTGTGTACATTAAATTTGTTGATGGATCACCTATATATTTGTTGTTATATGTTGATGATATGTTGATTGTTGCCAAGAGCAATAAAGAAATCACTACGTTGAAGAAACAGTTGAGTAGTGAGTTTGAGATGAAGGATCTTGGTGCTGCTAAGAAGATTCTCGGTATGAAAATTACAAGAGACAGAAATTCTGGTTTGTTATTTCTTAATCAGCAAAGTTACATTAAGAAAGTTCTTCATCGTTTCAACATGCATGATGCAAAGTCTGTTAGTACTTCTATTGCTCCTCATTTCAAATTATCAGCTTTACAATGTGCTAGTACGGATGAGGATTTTGGGTACATGTCAAGAGTTTCGTATTCTAGTGCTGTTGGTTCTTTGATGTATGCCATGGTTTGCTCTTGTCCTGATTTATCATATGCTATGAGTTTGGTTAGTAGATAAATGGCTAATCCTGGTAAAGAACATTGAAAAGTTGTTTAGTGAATTTTTAGGTACCTTTGTGGCACAACAAATGCTTGTTTGAAGTTTGGTAGGACTGATAAGGGACTCATTCACTACCTCAGCCAACTTTTTTCGTGACGGCCAAATCCGTCAGGGAAGGTACTAAAAACCGTCAGGGAAAACTTTTTCTGACAGGTACCGTTAGGGATGGCCCGTCAGGGATGAACTGACAGGGAAAGTCCACCTTCCCTGACGAAAAACCGTCACGGAATGGTTCCTGACGGTTACTGCCGTCAGGAGAGAGTTTTCCCATCGACTTTTTTTGTTTCCGTCAGGAGAGAGTTTTCCTGTTGGTTACCATACCGTCAGGAAAGGTTCAAACTTACCCTGTCAGTTACAGTACCGTCTGGGAAGGTTGAAACTTACCCTGCCGGCCATCTCCCGTCAGGGAAGGATCAAACCTTCTGCCAGCCAACCACCATCAGGGAAATCACAATTTTAATATCGATAAAAGCTCATTCAACTATTCAAATCATTGATTAGTCGATCCTTTTAATTTAACTATGCATCCACACACCAACCAACATTAAATGTTACACTCAACTGTTTGATACATATAATTATTATTGAAGTCGTTTATACAATGTTAGCAAATCTTATGCTACATTCTAAAGGCCTTGCAAAATAAAGCAAACCCAAGTTGGAATGCTATAGTTCATGCAACCAACATGTAGAAAATAGAAGTTTAATTCCTACTTCCTACAAGCCCTTTGACAGCAATACACATTATCTGCTACACATCCATTCATCTCCATATCCTACATTCAAAACAAGATAAAAATAACCATTAGCAAGAGATCATGTCACAATGCTTATGAAAAACTTGTGCTTTGTTCCTCATGAGTAAGTTAGCAATGTCTTTCTTGGTTAGTAAAGCTCTCTTTACAAGCAAAAAACATCTACTAGATCGCAGGTACATGAACAAGTGATAATGGCATGATTGCATCAAAGTAGACACCTGGTGACTAGGAATTCATGAAAAAATGTGTTGTCTACTAAAAGCACCCCCCTAGTTAGAAATAAATAACAGAGCTCAACAATCACAAAACAAGGAGTTACCTCAGCAGCTAACTGGACTTCACATATATTACTAAAAGTTCAGTCCCAAATATATTAGTTACATACTTGCTGATCACAATCCAATTCCACATGAGATGCATACATAAGGCAGCTTGTTAAAAGTTCCTGTAGGACAAAAGTTTAACTGGCTAGATCTCACAAGTTATTTAGCTAAATGCTTGAATCACATATGAGATTTCAGCAATGCTACTTCATCTAAGCAAAACTGTCTTTAGAAACAAAAGTGAACACGATAATATTTTTAGAACCAAAATTGCTTAGATTTCTATGCAGGAGTACTTGCCAAATGTAAATTCACAAAGGTGCATGAAAATGTTAACACAATTTATTCCTATATGTAGGTATTAGGCACAGCTCAGTGAGGACAAATAGACTGCATATCTGTTCTGCGAATCAATGAAAAATGCAGCTGCCCAATAAAAATCCAGTGCTTATTGTTCAAATCAGTGTTCTAGCACCTCTACAGATGGGTAAATAAATTGCCTAAAACAATCTAAAAGTATTTTGTACTTCTACCAATCTAGACAGCTCCTTGCCGCAGGGAAAGAACTAGTCTGGGGCAACACAAAGTCATTTTCTTAGAGGGTTGCATTGTGGTCATCCTTGAAGTAAGAGAAGAAGTTAGTAGTCACAAAGAGAAATAAAAAGACTTAGGACTTAGGCTAAAAATTATATAGATATTCTGCTTGTGCCAATGAATGCCTTAACGATCATGAGTACTACAGTTTAGAGAAACAAAACAGTACCTTCATCAAAATAAAGCAGAATGTACTGCCAAGTCTGGATGAAAACTGGCCACATGAATCTGTGTGGCAATATTACCAAGCAGCAATATATCAAACTTAAAGCATAAAGCTAGAGTGAATTAATGTGAAACCAAAAAAATGTAAGAACAATTAAAAACCATGATCCTGCTTCCATATATGCATGATAACAGTCTGTACTGGCATACAAGACAGATTAATTGTAACAAGCACATAATAGATTAATTCCCTAGCCAGTGTTCATGTGTACCATAGATAAACAAAGCCATGAAAGAAATATCTACAATGGTTTGGACAATCTAAAACACTGATGGATATGCTCCTTTTCAGAATAAGAAACGTGCTGTTCTATGTTGGACAAAAATAATCAGTATGTACAACGAAGCATATGGAGCTTCTTCCCTAAAAAAAGTATATGGAGCTTCTTGTAGTTCAGAAAACTTCAACAAGATAGTGCACTAGTATAGAACCTATCTTTAAAACCACAATGTTCAGATTTAAAATATTGGCTGGATAGCAAAAAAGAGGATGTAGCGTAACAAATTAGATCGAAAATTAGTTGTAGAAAGGCATTATCTATTCAAACAATAAAAATACTTGCAACTATCTTCAAACTATGCAGATCTAGCCTTTTCAAACAAGGCATATTAAGACAATAAGCAAGCTTTTAGGTGGTACATATTTAACTTTTCCCTCACGTATATGGCCAGATACTTAACTGTTGAATAAGGAACATTGGAGATAGATCTCGCGGGGGTTGTGGTGCCTCCATATCATGGATCCGCCGGATCCCGGCATCTTCCTCCATGTGCAAGTATCTTGTGCGCGGCTGCAACGCCATGGACCTACGCGGGGAGGAGCAGGGGCTCACCTTGCTGGATCCCACCATAGAGATGCGAGGGGAGGACTGGAGGAGCAGGGGCTCACCTCACTGGATCTAGGGGAAGTGAAGCCGCTGTGGACCTTGCCTGTGTTGTGCCACCCTTCGTTGGAACCTCGCCGTCTCATGGCTGATGGATCTGCCACATCCGGAACCTCTTCCATGACCTGCGCAGTGACGCATGACCCTGTGTGGAAGCAAATTAAAGGGAGAAGGCGTGAGAGGGAACAGAGAGAGGGAGCAAGGGGCTTACCTCGGACACGCATCGGCGGCGGCATCGCCTGCGTTGCGTTGTGCTCCGCCCGTCCATCGCCGTCTTTCGAAGAGAGAGAGAGAGAGAGAGAGAGGGGAGAGGGCAAAGAAATTGGGAGATAGGAAGAGTCCGCCCAGGTGAAAGGATAAGGGTAGGGGATTTTTTTCACTTGCGCGGGGTGCGCGGCCGCCGTGGCCCCTTTGCGCGCCATTCTTTTCGTCCCCTCTCTCTGACACGTGAGCCATACCAACGCTGAAAGCGCGCGGGTCTGATTTTTCGGGGGCGCCTAAGTGTCCCTGACGGTGCGGATGCCTTCCGCTTCGGTTTTGCTCCACACGTCAGAGAAGGAGCAACGCCCGTGATGGGAGGTCCGAACGGATGGGAGTACTCCACGCCGCAGGGAAAGAATTGGTCTGCGGTAGTGATTGGCTATGTGGATTCAGATTTTACTGCTGATTTGGATAAGAGGAGATCTCTCACAGGTTATGTGTTTACTATTGGTGGTTGTGCTGTGAGTTGGAGGGCAACATTGTAGCCCGTTGTTGCCCTGTCTACCACTGAAGCAGAATACATGGCTATTACTGAAGCATGTAATGAATCAGTTTTGTTGAAAGGTTTGTTTGCTGAGTTTTGTGGAGCTGATTGTTGCATTAATTTATTTTATGACAGTCAAAGTGCTATATGTCTCACTAAAGATAAGATGTTCCATGAGAGAACGAAGCACATTGATGTCAAATGCCATTATGTTCACGATGTGGTCGTGCAAGGTAAGCTGAAGGTATGCAAGATAAGCACACATGATAATTCTGCTAATATGTTGACAAAGCCAGTTCCTGTTGCTAAGTTTAAGCTTTGCTCAAGCTTAGTTGGTATAACTGTTTAGCTAAAGAGGCTATTTGGCACCAGAAGTATTTCTTTGTTGTTTTAGGGTGAAGGTTCATTTTATGCTATAAGAAGAAATTTATCTCAAGGTGGAGTTTGTTGAGCTATGATCCAAATTCAAGCTTGGGCTGAAGCGAAGCGGCTCATTAGCGTTAAGAGGGACTACACCATCTATTAGTTCCGTATTGCTAATAGACGAGGGTGTGGGGTTTTTCTCCCTATATATACGGACCACCTCCCTCATGGAAAAGATGTAATCATAGACTTCTATACGGGAAGGCCCCCAGGTTAGGGTATCCCCAAGTTGTAAAGCTCCGACGTTTGTAACCTCACCCGATATAGTAAAGATTTACTGGCTGGTGCCCGTGGTTTTTTCCTTCCACCTTGGGAGGGTTTTCTACGTTAAAATATCGTGTCCCCTGTGCTTGATCTACTGTTCCTCATCGTTTATATTGCCTATCATTTATAACATGCTGGGCCACTGTGAACTTGGCTTTGCCTTACTCCAGTGAGCCTGTGGAGATCCTGATGAGGGGTCAATTGTGCCTCCCCTTCTCCTTGGAAACCATCATAACGATGTGCTGGTCCATTTGGAGAGTCCGAAATGATGCAATCTTCAACAACTTCCCTTCATCAGTGAATTACCGAAACATCATTTTTCAGCATGAATTTGCTCTTGTTATTCTAAGAGCAAAAGTAAAGTTCCATCCTCACAATGAGCACTTGATTGCCAAATCGTGCACTTGATTGCCGCTGTTCTCTTGGTTTTTCTCATCGTGTATGCATCCCCCACATCCTGCAAAGCCGAGAATCTTACCAGTGTGGTGCCCTTATGTATCACTAGTAGAAAACGTGGCTTTAGTCCTGGTTAGGAAATGACTTTAGAAAGGCATCCCTGTGGCTCATGGGACTTGAACTCAAGACTTCATGAATTGGCTCGGGTATAGCTTACCACCCCACCTACATAGCACTTGTGACTTTGGGTGGGATGCTTTCTTTTTAAACTAACCCGTCGGAAGACTTTAGTCCAGGTTGGTGTTACCAACCGAGTCCAGGTTAGTATAGCATCAACTGGGACTAATGCAAACTCTTTAGTCCGGATTGATGTTACCAACCGGGACTATACTGATGTCCATCAAACTTGAACCCGGGACTAATGCTCACATAAGTCCCAGGCCCAACTCTAGCCGGTACTATTGTGCTGAACCGAAGGTCTATTCTCTACTATTGTCTGCTTAATCTGCATTCTGTTCGAAAAATATAATCAACAAATGTTTGATCTGTATGTACTTCGTCATTGCATATGTGCCAGGCTCCGATCAAGACCACTACTCGCCACAGCTGCTACCAGCGATGATTCGATCTCCAACGTTATCGTGATTCCAGGGTATAAGTCACTGTACGTTTTCAAGCTGCAGCGATTTATGCAAAGAGAAGGGCGTGAAGACTGACAAAGCGTTCTGCTTGAATTGGACTGATAATCAAGGTCATTCTCATGTGAGTGCTGCTGCCCACACTCGTTGTTGGCAACAAGGATACGAATTCGTCCGCGTCCGTTTATTTGCTACCATGATTTAACAGGATGTACTACCTGCAGCTCTTTCTGCGGAGCTAAAAGCATCGTAGCTGAAAAATCCAACTGCTTCAACTGGAATGAGGATTCTGGTCGTGCTCACACCGAGTGCTGCTGCAATCATGAAACAGTGTAATGCATGCATCTGTCAATAGCTGATGCAAACTGGATCAATAAACATGTTTTTAGATAATGGCCAAGAAGTGGAATCTGTTATAGTTTCCCACTGAGTTTTAGGAGAGTTTTTTTTTTTATTTCTCGAATACACAAGAGCATTGCATATCATTGTATTAAGTAGAAAGAGTTTGCGAGTTACTGGAAACGCCGGCGACCAGCCGGTCGGGAACACCAGGGCTACATTTTGCATAGAACTACTACGGCATCCAACAACAACTAAAGCTAAGCCCCTGCTGCCAAACACCCAAGGCCGATCGCCCCGGCCTGAATCCAAGTGTCCACCTCAGCCTTGATCACCGACAGTAATTGAAGCACCGTGGTAGAGGTCTCCCGAAAACAGCGGGCGATCCTTTCCTTGCAGACTGTCCACGAGACGAGCACGAAGAGGGAGTCCACTCCTTGCTGCTACTGACCGGCCCACAAAGAACCCAACGTTCTCCAGAAGGTGCGAATTGTTTGAGATGGCGACGGCAGCTGTCGACCGAGAGCCGGCCTAGCAGATATGGTGCTAGACTTCCCTTGTGTACGGACATTCGGCGATAATAACATTGGAATTAAATTGTATGGACCCCGGTACATTCACTCTCCAATGCAACCCCTCACAGATGGACGACACGTGGCATGAAAAAAATCAGATGCCTAAGGTGATACCGAGAATATGTTAACTTCCGACATTTAAGGGTAATTGTGCATAGAATAAATTGCATGCATGGTGGGATCCAGCATCACACGGTTGTCAATTTTTCGTGCGCCACGTGTCATGCATCTGTGAGGGGTTGCCTCGAGGCCATGTCGAACATGAGAGGTTTTTTATATGGATATTTGATTTGATTGCACAATATGGGTAATAGTTAGCGAGACGTCATATCCACTTATAGTCCTCGGCGACTGTAACTTGGTCCCACATAGGAGTACCATTCCCCACTGCAACGACCATCTCCAGCAAACCAACATCCACTGCTACAGAAAGGATTTGTATCAATGCCTTCTTTTTTTAAGGTATAAATGGTGTCCAAGTAAGCTACCCCTACGAACCATTTGTAGGGGTTGCTGGTGTTATGAGCCGTTCATAAAAATGGCTTGATTGGTAGGTGCAGCTCTATATCGAGCTACCTCTACAAATCCTATTTGTAGGGGCAAATAGACGTCGAATAGTAAAAATTATGCAATAAATTTGAATTTTTTCAAACGACCTCGGATGGAGAAATGACCAAAATAAAAGTTGTAGATCTCAAAAAGTTATAAAACTTTCTTATTTACAATTTTTTCATTTGAAATCATTTCCTATACCAAATGCTGTTGGAAATCAAAATTTTAAATTGTCGAAGAACTATCATTTCTATTTTTAATCACCGGCTAAACTCGTAACTAGTCTTTCTCCCTAATACTAACTTCAAATTTGATGATTTTGTTTCTATAATTTTCTAAAATTATGCTCTATCTATTATGTTCTTGCAACTATTATTTTGGTCAACTTTTCATGTGACTTTGTTTTATCAATTGAAAATTTGAATTTCAACAATGGCAACTTCAAACAACATTTTGAAGCAGTAAATGATTTCAGCTGAAAAGTCATAAACATAAAAGTTGTATAACTGATAAAGATCTACAACTTTTATTTTGGTTATTTTTTCATCCAATAAAGTGATAGTAACACTGTTCACAAAATTTACATCTCTCTCAGAGTTTAAGAAACCATACGAGAGATATGTAAAATTTGTGAACAATATTCCTATCACTTTGTCGGATGAACAAATGTCCAAAATAAAAGTTATATATCTTGATAAGTTCTACAACTTTATTGTTGCTGAGTTTTTCAGCTGAAATCATTTGCTCTTTCAAAATATTGCTTCAAGTGGACATTTTTTAAAATTCAAATTTTGAATTATTCAAACAAAGTCACATGAAAAGATGACTAAAATGAAAGTCGTAGATCTCAAAAAGTTTACAACTTTGTAGTTGACAACATTTTCATCTGAGATTATTTTATGAAGGAAAACTACGTTGGAATTTCTCAAAATTGAAATTTAAAATTTTCAAATGCCCTCGGACGGAGAAACAACTGAAATAAAAGTTATAGATCTCGAAAAGTTATACAACTTTGTAGTTGACAACTTTTTTGTTTGAGATCATTTTGTTAAGGAAAACTACGTTTGAACTTCTCAAATTTGAAATTTGAATTTTTCAAACAACCTCGGATGGAGAAACCACCAAAAAGGAAGTTGTATATCTCGAAAAATTATAAAATTTTGTAGTTGACAACTTTTTCATTTGAAATCATCTTGTCTAGAAAAACTATGTTTGAATTTTTCAAATTTTGTAAACGACCTCGGATGGAGAAACTATCAAAATAAAAGTTGTAGATCTCGAAAAGTTAAACAACTTTGTAGTTGACAACTTTTTCATTTGAATTCATTTAGGACCTTAGACAATCAATTTAAACTCGGGTTAGGATAATGTGTGGGCAACCAAAATCCAATGTAGACATAAGTTAGTGAGGTGTAGTTATAGAGAAGGATATGAGTGAGGGGGATGTTGCGAGTTCACATCCTCGCGGCTGCAAATAATGCACAACTTGCTATTTTTTTTGGGCCCGAATTCGTGCTTACAAACCAGCCATTTGTAGCAACGGTCCGCCCCTACAAACCTGGACTGTCACTAAAAATGCCGTGTCATTAGTGATTTAAACGACCTTTAATAAAACCATTACAGTGGCAAAAACTTAGAATTAAGTAATGAAGTATTAATAACTAAATGTTTGTGCTAATGAAGGTGCTACTCCCAATTATTTCTATGCATGTCGCGGTCATTTGGTACCTAAAAACCAAATACACACAAGGGTGAGTAAAAACACTTAGCCAAGTATAAGTAGAACCAAAAACTCAAATATCACACGGGAGTCCATGAACCGACAATCTATTCGCTCTGAGCAAACAGCAGGATTAGGAGTCTCAGATGTGCACGGAAAAACCGGGGGCGGCAAGCAAATAGCGCCGACCGGTCTGGGTGGATGATATTGCAGGCTTGCCTGAAGACGGCGGTGACTGCCGTTGTACATCACAAGCGGCGGCGCTAGCACGAACAAGTCGTGGCTCGGAACAAGGCGACACGAGGACGGGCTGCGGCGTGGCAAGGAAAGAAAGGAAAAAAAGTTCGTCTTTACTTTTCTTTACCGATTAGAATCCTAGGTCACATCTAAGGGTCCAAATTCAACGGCTCGTCTGAAATTCATCCGACATCCAAACTAAACATGTTAGTTGCCGAAAGGATTCTTCTCGTCAATCTCTATGCATCCACGGTCACTGATCTTCCATACGACTTATGGTTCAAAAAATCATTTTTTTCTCCGATCTTTAGTGTGGCCAGTTAATTTTTTTTTAAAAACATCAAAGAACGAAGATGTTTCCATAAAACTTCTATACAACTATTGGTCATTAGTCATTATTGTAGCAATGAAGCTTTGAATTGGCCCCCCTCACACTTCCACGCACGCTCGGCCACTGGTTCAGTGTACGTGTTTATTAAGACGTACATGTTAGTTCACATATATACACGTTTGGTGCTTACATTGTACATGGTTAAATCACAGCCTGTGTAAACTATGGGCATTCAGCTGTCTCCCTGCCAATAAGGAGCAGAATAGACAATTCATAGCACTTCTGCCAATAATCTTTACATAATCGATGATGTAAGTTAAAGTGGATAGATTGCATGCATTGTTATTGTCGACAACTATCGTTATTCAGCAAAAGGGCAATCTGACGGAGTTTCCTAATTAACAGTGGACAAAAAGTCCTTACATTGTTTTTACCGAGAGGAGGCAAGCTACAATACAAATGTCAGTGTATATATATACACACATATACATAGAGCAAATGTATCATCACGTACCATTGGCTATTGTGCGTTCTTCTTCTTCTTCTCCAGAGGTTGCTGTGTATTTATTTGTTAGTTATTGCTTTCAAAAAAAATTCCTTTTAACATTTTAGTAGACTGTTTGCTACTCAGTTGGTATGTAGTGCATCAGGCCCGTAGATTGACAGGAGCAAGGTGGGCAGCTGTTCAGGGCCTCCAAAATTTAAGGGCCTCCAAATTTACAATAAATACTAATAAATAATAGCTAATCTTTTAAATACAAAAAATATAGCATATCCAAAAAAAAAAAGGCTTGCAAGTTGCAATTCCTGGTTTGTTAATTGGATCAACTCACCAAAGTAAGACCCAATGGCCATGTCCACCAGCTTGCTTGGCAACTGAGCTTCCTTGGACTGTTCATTTTTCTCTTTGCGACATTTTGCTTTCTCGTGCCACGATACTACTTCCTCAATCCCAAATTATAAGACGTTTAACTTTTTTGTCCTAAGTTTGACCACTCGTCTTATTCAAAAAATTTGTGCAAACATAGTCAAATTTAAATTATTTTTGAAGAACTTTTATTAATAAAACAAGCCACGACAAAAGAAGTGATATTTTGCATAAATTTTTTAATAAGACGAGTGGTCAAACTTGATGTTAAAAAAGTCAAACGTCTTATAATTCGGAACGGAGGAAGTACTATGCTAGCTGCTAGGGATGCTAGTTTGTTATTTGAGTACTACTTTTTACTCTTTTAGCATTAAGATGTAATCTGTTCTTAGCGGTGTAAGACCCATGTATATTCTGAAGCTTCATAATTAAATGAAAGTATGCCTTAATTTTTTCGAGTTTTAGGGCCCCATCGTGTATTTTGTTCAGGGCCCTCCAAATCCTAGGTACGGCCCTGAGTGCATTTGATTAAGACATCTGCTTAGTATCAAAGAATGATAGCATTAGTTCGAAACAACATGTTATGCTTCTATTGATTATGTCAATATTGCTCGATTATGGATTCTTATTGGTATAATACCAGTTTCAAAAGAGAGAAAAGCTAAGGAGAATGCGTGACCATGGCTGTTGCAGGGAAGGCAGGGTGGGACGAGCTGGTTGGCCAGGAGCTTCATTGGTCAATTGAGACTATCCATGAACAGCGGCCATTTGAACTCCTCGCTAACCATGTCTTCCCACTCTTCCTTCCCCGTATGAACTCCGAGAGGGATCTGTATGTGTTATTATCAACATCGGCGTCGAGGAAAACAATAACGAAAACGTTGAAGACTCGGGGGCGCGTATTGGCTACATTGCCTAGCACAGGCTACCTTTATACCTTTTTATGCCATGATATATGAAAGGCAAGCATCTATTGATTATGTCAATGTTGCCCGATTAATGATTCTTATTGGTATTATAACTGTTTAAAAAGAGAGAAAAGCTAAGGATAGTACGTGATCATGGCTGTCCCGAGGATGAAAGAGTTGGACGAACTAGGTTCCTAGGAGCTTCATTGGTCAATTGAGACTATCCTTAAACAGCGGCCATCTGAACTCCCGGCCAACCATTTCGTCCCACTCTTCCTTCCTACTTCGTATTATCTATTTCGGTGTCGACGAAAACAATAAGGAATACGTTGAAGACTTGGCTCCGCGTATTGGCTAGGTTGCCTAGCACAGGTACCTTTATACTTTTTATACCATGATATATGAAAGGCAAACATCTATTGATTATGTCCAGGCCCGTCCTATGGGGAGGGGCAGCCTGTGCGATGCCCATGGGCCCATGAGGCTGGGGCCCATGAGGGTACCCATATGTATACTGTATAGTAGATGCTATCAGCCCATATGCCGGCAAGGCAACAGTGCGTACCAACAGGCCTGCGTACCAATTGGCGGCGGCCGCTCGTATTCTCGTTCTCGATCGTGAGTGCGTGTTTACGGACTGCGTGAGGGTGTCGGCGTGCTAGGGCCAGGCGTGAGCGCGAGCACGGACGTCCCTCCGGCGTGGCGGCGTGGCACTGCGGTGCAGCGTCCCTCTTCACGGCAATTGATCTTGAAAGTGTTCTTGAAGATTTTGCATCAAGAAATGCCCGAAGACGCTTTTTTAAAAAGTACTGAAGCACCGTAGTTTTATTTGAGGTAACCATCATAGTTATTTTGCCGTTTTTTTATCTTCTTTGATGTATTGTTACCTTTTCAAGAAGAATTAAATATATGTTACAAGTTATATACTTTAATCGTCCTATTCAAATATTACATTGCCGGGCCCTTAGTGTCTTACTGGTCCAAGGGCCCATGAAATTTGTGGGACGGCCCTGATTATGTCATTGTTGCTCGATTATTGATTCTTATTGGTATTATAATAGTTTCAAAACAGAGAAAAGCTACGGAAAGTACACGATCATGGCTGTTCCTGGGAAGGAAGAGTGTTTTCTGCTTTGCCTTCGTCGTACTACTCGACCCTTGGAGAGTTTTATATCAAGTCTCCTGGTAAGATGCCTTCTAAGCCATAAACCAGGAAGAAGGGTGAGTACCCTGTTGCTCTACTCTGCTGAGTGCATAGTCCCCAAACAACCTTGGGCAACTCATAGATCCACTTGCCACTGTAATCCTTGAGCTCATCAAACAACCTAGGCTTCAATCCGGCTAGCAATAGCCCGTTAGCTCGTTTGACTTGGCCTTTTGCTTGAGGATGAGCGACGGAAGCGTAGTGGATGCTTATGTCGTAGTCTTGCGCCCAACTTGGCCGTGAAGGGTGAGCCTAGATCTGTGATGATCTGATTGGGCATGCCAAAATGATACATGATATCCCGCATGAACTCGACTGCCTTGGTGGCATTGAACTTGACGAGTGGCTTGTAGTCGATCCATTTAGTGAACTTGTCAACAGCCACATAGATGTACTCGAAACCACCCGGAACTCGTTTGAGGGGTCCAACCATGTCGAGCCCCCAACATGAGAAAGGCCATGACAGAGGGATGCAGATGAGGTTGTGAGCTGGGACATGAGCCTGCTTGGCGAAAAATTAGCAACCCTTGCAGTGTCGCACCAACTCTACCTCATCTTTGAGTGCTGTAGGCCAATAGTACACGAATCAAAAATCTTTGCCGACTAAAGTCCTAGAGACTGCGTGGTTGCCACAGCACCCAGAGTGGATTTCTTCTAGGATCTACAGCCCTTCTTCAGGTCTGATGCATTTCAGGAGGATACCAGAGGATGCTCCTCATTGGTAGAGCCTGTCTCCCACTACGACATAATTCTTACTCCTACATGTGATTTGCTCCGCTTCTACCTTGTCATTGGGCAGCTTATAATCCCATAAATAATCAATAAACAGTTGAGTCCATGCCGGGTTGACAACCAAGACTTGCACATCAGGCATTGGGGTATCGATTGGTGTTGAAGCTTCTTGCTTGATAGAGGGGACATTGAGTTCCTGAACAAACACACCAGCAGGTACCTAAGCTCTATCTGACCCTATCTTAGCCAAGACATCGGCTTGTGACATTAATATCACGAACAACATGATGGAATTCTAGCCCTTGAAAATGTTTCTCAAGTTTGTGCAGACTTCTGCACAGTAAGCATCCATGGTTTCCTTGGTGCAGTCTCAATCTTTGTTCACTTGATTGATAACCACCGAAGAGTCACCATAGACGAGTAAACGCTTGATGTCGATGTGAGACTGCTACTCCGAGGCTATGAAGGAGGGCCTCATACTCGGCTTCGATTGTTAGTAGGCAGGCCAAAGTATCCTGTAAGACATACTTTAAGCTGTTTTCCATCAGGAGAGATGAAGAGGACACCAGCACCTGCGCCTCCAAGCTTCAGGGAGCCATCAAAGTACAGTCTTCCAATGATCTATGATTACTGTCAGGAGTACACTGCTGGATTTTCATCCACTTGGCTATGAAATCAGCCAAGATTTGAGATTTGATAGCCTTGCGAGGGACAAATTCGATGTTAGTGCTCCAAGTTCGACTGTCCACTTGGATATGCGTCCTGTTGCATCATGGTTACGTAGGACGTCGCCAAGTGGAAAGTCGAACACCACTGTGACCTTATGCTCATCAAAGTAGTGGCGGAGCTTGCGTGATGTGATCAGAAGGGCATAAAGGAGCTTTTGTACATGTGGGTCCCTGGCCTTTGTGTCTGACAACAGTTTGCTAATATAGTAGACATGTCATTGTACCTTATATGCGTGTCCTTCTTCAGGCCATTCCACAACTATTGCTATCCTGACTACCATAGTAGTGGCCGCAATGTAGAGTAAGAGTGGCACTCTTTTCTCGAGTGGGGTGAGTATTGGAGATGTCGACAGGTACTATTTTAGCTACTAAAAGGCTTCATCTGCCTCCGCTGTCCACTTGAACTTGCCTATTGTCGCGGGGTCGAAACTGCGACAAGCATTGTTGTTCGAGTCAATGTCAGAGTATGGGTCCCCGGTGGCTCGGGTGGACTCAAGAACACAAAAATCACAGAGAGGATGCAACAATTTATCCTGGTTTGGGACATTCGGTGCCCTAGCTCTGGCAGCCGATGATCCTTATACTCGAAAGCACCCAAAATCGGGGGGTTACAACAGGGTTGTAGAGAGATTTTGTAGGAGGTTAGCTCGGTGCTAATCCTAAGGTTGCCTCGCCGCTGGTGGAGCCTTCCCCTTGTCGGAGAGGAGGAAGATGACAGGATGCGATGGAGGAGCTCTTGGTGCCCCTCTCTGGGTTGCCTTGCTCTCGATGCTGAGTAGAGGCCAAGGAATGAAATGGAATGATCTATCTTCTCCTGATTGTTACCTCTAGGTCTGACCTTATCCCTTATATATCGAGATAGGTCGGGTACATGGCGCTTTGGGGGAACGAATCTTGGTCTACATGTGCTAGATCCTAGGAGGGCCTTGCAGTGTTGCGATGTGGGCCGTGGCAGTGTCGTGGAGCCAAAGAAGCCTTGGGCATCATCCGACTGCTCTGTTCTAACACTCTGCGTGTCAGACTGTGTCGGCTTGGACTGGCCTCCCCTAGGTGGACCTTCTAGAGTCTTCTTGGCAGTGAAGGAGGTTGGCTCCAGGGGCTAAGCGCGGCCTAGGAGCCTCTGAGCCCTTGGAGGCCGCAGGGAAGCTTTGTCTTCTTATGTCACGCCCCATGCATGACCTTGTCAGAAAAGTGGCCTGAAATGTCATGCCCAAGGGGTAGCGTTGGGTAGCCCCTGAGCCTCGTTAGCTTGAGGTGCGTCTTCTTGCGCCCGGGCCTTAGCTGGCATTGTTGGTCATGCAGGATCCAAGGGTGAGGCCAGAGTGTTGTCGTAGATCAGGAGACTCAAGGATTGGGCGAGCCCCTGAGCCTCAAGCGGAGGTCGCGGCGTAGTCAGGCTCAGTAGGGTTTCTTCTCCAGAGGATGTGCGTGAGCGTACCAAATGGGTATTGACCCTGAGCCCCTAGGCGATCCTAGAGGGGTCAGTCGAAGGGTCTTCTTCGTTCGAGAACTATTGGACCCGAGGCTTAACATACCCATATGTTAGGATCTCATCACCTGTCTTCTTTAAAATCCCAGGACCGCCAGTGAAGAGGAGGGCTCCAAGCCAGAGTGGCAAAGGTCCATCAAGGAGTGGGGTACGCCAATGCTAGGAAGCGGCGGCTGCGCAGTAAGTCCAGTTAGGGTTAGGAGTGGTTGGCAAGGGGCAAGGAGGATTGCCTCACTAAGGTCGGTGCCATGTGGCTTAGAGCAGGGGTGGGCGCGAGCGTGAGAGAGTAGAAGGAGGAGGCGATGCAAGAAGGGAGAGAGAAGGGGTAAGGGAATAGATCATTTCTTTGCTTGATCTGAATGGATAGAATGCCCTTATATTTATAGTCCCTATGGGACATGACTCACAAGTAATCTAAATTCATGGAAAGATCTTATAGATTCTGGCTGCTTGCATTACAAGTAACTATATTTATCCTTTCTAACAAAATCTTTATCTATTTTATCTAAGAATACTCTATTTATTTTCCTACTTTTTTCCCTATTTTATTTGGAATCTCCTCGAAAGCCAGAAGATTTGGGGAGCGGTGGTGGCCCACCCCCTGGCTACGCGCCCTCACCGATGTGCGTTAGAGTGGTGCCAAAATCGGCAAGGCTGGTTCGCGGGCTCCTCCTGGCCTGCTTAGCCCTATGTTGGGCCTCTATCTAGGAGCATGCCATATTATTGCATATATTGAGTAGGACACTACTCAATAGATTCATCATAGACATGTACATATATGAAATCAATCATAAAAGGAACTTCCGATAGTACACTCGATCGCACTATTCAATTAATGCTTGTCTTTCATATATCAAGGCATAAAAAAGTATAAAGGTAACATTTGCTAGGCAACCTAGCCAATACGCGGAGCTAGGTCTTCAATGTCTTCCTTCTCGTAGTGTAGATGGGGCCTCACCCACTTCTAGTGTATACATATGTTATATCTAGTTGATGGACCAGGGTCCTAGGGGTTTCCCATAGGGGTTACTACTCAGATGGGCCCTAGACTGGCCCATGATCTGCTGAGGGACACTAGACAAGGTGGCGTGGACTTCAAGCTATCAAGATCAACTTAGTCGGCTTACTAAGAAAGCTATATTTTATAATTGGACTAGGACTCTTCTATTGTAACCGGCTAGGACTAGATACGTGCCCTTACCCTCTCCCCTACATAAAGAGAGATGCAGTGCACCCCCTTGTATACACAATCATACCAATCAATCCAACACAAAAGGCTACACACCAACTGAGTGTAAAGGCTATTTCTCGATCACAAGGGCCTGAACCAGTATAAACCATTTGTGATGAGTACAGGCCCGATCTTCCGAGAGGTAGCCGGTAAGGTCGATTTTGTGGAGATCTCGACGTTGGTGATCCAGCTTCAAATCAGACGTGATTCGAACCCTGCAACCATTACACCACTGCTCCGTTGGTCATCAACCAAGCACAACTTGATTGACCTCGCCAAGAAGGCTTTTCCTGCAAGCGAATCGAAGAGCACAAGCAAGAAGGTAAAACACGCAATCTGAAATTGCAAATATGAATGACACGAATATCAACAGAGGATTCAAGAACTTGGTTCCAAAGGACTAATCGACATAGTGGAGGAGATCAAGAACGGGGGCCCTGGATCACTGTAAAAGGATTTGTCACCACAATTACAATGAACAATTCAGTTTCTCAATGGAAAACTAAACTCTAAACAAAACCCAATTGTGTAGCAGCGGCGGCAGCTGTGTTTATAGTCTAAGACTCGACCTAGGGTTGGGGACGGCCAGGGGTTGGGCGCCCACAACTTGGGCTTAAGGCCCGACACGATACATGGCCAAGTTGGCCCAAATAGGTGACGCAGCACCTTGCCGTGGTCACACAGAATGATCCACAGACCTTCTGGAGCTGGGACCAGATCCAAAACGACGGCGTCGTCATCCCCTTTCCAACGCATCCAAGAACGGCCCATTTTGATGCCGTATGAGAAAGTTATGACCGAAACAGTGACGACGTGTCTGCTGAATCCGAGGGCGACGTGGCAGCTGAGTTGGGAATGAATTGCAACTTGGGGAAGACCATGGCATCGGTGTGTCCAGCGTGGCGATGTCCTCATCATCCTCCCCTTCTCGAATTGGAGTCGTCCTCAACTCCATCTTGGCGATGTCCTCATCAATTTGTCTCTTTGTGTTTACTGTCGAGTTCTGCGTACACCGAAGCCCTTCAATCATCGACGCAGGTAACCCCATGACGAGTTGCCGATCATCAAACACCGATAGCTGCCGCGACAGGTAGGGGCTTTTTGGTGACTTCGTGATAGATAGCTCGACGGACCTTAACAACATGATTTGAGCGGCGGGATCCACCTTTATCTTTGGCTCCTAGATTTGCATAGCGAATGACTCCGGCTAGCTTTAGTGTCATCTCATGGAGATCTCGATGCATCAAGCTTCCCTAGCAGCTTCAACAGCCACACTGGATCTTCTCACTGAGAAGTTTTCACGTCTTTTGATTTCTGATCCAACTCGGACTCAGAAGGCCATGGACAACGAAGACTCCCACTCAAGCATGAGTGATCTGTCCTGGTTGGAGATACCATCTGAAGTCCAAGTTGAAGACCCAAGACATTTTCCACTCGAACTAAAGAATTAAGCTTTAGTCTATCAAGATACAATTAGCTACCTCATGCAGTCAGAGCAAGAGATCCCATTAACATGTGCCCAGAAGGGTTTGGTCTTGTCCATCACGCCTAAGGGAGGCATCGTTCACTGGCTGGGTGATTGACCTAGTGCCTCTTCTTCAGATCCATCTCGTCTAGTCGGCATGGTGGAACTCATGCCCTATTGAGATGATAGCACTCTTCCACCTAACAATGATTATGGCTCTATAGAGATCTTGGACAGCACGACGACTACAAAGTTCGGTACACACTCGGCCCCAAGACATTCCAAAGAAGTCTTCATGGCTGGTCACCCACCTTAGATCCCTATGCCTCAAGCTCCTGATATTCAAGAGGGAGAGTAAACATTGTGTAACTTCTCCCTAGATCCCCAGCACCCCCTAAGAAACAAATAAATAGAACACGGCTAGGGAAAGGAAGAATAGAGCTCGATAGGCTCATCGTAACTGTGCCCAACACCATAGGGAAGAGTTGGAATGGTACTAGGCAGCCTACCGAGATGTTGAGCAGTGACGCTTGGCCGTAGAAGCTGAGTACGAACAATGCCAACAAGAGCAAGAAAGAGAACAACAACATCAAGAGCATGACGCCTTCATCACATCTGCTTCATGCAACCTTGACACTAACTTCATGGAAGTAGCCGGCCATATTGTTTGCACTACACCCTACAGCAATGTCTACGCCCTAGCAAATGAGCTAGCCACTATAGAGAACCCAACTGATGATCAATGGCGTCTCCAAGTCATCCTAGAATCCATAGCCCTACAGATGCTAGCAGCAAGGGGGGGCATCTATTGCCCCCAACCCTTCTAGAGGGTCGGATCCTCATGCTCCTACCAATTCTTGATAGGGAAACATGCATTGAGTACTAGCCCAATCGCGTCTAGGGCCTCAGGGTAACCAGAATAGGAATCAGGGTGCCACGCAGTCAGGCTATCATCATCAAGGGTATCACTACAACAACAAAGAGGGTAGAGGCGAGTCTGAGAACAAGGAAGTCAGCATGTCCCTGGATAGATTCCCATGTTTCTTGGAGAGACTCCTTTCTGTCTGGCTCCCCTACAAGATCAAGCCGTCTAACCATTCCAAATACGATGGGAAGACAAAGCCCAATGAATGGTTGCATATCTACTCTCAGTCCATTGAGTTGGCTGGTGGCGATGATGACATCAAAGTTCTATATTTTCCTATGGCACTTGAGATCATGCCACTTGCCTAGTTTGACAAGTTAGGACCCAACTCCATCGATACTTGGGAACAGCTTCAGTGCAAGTTCTATGAAAACTTTTATGGTGTTCTCACCCACCCAAGCACTCTGATTGAGCTCAGAACATGCAAACAGAAACCAGATGAAACTTTCTAGGAATACTACCGCCGCTTTGTAGAGTTACGAGCCCAAGTCTATGACATCACATATAGAGAGGTGATTGAACACTTCTCTAATGGGATCAAGTACAAGTGGCAGGTTGAGAAGTTCTGTGATGATAATCCAGAGACTGCTAAGGACTTTAAGCATACCATTCAGAAGATAATCGCATCCAAAGAGTGTACTCACGAGCGATTCCCATGTACCCAGCAGGACAATAGAAACTATGACCCCAGGGGCAATCAGGGTGGGCAGTCCAATAGGAAATGAGGACCCAATAACACCCTTGCCTCCATGGATAGGTCCAAGAAGTCTAATAAGAACAACAAGAAGTTTGAAGACCTCAAGAATCTACCCTGCCCTTTCCACAAGAATGCCAAGCACATGACAACCGAGTGCAGAAAACTCTAAGAGCTAGGGTTTTATGCCAAGGGTAAGGGCAAGGCTGATAAGAACAAGGATGGAGATGACAACCCTAATCTAGGCTTTCAGCAGCCTAAGGGTTACATTGTAGTAATCTTTGTAGGAGTGCCATCTTTGTCAAACAAGCGCACTGGGTAGTTGGCACATTGGGATATCTTGGTAGGTGAACCCTCAATGACAAAGTACCTCAAATGGTTTGAGTACCTGATCCAATTCTCTAGAAAAGATCAATGGACTAGCGTGTCTAATGCTGGCCATTACCATTCACCCTGGGCCCAACAATAGCCGGCATGATAGTCCCCAAGGTCCTGATCGATGGTGGCACAGGGTTGAATATCATATTTGCAGATACATTGAAGAAGATAGGCCTAGACTTTACTAGCCTACTCAACCCCATCGACATCCCATTCTATGGGATAGTACCCGGCAAAGCAGCTATGCCACTCGGATAGTTCACACTCCTGGTTATGTTTAGCACCCCAAACAATTTTGGAACAGAGTTCAACAAGTTTGAGGTGGTGGATTTTGAATCATCTTACCATGCCATCTTCGGATGACCTACTCTAGCAAAATTCATGGATGTCCCCCACTACCCGTACCTCTTGCTCAAGATGTCGGGTCCCAATGGTGTACTCTCCTTCTGGGGTGACTTAAAGCGCTCTTATGACTGTGACACAGAAGCCGTCTACATCGCAGCCAAGGCACAGCAAGCCTTTGAAGCACCTGAGATTGCCAACCTTGCACAACAGACTAAGCCCAAAGACATGGAGATTCTGACTAAGAAGCCAGGTATCATTACACCACCTTCCGACTCGAACTTCATCAAGATTGACTTGGGTACTGGTGATCCCACCAAGACGGCACTTATAAGTGCCCACCTTCCAAAAGAATAGGAACTCGCGCTCATCAACTTTCTCAGGGACAATAAAAATATCTTCACTTGGAAGCCGGTCGACATGCCAGGAGTCCCAAGAGAGTTGGTTGAGCACAAATTAGAGTTAAATCCTAGCTTAAAGTCAGTCAAGCAACGCCTATGATGGTTTTCACCAGACAAGAAGGCAACAATCAAGAAAGAAATCACCAAGCTGTTGGCAGCCAGGTTCATCAGGGAAATTCTGCACCCTAACTACTTGGCCAACCCAGTACTTGTCCAAAAGAAGAACTCGACCAAGTGGTGCATGTGTGTCGACTACACAGATCTCAACAAGCATTGCCCAAAGGGTCCCTTTGGCTTGCCCCGCATTGATCAAATTGTAGACTCTACGGCCGGGTTGACTATTTTATCCTTTCTTGATTGTTACTCAGGCTACCATCAGATTGATGTCTAGAAAGAAGATCAAAGCAAGACATCCTTCATCACTCCATTTGGCGCCTACTTCTACATGACTATGTCGTTTGAATTAAAGAATGCTGGTGCTACCTATCAACAGGCTATCTAGGCATTCCTAAGTGAACAGATTAGTCATAATTTAGAAGCCTACGTTGATGATGTAGTCGTCAAGACCAAGGATCCCTCTACTCTGATCGCTGATTTGAAGGAAACCTTTGACAACCTCTGGGAGTACAAGTGGAAGCTTAACCCAACCAAGTGCGTCTTCGGAGTTCCATCCAGATAGCTCCTGGGTTTTCTTATGAGCCATCGAGGTATTGAAGCCAGCATAAAGCAAATTCAAGCAATCACCCAGATGACTCATCCCCACTACATCAAAGATGTCCAAAAGTTGACAGGGTGCATGGCTGCCCTCAATCGATTTATCTCAAGACTCGGGGAGAAAGGGTTGCCTATCTTCAAGCTTTTAAAGAAGATAGGTGATGAGATCCTAACATATGGGTATGTTAAGCCTCGGGTCCAACAATTCTCGAACGAAGAAGACCTCCCGACCGACCCCTCTAGGATCGCCTAGGGGCTCATGGGCAATACCCATATGGTACGCTCACGCACATTTTCTGTAAAAGAAACCCTACCGAGCCTGACTACGCCACGACCTCCGCTTGTGGCTCAGGGGCTTGCCGAAGCCTCGAGTCTCCTGATCTATGACAACATTCTAGCCCAGCCCTTGGCTCCTGCCTGACTAATGATGCTAGCCATGCCTCGGGTGCAAGAAGACGCACCGCAAGTTATAGAGGCTCGGGGGCTCCCCAGCGCTACCCCTTGGGCAGGGCATTTCTAGCCACTTTCCCGACAAGGTCATGCATGAGGCATGACATAAGAAGACAAAGCTTCCCTACGGCCTCCATGGGCTCAAAGGCTCCTAGGCCCACGCTTAGCCCCTGGAGCCAACCTCCTTCACCACCAAGAAGACTCTAGAAGGTCCACCTAGGAGAGGCCAGTCCAAGCCCACACAGTCTGACACGCAGAGTGTCAGAACAGAGCAGCCGGACGATGCCCAAGGCTTCTTCGACTCCATGACACCGCCACGGCCCATAGCACATCGTTGCAAGGCCCTCCTAGGATCTAGCACATGTAGACCAAGACTCGTTCCCCCAAACCACCATGTACCCGACCTATCTCGTTATATAAGGGATAAGGTCAGACCTAGGGGTACCAATCAGGAGAAGATAGAACATTCCATTCCATTCCTTGGCCTCTGCTCAGCATCGAGAGCAAGACAACCCAGAGAGGGGTACCGAGAGCTCCTCCACCGCATCCCGTCATCTTCCTCCTCTCCGACAAGGGGAAGTCTCCACCGGCGGCGAGGCAACCTTAGGATTAGCACCGAGCTAACCCCCTACCAAATCTCTCTACAACCCTATTCTAACCCTCGATTTTGGGTGCTTTCGAGTATAAGGATCATCGGCTGCTAGACATAGGGCACCGAATGGCCCAAACTAGGATAAACCATTTCGTCCTCTCTGTGATTTTTGTGTTCTTGTGTCCACCCGAGCCTCCGGGGACCCATACTCTGACATTGAATTGAACAACAATGCTTGCCGCACTTTTGACCCCATGACAATAGGCTAGTTCAAGTGGACAACGAAGGCAGATGAAGCCTTTTAATAGCTAAAACAGTACCTGTCGACATCTCCAATACTCACCCCACCCAAAAAAAGAGTGCCACTCTTACTCTACATTGCAGCCACTACTACGATAGTCAGGATAGCAATAGTTGTGGAATGGCCTGAAGAAGGACACGCATATAAGGTACAATGACCTATCTACTATATTAGCGAACTATTGTTAGACTCAAAGGCCGGGTACCCACATGTGCAAAAGCTCCTTTATTCCCTTCTGATCACATCATGCAAGCTCCGCCACTACTTTGATGAGCATAAGGTCACAGTGGTGTCCGACTTTCCACTCGGCGACGTCCTACGTAACCATGATGCAACAGGACACATATCCAAGTGGACAGTCGAACTTGGAGCACTAAACATCGAATTTTCCCTCGCAAGTCTATCAAATCTCAAATCTTGGCTGATTTCATAGCCAAGTGGACGAAAATCCAGTAGTGTACTCCGATAGTAATCATAGATCATTGGAAGACGCACTTTGATGGCTCCCTAAAGCTTGGAGGCGCAGGTGCTGGTGTCCTCTTCATCTCTCCTGATGGAAAACATCTTAAGTATGTTTTACAGGTACTCTGGCCTGCTACTAACAACGAAGCCGAGTACGAGGCCCTCCTTCATAGCCTCGGAGTAGCAGTTTCACACGACATCAAGCGTTTACTCGTCTATGGTGACTCTTCGGTGGTTATCAATCAAGTGAACAAAGATTGAGACTGCACCAAGGAAACCATGGATGCTTACTGTGCAGAAGTCCGCAAACTTGAGAAACATTTTCAAGGGCTAGAATTCCATCATGTTGTTCATGATATTAATGTCGCAGCCAATGTCTTGGCTAAGTTAGGGTCAGATAGAGCTTAGGTACCGGCTGGTGTGTTTGTTCAGGAACTCAAAGTCCCCTCTATAAAGCAAGAAGCTTAAACACCAACCAATACCCCAATGCCTGACATGCAAGTCTTGGTTGTCAACCCAGCATGGACACAAGTGTTTATTGATTATTTATGGGATCATAAGCTGCCCAATAACAAGATAGAAGCGGAGCAAATCACACACAGGAGCAAGAATTATGTCGTAGTGGGAGATAGGCTCTACCGATGAGGAGCATCCTCTGGTGTCCTCCTCAAATGCATCAGACCTGAAGAAGGGCAGCAAATCCTAGAAGAAATCCACTCTGGGTGCTGTGGCAACCATGCAGTCTCTAGGACACTATTGGCCTACAGCACTCAAAGATGAGGTAGAGTTGGTGCGACACTGCAAGGGTTGCCAATTTTTCGCCAAGCAGGCTCATGTCCTTTCTCATGTTGGGGGTTCAACATGGTTGGACCCCTCAAACAAGCTCCGGGTGGTTTCGAGTACATCTATGTGGCTGTTGACAAGTTCACTAAATGGATCGACTACAAGCCACTCGTCAAGTTCAATGCCACCAAGGCAGTCGAGTTCTTGCGGGATATCATGTATCATTTTGTCATGCCCAATCAGATCATCACAGATCTAGGCTCACCCTTCACGGCCAAGTTGGGTGCAAGACTACGCCATAAGCATCCACTACGCTTCCGTCGCTCATCCTCAAGCAAAATGCCAAGTTAAACGGGCTAACGGGCTATTGCTAGCCAAGCCTAGGTTGTTTGACGAGCTCAAGGATTATGGTGGCAAGTGGATCTATGAGTTGCCCAAGGTTGTTTGGGGACTACGCACTCAGCAGAGCAGAGCAACGGGGTACTCACCCTTCTTCCTAGTTTATGGCTTAGAAGGCATCTTACCAGCAGACTTGATATGGAACTCTCCAAGGGTCGAGCAGTATGACGAAGGCAAAGTAGAAAACACTCTTCCTTCCTAGGAACAGCCATGATCATGTACTTTCCATAGCTTTTCTCTCTTTTGAAACTATTATAATACCAATAAGAATTAATAATCGAGCAACATTGACATAATCAATAAATGTTTGCCTTTCATATATCATTGTATAAAAAGTATAAAGGTAGCTTGTGCTAGGCAACCTAGCCAATACGCGGAGCCGAGTCTTCAACGAATTCCTTATTGTTTTCGTCGACACCGAAATAGATAATAAGAAGTAGGAAGGAAGAGTGGGACGAAATGGTTGGCCAGGAGTTCAGATGGCCGATGTTTAAGGATAGTCTCAATTGACCAATGAAGCTCCTAGAAACCTAGTTCATCCCACTCTTCCATCCCCGGGACAGCCATGATCACGTGCTATCCTTAGCTTTTCTCTGTTTTGAAACTGTTATAATACCAATAAGAATCATTAATCGAGCAACATTGACATAATCAATAGTTGCTTGCCTTTCATATATCATGGCATAAAAAAGTATAAAGGTAGCCTGTGCTAGGCAATCTAGCCAATACGCGGTCCCGAGTCTTCAACATGTTCGTTATTGTTTTTCTCGACGCCGATGTTGATAATAACACATACAGATCCTTCTCGGAGTTCATACGGGGAAGGAAGAGTGGGAAGACATGGTTGGCGAGGAGTTCAAATGGCCGCTGTTCATGGATAGTCTCAATTGACCAATGAAGCTCCTGGCCAACCAGCTCGTCCCACCGTGCCATCCCTGCAACAGCCATGGTCACGCATTCTCCTAAGCTTTTCTCTCTTTTGAAACTGGTATTATACCAATAAGAATCAATAATCGAGCAATATTGACATAATCAATAGAAGCATAACATGTTGTTTCGAACTAATGCTATCATACTTTATACTAAGCAGATGTCTTAATCGAATGCACTACATACCAACCGAGTAGCAAACAGTCTACTAAAATGTTAAAAGGAAATTTTTTTGAAAGCAATAACTAACAAATAAATACATGGCAACCTCTGGAGAAGAAGAACGCACAATAGCCAATAGTACGTGATGATACATTTGCTCTATGTATATGTGTGTATATATATACACTGACATTTGTATTGTAGCTTGCCTCCTCTCGGTAAAAACAATGTAAGCACTTTTTGTCCACAGTTAATTAGGAAACTCCGTCAGATTGCCCTTTTGCTGAATAACGATAGTTGTCGACAATAACAATGCATGCAATCTATCCACTTTAACTTACATCATCGATTATGTAAAGATTATTGGCAGAAGTGCTATGAATTGTCTATTCTGCTCCTTATTGGCAGGGAGACAGCTGAATGCCCATAGTTTACACAGGCTGTGATTTAACCATGTACCATGTAAGCACCAAACGTGTATATATGTGAACTAGCATGTACGTCTTAATAAACACGTACACTGAACCAGTGGCCGAGCGTGCGTGGATGTGTGAGGGGGGCCAATTCAAAGCTTCATTGCTACAATAATGACTAATGACCAATAGTTATATAGAAGTTTTATGGAAACATCTTCGTTCTTTGATGTTTTTAAGAAAAATTAACTGGCCACACTAAAGATCGGAGAAAAAAATGATTTTTTGAACCATAAGTCGTATGGAAGATCAGTGACCGTGGATGCATAGAGATTGACGAGAAGAAGCCTTTCGGCAACTAACATGTTTAGTTTGGATGTCGGATGAATTTCAGACGAGCCGTTGAATTTGGACCCTTAGATGTGACCTAGGATTCTAATCGGTAAAGAAAAGTAAAGACGAACTTTTTTTTCCTTTCTTTCCTTGCCACGCCGCAGCCCGTCCTCGTGTCGGCCAATATCATCCACCCAGACCAGTCGGTGCTATTTGCTCACCGCCCCCGGTTTTTCCGTGCACATCTGAAACTCCTAATCCTGCTGTTTGCTAACAGCGCGAATAGATTGTCGGTTCATGGACTCCCGTGTGATATTTGAGTTTTTGGTTCTAATTATACTTGGCTAAGTGTTTTTACTCACCCTTGTGTGTATTTGGTTTTAAGGTACCAAATGACCTCGACATGCATAGAAATAATTGGGAGTAGCACTTTCATTAGCACAAACATTTAGTTATTAATACTTCATTACTTAATTCTAAGTTTTTGCCACTGTAATGGTTTTATTAAAGGTCGTTTAAATCACTAATGCACACGGCATTTTTAGTGGCAGTCCAGGTTTGTAGGGGCGGACCGTTGCTACGAATGGTTGGTTTGTAGGCACGAATTTGGGCCCAAAAAAATAGCAAGTCGTGCATTTTTTGCAGCCACGAGGATTTGAACTCGCAACATCCCCCTCCCTCGTACCTTTCTCTACCACTGCACTTCATACTGACTTATGTCTACATTGGATTTTGGTTCCCCACACATTATCGTAACCCGAGTTTAAATTGATTGTCTAAGGCCCTAAATGAACTGAAATGAAAAAGTTGTCAACTACAGAGTTGTTTAAGTTTTCGAGATCTACAACTTTTATTTTGGTAGTTTCTCCATCCGAGGTCGTTTACAAAATTTGAATTACAAATTTGAGAAATTCAAACATAGTTTTTCTAGACAAGATGATTTCAAATGAAAAAGTTGTCAACTATAAAATTTTATAATTTTTTGAGATATACAACTTCCATTTTGGTGGTTTCTCCATCCGAGGTCGTTTGAAAAATTCAAATTTCAAATTTGAGAAGTTCAAACATAGTTTTCCTTGACAAAATGATCTCAAACAAAAAAGTTGTCAACTACAAAGTTGTATAACTTTTCGAGATCTATAACTTTCATTTCAATTGTTACACCATCCGAGGTCATTTGAAAAATTCAAATTTCAATTTTGAGAAATTCCAACGTAGTTTTCCTTCATAAAATAATCTCAGATGCAAAAGTTGTCAACTACAAAGTTGTAAACTTTTTGAGATCTACAACTTTTATTTTAGTCATCTTTTCATGTGACTTTGTTTGAACAATTCAAAATTAGAATTTAAAAAAATGTCAACTTGAAACAATATTTTGAAAGAGCAAATGATTTCAGCTGAAAAAGTCATCAACAATAAAGTTGTAGAACTTATCAAGATCTATAACTTTTATTTTGGACATTTGTTCATCCGACAAAGTGGTAGGAACATTGTTCACAAATTTTACATATCTCTCATATGGTTTCTTAAACTCTGAGAGAGAGATGTAAATTTTATGAATAATGTTACTGTCACTTTGTCGGATGAAAAAATAGCCAAAATAAAAGTTGTAGATCATTATCAGTTATACAACTTTTATGTTCATGACTTTTCAGCTGAAATCATTTACTGCTTCAAAATATTGTTTGAAGTTGCCATTGTTGAAATTCAAATTTTCAATTGATAAAACAAAGTCACCTGAAAAGTTGACCAAAATAATAGCTGCAAGAACATAATAGATAGAGCATAATTTTAGAAAATTATAGAAAAAAATCATCAGATTTGAAGTTAGTATTAGGGAGAAAGACTAGTTACAAGTTTAGCTAGTGATTAAAAATAGAAATCATAGTTCTACGAAAATTTAAAATTTTAATTTCCAACAGCATTTGGTATAGGAAATGATTCCAAATGAAAAAGTTGTAAACAACAAAGTTCTATAGTAGGGGTGGCTCATTTAGGCACCATTTGTACCTAAAAAAAGAGGGCATTGCTACAAATCCTTTCTGTAGTAGTGAATGTTGGTTTGCTGGAGATGGTCGTTGCAGTGGGGAATGGTAGTATTATTACTAGATGGCCATCACTGCCCTAATCCTGAATTACCTTGAGTGTCTAAAACCGCCAATAAGGAAATGCCCTAAACCGCCAAGGAAATGATCCTTGGCCACCATCCGTCAAGCAAACTCTGTCAAGGTTAAAAGAAGGAAAATTAGTTTTCTTGGTGGTTTTGGCACTCAAGCATGATTTCCTTGGAGGCTATCCGCCAAGGAAACTAGGATCATACTTAATTTTTCTCGAGGGTCAGGCAACCATCAAGGAAATATTCCTAACCGTCAAGGAAATTAGTTTTCTTGAGGGCCAACAACCTCCAAAGAAATATGGAGCAATAGCAAAAAGAACAAAAATCATTGAAAGCCTTGCCTCCTGGGATTTGAACTTGTGACCATCAAGGAAATCTTGTAATGAATATTTGAGATCCTAAATAATGATTTCAAATGTAAAAAGTTCAAACTAAAAAGTTTAAATCTCGTCGAATACTATAACTTTGGTTTAGGTCATATATCCATCCTAGGTCATTTGGGAAATTCAAAAAAAGTTGAATTTAAAGCTCTGAGAATTTTCTTGAGCATTTCAAATTACACTCAAAAAATATGAATTACCTTGTTGGTTTCGAATAGCACTCAAGGAAATAGGAACTACCTTGGGCCTTGGGGGTGTCGAAAAAAACACAAGGAAATGAGAACCTTTGTGGTTTGTAATAACCCTCAAGGAATCATGGAATTAACTTGGCGGTTTGGTTTAGCACACAAGAATATCCATTTCCTTAGAGTTCTTATGTCTGCAGCTAAGGAAACTACAATTTCCTTGTGTAACACCCTAAAATTTGCTTTTCTTTAAACAAAGTTAAATTCATTTAATTATGAATTTTTGTGTACATTTAAACCTAGGGAAAATAATAATCTTTATTGAAATTAAAATTCATCATAAGTTTTGCAACATGGTTAAGCATTCATGCTGTTGCATAGTATTTCTTTTGTATTGTGTGGTTTGAAATTGGATTTCGAATTGATTTGAATTTACATTTAAAATTTGTTGGAAATCGATTTAGAAAATAGAAAAGGAAATTCTCTCCCTCCTTTGGCTTTTGGCCCGAAGGCCATCTTCCTCTCTCTGATTCCTGGCCGCAGCCTGCTTCCTCTCTGCGCTGGCCCAGTCGCTCTGCTCAGACTGGCCTGCTCTTCCCACGCCGTGGCCTGTTCCCGTCCCACCGGCCCAGCTGGAAGCCGGAGCCCGCTCAGCCTTCCGTGCGCAGGCCCAAGCAGCAGCGCTGGCCCATTCTCCTCCCCGCCACAGGCCGGCCAGCCAGGCCACAGTCCAGCAGGCCTAGCCATGCAGTCGCCCGTGCTGTCCCTTTCTTGCTGTGGCTGCCCAGCTGGCCCCGCTTGTCAGCATTTCTGTCGTCCCCTACCTCGCGACGTGCCCGCGCCGGACTGTGCTCTGAGCCAGGACTCCACTGCCGCTCCACTAGGCCAGTTGGCGTGCTGCCGACGCCACCTTGCCCTTAAGTAGCGCCCCATTTCGCATCTACACGCCGCCGCCTCTACCCTAGCTGTTCCCTAGCTCGCTAGTTGCGCCGCGCTGGGATCTCGCCAATAAGCAAAGCGCATCCACCGCCGCCGCTGGACGCATCCCCATCATCAAGCCGTCTCTGTTCGTGCCAAGTGCCGAGGTGAGATTACCGTTCCCTCCTCTTTCTTCCTGAGTAGTTCCCGTGGAAAACCGAGGTCCCGAGCCCTTTTCCCGTTTCGCCAGCGAGCTTCCGTCGTCGCCAATGGCAGCCACCGCGCTGGAGCCCTGTTCTGGCTAGGTGAAGCACCCCAACCCGCCTGAGCCATCCATCTCTGAATCAATGCTCCAGATCGCGTACCCTTTTGATCTGTGTAACCGGTCCAACAGCACAGTGTGGACTAGGTCCACCGTACGGGTCCATGGCCGGTGTATCACTCCGGCCAATCCCGATGCGCCATGTGGCTCTATGCTGGTGATGACTCTGTCAACCGCTGCACTTTTGCGCTTAGCCCCCTGTAGATCCGTGTTATAAAACCCACGGTCCTTTCAAGTTCAAAAATAGTTCAAAGCAGGTCATTTTTCTTCTATTTAAAACCCTATACTTTATAGTATTAGAACCCGCCGTCGATAGGTTAGACCTCGTGTTTATACTCAAAATTACGTATACGTCCATTTTAAAAACTACAAAACTGCCACTACCTTCTGTTGGCCATAAAATCTATGTTTTAACTCTGTTTTAACTCTGATTTGACCCGTTCAACTTGCATTAGGTTCGTAATTTCATAATCTACATGTTTATACTACTGTTAAGTATGTTTTCATCTTTTAAAATTTGAAGTAAGATTTAATCTATTATTTTACAAAAGGAAATTTGTTTAATTCATAACTTCCCCGTTTTAACTCCGATTTGAGTGATTCTCGCGTCTGCGTGTTCGTCGCGTTGCGTAGAATAGTTTTAGAACCTTTTTAACTTCTATTTCTGTTGTTTGGTGTATTGTTCTAATTAGCTTATATTTGCTTGCTATGCATGTATGGATGGATGCCTGTGTGGTGCTGTTTGATCTCGAGTAGACAGTGAGTTTTGTGTTGGTGATCTGGAGCAACGCTTTGAAGATCATGTCCAGCAGCGATACATTGAATTAAGGCAAGTATAATATGAGGCTCCTTGTTACCTATTCACTTTAATGCAATCTCAATTCATATGCATATGTTAATGAACTGCTTGGAGTCTACCTACCTTGATATTGATTATCCTGTCCTTGATATACCTATGGGTTTTGCATGTGGGTACTATGCTTAGTTTGCTCCAACTAATGTTGATTAAAGAATACACTTAAAGATATATGCAACATGGTATTAAAAAGATGCTTTTTAGCAACATGGAACCAAGGGGGCTAGAGCATTGGGCATTTTCTTAGGGTGCTCTAGTTTCTCTCCATAAGGACTTATCTTTAAGTGACAACCCATGACTTACAGTACAACCATGAGGACTACATGGCTCTAGTCTTAGTCTAGTACCTTGCTCTTTCTAGTTTGTAGCAGTTTACCGAAAGGGCAAGAGGGGCATACCAAGCTAGGTATGGGCCTCATCCCCATGGTGTGTACTATGCTGCGTGTATCAGTGCCACTTTTGGAGATGACTCCATAACGCTTGGGAGATGGAATCCTTAACGACTGCTCCTTATTAGAATGACTGGGGAAAAGCTTCGTAGTGTACCCTGCCTGCTAACCTTGGAAGTGTTTTGGGAGTAATTAACCCGGGCATATGGGCTACACGACTCGTGGTGAAAGTGTATAACCTCTGCAAAGTGTAAAACTGATATATCAGCCGTGCTCACGGTCATGAGCGGCCTGAACCCTTACTGAATAGTTGGTTACACGGATGGTTTGGGTTATGACTAAAATTACTGATATCTCTAATTATTCATATTTGGGAGCCTAAGCATAACTTAGCAACTTATGATTAATAATAAAATATGACCAACTAAAAGTGCTTACCGCAGTTCAGCCGTGTCAAGCTTTTTGAGCCTGCATCCCCTCATGTTATGCTTGCTAAGCGGTAGTAGCTTACGCTTGTTTCATTTCAATACTTTGGCAAAATCCCGGATGGGTACCAGATGGAGGTTCTTCAGTGGAGTTTTTCAAGAGGTGTCAGGCTTGTGATCAACCAGTTGACGGTTCTTGTGGTGTTGGAGGCTTCACCAGAAGAATAGAGTTATAGTATATACTGTAAAGTAAGACTGTCTTTTGTAATAAATACTTATGTGCTATGTAATAAAGGCATTGTCTTTGATATTACCTGTTCATTTATAACTATATGTGTGAATTGAATTCCTAGGCACATATATGATGTGTATCTGATTTTGTCCTTAAAACCAGGTGCTACACCTTGGCGGTTTTGTTTTGCCCCTCAAGAAAATCTTTAGCACTCAAGATAATTCAGGATTGTGGTAAATATTTTTTTTAATATAGATATAGATATAGATATAGATATAGATATAGATATAGATATAGATAGATTTAGATTTAGATTTAGATTTAGATATAGATATAGATATAGAGCCAACATATTTACAGGATGTGTATTGTTTCTATATAAATTCTTGCGCGACCCATATATACAACAGAAAAGAGACTCCCGTTCTGGCAAAAATAAAACGAGGAATAGCATTATCTTCCTCATGGCAAAGAGCAGTACTACCTCAAGGTGGATCGCGCACTTCATTACCGCTGTTCTCTTGGTTCTTCTGATCATGTCTGCATCCCGCACATCCTGCCAAGCCGAGAACCTTGACAGTATGGCGCCCTTGTCTCTGCTTAATCTGCATACTGTTGGATAAATATGATCAACAAATATTTGATCTGTATGTACTTCGTCATTGCATGTGCCAGACTCCGGTCCAGACCACTACTCGCCACAGCCGCTACCGGCGATGGCTCGGTCTCGACAGATGTCGTGCTTCCAGGATATAAGTCACTGTACGTTTGCGAGTTGCTCCGATCTATGCAAAGCAAAAGGCGTGAAGAGTGAGAGAGCCTTCTGCTTGAATTGGACTGACAAGCAAGGTCATTCTCATGTGGAGTGCTGCTGCCCACAGTTGGCGGCGTCGTCAACAAAGATGCTAATTCCTCCGCACCCGTTTACCTGCTACCATGACCATGGTTTAACAAGATGTACTACCTGCAGCTCTTTCTGTGGAGCCAAAGGCTTCATAGCTGAAAGAGCTCCTTGCTTCACAAGGAATGATGATTCTGGTCGTGCTCACACCGAGTGCTGCTGCACTCATGAAACATTGTAAAGCATGCATCTGTCTAGCTGACGCAAACTCGATGAATAAACATGTTTTCAGATAACGGTAAAATCTTGGCTCAATCCGCGGCCAATTTTATTTTACGAACTTTTCAGGTCCAAAACACACATACGGAAAAAAAGAATGAACTCTGTCGTGGCCAAGAAGTGGAACCTGTTATAGTTTCCCCCTGAGTTGCAGGAGTGGTTTTTTATATGGATATTTGATTTGATTGCACAATAGGGGTAATAGTTAGCGAGACGTAATATATGGACTTATAAATCTGGTCCACTGTAACTTGGTCCCATATAGGAGTAGTATTATTACTAGACTAGATGACCATATTTTTTCAGATACAGATATAGAGATAGAGATAGATACTTTAGATGCACACGTAGATATAGATATAGATATATACATATAGTATATATATTGATACTGATATAGTCAAACAAGACAAGCAACATATTAGCAAAGGTCGTGCTTCCACTATAATACGACGGTATTATTATACCACTAGTACAGAAACAAGCTGTACTCCCGGTTGGGAAAGCCCTTCAGTCCCGGTTTCCCAACCGGGAGCACGAATCCAGGACTAAAGGACCCCTCCTTTAGTCCCGGTTTCTCGTCCGGGACTAAAGGTCCACCTTTAGCTCCGGTTGGTAATACCAACAGGGGCTAAAGAGGCCTCCCGGCCTGGCCACGTGGACCGGCCCTTTAGTCTCGGTTGGTATTACACTAGTAGAGAACAGACCTTTGATCCTCGGCCAAAATGGGTTCCAGTCCCGGTATTTTTTGCGCCCGGGACTAGAGATACCTTTAGTCCCGGTTGGTGGCTCCAACCGGGACTAAAGGTCCCTCCCAACGGCTTCTGCGCCAGACAGAGGTGGCAGGGACCTTTAGTCCCGGTTGGAGCCACCAACCGGGACTAAAGGTATACTTTTTGATGAGGACATCAACACCAACAATACATCCACGCCGACACGAGTACCAGTTTCTGGTCCTATTACTCGCGCCCGTGCTCGTCACATTAATCATCAAGTAAGTTCAATCTTGAGTTCCTGTCCATCATATTTAGACCATGGAGACGCATGCACTCTTATTTTGGTTAGGAACCAGGGAGAGGACCGAAAGGGACAAGGATTCGCGGAGGCTGAATTCGGACTCCAGGACAGCTTCAACTTGTGATGGTCACCACGGTCGCATACGGACTTGGATTGGGGCGTTCAAGTACTTCATGGAATCCTTATGAAGTCTATTTTCATATGGATCTAGAATCAAGTCCATATCTATTTTGAGGCGGCCGCAATGACTGAATTACTACTGAGAGCTTGTCTGTCCAAAGGTGCTACGTCACCTTAGTTTGGTCCAATGGGCCGTGTATCAAGTTGGGTCCATTAGGGACGCGTCCTAGGGTTGGAGAACGACCCCAACACCCCCCTGGTCGTCCTTCCACCTTCATATACTCCTTAGCCGCCACCAAGAATAGTCGGGTTTTGTTTAGATCAAGTTTAGCTCTCGCTACTTGCTTGTAAGCGCGCGTGCTGGATCAGCCGCTCGTCTTCTTGTCTTCGGAACCCCACATTAATTGAGATTGAGTTTGAAACTTTCATCTACATCTAGTAATTCAGTACTTGCTATACTTGTTCTTGCTAGTTCTACGATTGCTTGCAGGACGAGTGCCCTAGTGGCCGGGTGACGCGCTCCACAAGATCGCGGCAGCCGTTGGAGGTGGTGTATCGGTTGCTAAGGCACAGCTTGGAAGGCTGTAGTCGGGCCATGAACGTCGTCTCCACCCATCAATCGAGTTATCCCACACCTCTCATCGAAAGATCGGGAACAAACCCTAGCGGGATCCTATCAGTTGGTATCAGAGCAAGGTTTATCGGTGAGAGCCTTCCAATCCTTTCGTTGTTCTAATTTTTTCCTATAGTTCAGAAAAGCAAAAAAAATATATAGTAGATTAGTTTTACCCGTGATCCTATAAACCCTTTGAGCCTTTGCTAGCACTGCTTAGTTAGGGCTTGTTGAGTTATCGGCTACATCGGTTGTGTCGAGTTGCTGTTCTTAGTTTTTGTCCTTTAGAGTTTTGAGTTCTTGTCACGTTCTAGTCACAGCCGTGTGCTAACATATAAACTTTCTGTTGGCTGAATCCGAATACATCCTTGTGTTAAAGACCGAGTAGGAATATGAGTTTGAGACCGAATCCCACGTGGTGTTGAGTTCGAGTTGGAATCGGTTTTTAGTCCGAATTGACTGCTGCCTGGTTGCTATTGTGAGACCGAATCTGAGTACATCTTTGTGCAGCAGTAGTCCTACTTATACTCCAACTCTCCATGACCTCCAACTCTTTTTGGTTCTTTTTTTACCGGAATACCCCTGTCCTTCGAAAAAAAGTTTGTGTGGTGTGTGACTCCTGTGAAGTCTTTTTATTTATATAATCAGTTTTGAGGATCCCCAGAAAAAAAGAAAAAAAAGAAAAAAAGGAAAAAAAAGAAAAGAAGAAGAAAAAAAATAGAAAAAGGGGGGCTGTTTGTTATGCTTCTCCATTGTTTTCGGTGGTGTGTTGTGACCTCCTTTGTGCCCAGGCTCGCGTCTCTAGCATGGTCTAGGCTAGGACCAGCACAGTACCACCGTTGAACGATTATTCAGCTTGCTTCTGTGACTAACGTGGTGCTAGTACTTCCTTGCTTTAGCCCACCTATAGCTCCACATATTTCGACTACAGCTTGACAGGTGTTGTTGTTACGGCACTGATACACTTCATTCCACGGTTGCAGACTTGTTGGTTGCTGTTCCCTCCTGTTGAGCAAGGTAAGAATTGGTAAGAGCTTTTGTAACAGGTTGAGAGTGAGTGCCTTGCAGTAGCTACATCCTAATAGCTGTAGGGCTTTTATTTCTTCACCTGTTTTTCTTGTTGCCCTTGTCTTTTAAACCATGTTAGGATCAGAGGATGTTGACAAGAGGCCACAATCTCCTCGCACCAAGGGCATCATTCAACATTTTACAAGGCAAGTGCAGCAGCATACAGAAGGACTTGATCAAGATTTACAGGTGACCAATGACAAGATTGGGCAACTAGAGGCCACCCAACTTGCCTCCACCACCAAGCTTATAGGATTGTAGGCATCTGTTGCCCGTATGGACAGAAGCCTTGCTGCTCTTCTGAAGCATTTTGATGACTTCCACACGAAAGACAAAGAGCAGCATAATGAAGACAACAAGGACGAAGAGCGATTCGAAGATAATTATGATGATGATTATACTGCTGATATTGAACATGATGCTCATGACACTCGTGACCGGCGTCGCCTACACCATAATCGTAGAGGTATGGGTGGTCACCGCCGACATGAGGTACCCAATAATAATGATGCTTTCAGTAAGATAAAATTTAAGATACCTCCTTTTGATGGTAAATATGATCCTGATGCATAAATTACTTGGGAAATTGCTGTTGATCAAAAGTTTGCATGTCATGAATTTCCTGAGAATACACGTGTTAGGGCTGCTACTAGTGAGTTTACTGATTTTGCTACTATTTGGTGGATAGAGTATGGCAAGAAAAATCCTAATAACATACCACGAACTTGGAATGCTTTGAAACGAATCATGAGGGCTAGATTTGTTCCTTCTTACTATGCACGCGATTTGTTAAATAAATTGCAACAACTAAGATAGGGTGCTAAAAGTGTAGAAGAATATTATCAAGAATTACAAATGGGTATGTTGGGTTGTAATTTAGATGAGGATGAGGAACCTGCTATGGCAAGATTTTTGGGTGGGTTAAATCATGAAATCCGGGACATCCTTGATTATAAAGAATACACTAACGTAACCCGTTTGTTTCATCTTACTTGTAAAGCTGAAAGGGAAGTGCAGGGGCGACGTGCTAGTGCCAAGAATAATATTTCTACAGGGAAAACTAATTCATGGCAGCCCCGCACGACTACTACTCCAACCACGCGTGCTCCTATGCCAACATCCAGCGACAAACCTCGTGCTACTTCCACAAATTTAGTGGCGAAGACGACCCAGAAGCCTGCTGCGAGTGCTTCATCCATGGCATCTACAGGTAGAACAAGAGACGTTTAGTGTCACCGGTGCAAGGGATATGGACATGTGATGCGTGACTGTCCAAGCAAGCGTGTTATGGTCGTCAAAGATGATGGTGAGTATTCCTCTGCTAGTGATTTTGATGAAGATACACTTGCTTTGCTTGCTGCTGACCATGTAGGAAGTGAGGAACAACCAGAAGAGCAGATTGGAGCAGAGGATGTAGATCATTATGAGAGCCTCATTATGTAGCGTGTGCTTAGCGCACAAATGGAGAAGGCGGAGCAAAATCAGCGGCATACACTGTTCCAAACAAAGTGTGTCATTAAAGAGCGTTCGTGCCATTTGATAATTGATGGAGGTAGCTGCAACAACTTGGCTAGCAACAATATGGTAGAGAAGCTTGCACTTACAACCAAACCGCACCCACATCCATATCACATTCGATGGCTCAACAATAGTGGTAAGGTTAAGGTAACGAGATTGGTACGAATTAATTTTGCTATTGGATCATATCATGATGTTGTTGACTGTGATGTTGTGCCTATGGAAGCTTGTCATATTCTGCTAGGTAGACCATGGCAATTTGATATAGATTGTATGCATCATGGTAGATCAAATATGTATTCTCTCATACACCATGATAAGAAAATTGTTTTGCTTCTTATGTCTCCTGAAACTATTGTGCATGATGATGTTGCTAAAGCTAAGAAAACTAAATCTGAGATCGATAAAAATGTCAAATCTGTTAGTAGTAACAAAGATGAGATAAGATTGAAAGGACATTGCTTGCTTGCTACTAAATCTGATATTAATGAATTGGTTGCTTCCACTTCTGTTGCCTATGTTTTGGTATGCAAGGTTGCTTTGATTTCAGTTCACGATATGCAGCATTCTTTGCCCCCTGCTGTTGCTAACATTTTGCAAGAGTTTTCGGATGTTTTTCCAAGTGAGATACCAGCGGGGCTGCCACCAATACGAGGGATTGAGCACCAAATTGATCTTATTCCTGGTGCATCTTTGCCAAACCATGCGCCATACAGGACTAATCCAGAAGAAACGAAGGAAATTCAACGACAAGTGCAAGAACTACTCGACAAAGGTTATGTGCGTGAGTCCCTTAGTCCTTGTGCTGTTCCTATCATTTTAGTGCCTAAGAAAGATGGAACATGGCGTATGTGTGTTGATTGTAGAGCTATTAATAATATCACCATTCGATATCGACACCCTATTCCACGATTGGATGATATGCTTGATGAACTGAGTGGTGCTAATGTGTTTTCCAAAGTTGATTTGCGAAGTGGGTACCACCAGATTCATATGAAATTGGGAGATGAATGGAAAACTGCTTTCAAAACTAAATTTGGTTTATATGAGTGGTTAGTCATGCCTTTTGGGTTAACTAATGCACCTAGTACCTTCATGAGGTTAATGAATGAGGTTCTGCGTGCTTTCATTGGAAAATTTGTTGTAGTCTACTTTGATGATATATTGATTTACAGCAAATCTATGGATGAACATCTTGATCACTTGCGTGCTGTTTTTAATGCTTTACGAGATGCACGTTTATTTGGTAACCTTGAGAAGTGCACCTTTTGCACCGATCGAGTGTCTTTTCTTGGCTATGTTGTGACTCCACAGGGAATTGAGGTTGATCAAGCCAAGGTAGAAGCTATACAGGGATGGCCTATACCAAAGACTATCACACAAGTGCGGAGTTTCCTAGGACTTGCTGGTTTTGATCGCTGATTTGTGAAGGACTTCAGTACCATTGCTAAACCTTTGAATGAGCTTGCAAAGAAGGGAGTGCCTTTTAGTTGGGGCAAAGTACAAGAGAACTCCTTCAATATGTTAAAAGATAAGTTGACACATGCACCTCTCCTCCAACTTCTTGATTTTAATAAGACTTTTGAGCTTGAATATGATGCTAGTGGAATTGGACTGGGTGGTGTTTTGTTACAAGAAGGCAAACCTGTTGCGTATTTTAGTGAAAAATGGAGCGGGCCTATTCTAAATTATTCTACATATGATAAGGAATTGTATGCTCTTGTTCGCACATTAGAAACATGGCAGCATTACTTGTGGCCCAAAGAGTTTGTTATTCATTCTGATCATGAGTCTTTGAAGCATATTCGTAGTCAAGGGAAATTGAACCGTAGACATGCTAAGTGGGTTGAATTTATTGAATCTTTTCCTTATGTTATTAAGCACAAGAAAGGGAAAGAGAATATTATTGCTGATGCTTTGTCTAGGAGATATACCTTGCTGAATCAACTTGATTACAAAATCTTTGGATTAGAAATAATTAAGGACCAATACGTTAATGATGTTGATTTTAAAGATGTGTTGCTGCATTGTAAAGATGGGAAAGGTTGGAACAAATTCATCTTTAGTGATGGGTTTGTGTTTAGAGCTAACAAGCTATGCATTCCAGCTAGCTCCGTTCGTTTGTTGTTGCTGTAGGAAGCGCATGGAGGTGGCTTGATGGGGCATTTTAGAGCTAAGAAAACGGAGGACATACTTGCTGGTCATTTCTTTTGGCCAAAGATGAGAAGAGATGTGGAGAGGTTTATTGCTCGTTGCACGACATGTCAAAAGGCTAAGTCACGGTTAAATCCACACAGTTTGTATTTGCCTCTACCTGTTCCTAGTGCCCCTTGGGAAGATATTTCTATAGATTTTGTGTTGGGTTTGCCAAGGACTAGGATGGGACATGATAGTGTGTTTGTGGTTGTTGATAGATTTTCTAAGATGGCACATTTCATACCCTGTCATAAAACGGATGATGCTACTCATATTGCTGATTTGTTCTTTCGAGAAATTGTTCGTTTGCATGGTGTACCCAACACAATTGTTTTTGATCGTGATGCTAAATTTCTTAGTCATTTTTGGAAGACTTTATGGGGAAAACTGGGGACTAAGCTTTTGTTTTCTACTACATGTCATCCCCAAACCGATGGTCAAACTGAAGTTGTCAATAGAACTTTGTCTACTATGTTAAGGGTTGTTTTAAAGAAGAACATTAAGATGTGGGAAGATTGTTTGCCTCATATTGAATTTGCTTATAATCGTTCGTTGCATTCTACTACAAAGATGTGCCCATTTCAGATTGTCTATGGTTTCTTGCCTCGTGCTCCTATTGATTTGATGCCTTTGCCATCTTCTGAAAAACTAAATTTTGATGCTACTAAGCATGCTGAATTGATGTTAAAACTGCATGAAACAACTAAAGAAAACATAGAGCATATGAATGCTAAATATAAGATTGCTGGTGATAAAGGTAGAAAGGAACTAATATTTGAACCTAGAGATTTAGTTTGGTTGCACTTGAGAAAGGATAGGTTTCCTGATTTCAGAAAGTCTAAATTGATGCCTAGGGCTGATGGACCATTTAAAGTGTTAGAGAAAATTAATGATAATGCATATAAACTCGATCTGCCTGTAGAATTTGGGGTTAGTCCCACATTTAACATTGTAGATTTGAAGCCATATTTGGGAGAAGAAGACGAGTTTGAGTCGAGGACGCCTCAAATGCAAGAAGGGGAGGATGATGAGGACATCAACACCAACAATACATCCACGCCGACACGAGTACCAGTTTCTGGTCCTATTACTCGCGCCCGTGCTCATCACATTAATCATCAAGTAAGTTCACTCTTGAGTTCCTGCCATCATATTTAGACCATGGAGATGCGTGCACTCTTGTTTTGGTTAGGAACCAGGGAGAGGACCTGAAAGGGACAAGGATTCGCGGAGGCTGAATTTGGACTCCAGGATAGCTCCAACTTGTGATGGTCACCACGGTCGCATACGGACTCGGATTGGGGCGTTCAAGTACTTCATGGAATCCTTATGAAGTCTATTTTAATATGGATCTAGAATCAAGTCCATATCTGTTTTGAGGCGGCCGCAATGACTGAATTACTACTGAGAGCTTGTCTGTCCAAAGGTGCTACGTCACCTTAGTTTGGTCCAATGGGCCGTGTATCAAGTTGGGTCCATTAGGGACGCGTCCTAGGGTTGGAGAACGACCCCAACACCCCTCTGGTCGTCCTTCCACCTTCATATACTCCTTAGCCACCACTAAGAATAGTCGGGTTTTGTTTAGATCAAGTTTAGCTCTCGCTACTTGCTTGTAAGCGCGCGTGCTGGATCAGCCGTCCGTCTTCTTGTCTTCGGAACCCCACCTTAATTGAGATAGAGTTTGAAACTTTCATCTACATCTAGTAATTCAGTACTTGCTATACTTGTTCTTGCTAGTTCTTCGATTGCTTGCAGGACAAGTGCCCTAGTGGTCGGGTGACGCGCTCCACAAGATCGCGGCAGCCATTGGATGTGGTGTATCAGTTGCTAAGGCGTAGCTTGGAAGGCTGTAGTCGGGCCGTGAACGTCGTCTCCACCCATCAATCGAGTTATCCCACACCTCTCATCGAAAGATCGGGAACAAACCCTAGCGGGATCGTATCACTTTTAGTCCCGGTTGGTGGCTCCAACCGGGACTAAAGGTCTCTACCACGTCTGTCTGGCGCAGGAGCCATTGGGAGGGACCTTTAGTCCCGGTTGGAGCCACCAACCGGGACTAAAGGTCCCCCCTTTATATATCGGTAGTCTCCTTCTTCCTCCCTGAGCCCGAGCTCAGCACATTTTGAAGCTCACTGCACTAGCTAGTGTTCTTGCTTCCTCCCTCCATTGTTTCTCCATCCATTCTTTGATTCCTCTATCGATTTCTTTGATTCCTCCATCGATTCTTCAGTTGTAAAGGTTACAAATCTCATACTCTCATTTTTCACCATTGTCTTATCTCATTTTGTTCACTATATATATATGGTTCTTTATTGTGGTTTTTTCATTTGTAAGCAATTTGAGCTCAAAATCACTTCAAGCTTGCATATTTACATGAAGGAAGGTTAAAGTAGCTATTAAAAACTAGTATTCACCGTTCATTTGTAGCATACATAGCACACTTCATTGTTTAGAGATATAGAGAATTTTAGAGTTTTTAAATTTTATTTGTTTATAAAATGAGAAATTTATAGTGTATTAAAAAATGAGTATAGGGACTAGTGCCTCCGACTAGTATGACAGATGTAATGCAAGGCCGTGCAATAGAAAGCAAATCCGTTCTCTTTTGACGATACGCCTGAATAGCCGGGCCTGACAGATTTGGTGGTTGAACGGGTCCGTCGGCCGTCGCCGTGCGACTGTACGACAAAGAATGACATCGATTGACCATAGTATTTTATTGTCCGAAGTTCGGTCCGGGGTGCAATGCAACCCAATGACAATTGACAATGCGTTGCTAGGTCAAAATATGGTCATTTCTATGGACTCTGTGACTAAACATTTTATTTTAACTTTTTATGAAATGAAAAAAATAAGAAAATAGTTAGAAAATTATAGAAAATCCGTACTAGTTGAACTTGTGGACCGTGTTCAGCTCGGCGAGCATGTTCTCTGTCGAGCGGTAATGGACGTCAAGGAGGAGCTTTGATTCTACGAGGGAGAGCGGCAACGGTCGTGGAAGACTGTGTTCCCTTCCTCGTAGAATCGGAGCTCTTCCTTGACCAAGTACGGTGCCGTCCGGTGGGGAAATGCTCGCCGAGATGATCACGTAAGCAAGGTCAACTAGTATGGATGGTTATTTATTAAAACATGTTTTTGAGCTATAAATCCTACTGGCCGTCTTCTTCCTCCCCGAGCTTGCCCGAGAGCTTAAGTTCAAATTTAAGCAGTGTTCTTACTCTTTCTCCATCCATTCTTCGATTTCTAGTTAATTTGCGGAAATATCATGTGAATTACTTACCTGCCGCATTAAAAGACGAGAACACAATGACCATTAAAAATATCATTGTTTAGAGATATAGATAATTTTATAGTTTCTTAATTTTATTTGTTTATAAAATGAGAAATTTATAGTGTATTAAAAATGAGTATAGAGAGTAGATGGCAACTGCTTCCGGGTCCTCGGCCTCTCATGGGTTTCCAAAGCGACTTAGGCCAGGCCTCCCTCTCATTCCATGTGGCAAGTGTCATGATGAGATGAAGATTGTGATGGAGTACCGAGTGAAGAAGGAGGGTCCCAATAAGGATCGTATCTTCTACAAGTGTCCAGATCACAATGTGAGTTATTTTATCGTATTTAATGATTATGGTTGCTTTATACCTATTTTCATGATGGTTGTGATTAAAGTTCTAATTTTTTGTTTTAATTTCAGTGGGATGGTAGTGGACGATGTTCAGGCTTCTACTGGGAGGAAGAGTATGTTGAACTCGTGCAAAAATATCTTGCACAACAGGCAGATACGGCGGCTAATGTGGCAGTGATCTAGCCGAAGAAGCCCAAAGATGTTGCACAATCAGGGGATCTGTCTGTTTTAGTTGAGATTGGTCGTGAAATCCTTGTGCTCCTGAAATGTATTTTAGCTTTAGTTCTTTTAGTTGTAGTTGGGATTGTCTACATTGTAGTGATGCTTTCATAAATTTGTACCTTTTGTGGTGGCACACATGTTGTATAAATAATTAATTATGATCTAGGTTTTAATATGGTATTTATGTCATGTAATGCAGATGAGCCAGCATTGGATGTATAATGCTGATCGCCGCTCCCAAGAGTTCATTGACGGCGTGCATTCTTTGTTACGTGCGGCCGAGATAAACAAACGCGATGGTTTCATGTGCTGCCCATGTGCCATATGTAAGAATACGGTGGAATATCCTTGCTCAAGGACTCTTCATTCACACTTGTTCAAGTCGGGTTTTATGCTAAACTATATTTGTTGGACGAAGCACGGAGAAACCGGCGTTGTAATGGAAGAAGGTGAAGAAGAACAATGGGACGACAATGATATTATTCCCAATGGTGCGTGCTTCAATGATACTGCAATGGGAGAAGCTGAAGAAGAGGTATCCACAGAAGATGAGCCTGCTGATGACCTTTGTCAGGTCATTCGTGACGCACAAAGAGAATGTGAAAGTGAAAAGGAGAAGATCAAGTTCGAGCGGATGCTAGAAGATCACAACAAATTGTTGTACCCAACTTGTGATGCAGGGTAGAAAAAGTTGGGAACCACACTAGAATTGCTGCAATGGAAGACAAAGAATGGTGTATCTGACAAGGGATTTGGAGAGTTACTAAAAATCTAAAAGAAGATGCTTCCGAAGGACAATGAATTGCCCGCCACTACCTACGAAGCAAAACAAGTTGTCTGTCCTATGGGGCTAGACATCGAGAAGATACATGCATGTCCTAATGACTGCATCCTGTACCGTGGCAAAGAGTACGAGAAATTGGATGCATGCCCGGTATGCCATGCATCACGGTATAAGATCAGGTGAGATGACCCTGGTGATGTTGAGGGCAAACGTCCGCGGAAGAAAATCCCTGCCAAGGTTATGTGGTATGCTCCTATAATACCACGCTTGAAACGTCTGTTAAGAAACAAAGAATATGCAAAATTGTTGCGATGGCACAAAGAAGACCGTAAGGTAGACAATATGTTGAGACACCCTACTGATGGGTCCCAGTGGAGAGCAATCGAGAGAGAATTCTCAGAGTTTGCAAATGACGCAAGAAACTTAAGGTTTGCTTTAAGTACAGATGGTACCAATCCTTTTGGAGAGCAGAACAGTAGTCATAGCACTTGGCCTATTACTCTAAGTATCTACAACCTTCCTCCTTGGTTATGCATGAAGCGAAAGTTCATTATGATACATGTGCTCATCCAAGGCCCGAAGCAACCTGGCAATGACATCGATGTGTACCTAAGACCACTTATTGACGAACTTCTCATTTTGTGGAATAAAGAAGGTGTACGTGTGTGGAATGAGTACAAACAGGAACACTTTGATCTGCGAGCATTGTTGTTCGTAACAATCAATGATTGGCCTGCTCTAAGTAATCTTTCAGGACAGTCAAACAAAGGATATAATGCATGCACACACTGCTTCAGTGATATTCCGAATGATGCTAACGGTCACGCACCCATGTGGAAGAAGAAGTCCATATTTTGGGACCTACCCTATTGGCAAGTCCTAGAGGTCCGCAGCTCGATCGACGTGATGCACCTGACGAAGAATCTTTGTGTGAACCTGCTAGGCTTCATGGGTGTGTATGGAAAGCCTAAGGACACATTTGAAGCACAACAGGACCTGCGTTGTTTGAGAGAAAGAGACAACCTGCATCCAGAGAAGACAGATGATGGACGCCATTACTTACGTCCTGCCAGCTACACTCTAAGCAAAGAGGAGAAGGAAATCATGTTTGAATGCTTAAACAACATCAAGGTACCATCTGGATTCTCCTCGAATATAAAGGGTATTATAAATGTGCCAGAGAAGAAATTATGTAACTTAAAGTCCCATGACTGTCATGTTCTCATGACGCAATTACTTCCAGTTGCATTAAGAGGAATTCTACCTCTAAATGTACATCTAGCCACCGTGAAGCTATGTGCATTCCTCAATGCAATTTCTCAGAAGGCAATTGATCCAACTGATCTTGCTAAACTACAGAATGAGTTGGTTCAATGTCTCATCAGCTTTGAGTTGGTGTTCCCTCCTTCCTTCTTTGATATCATGACGCACCTCCTAGTTCACCTAGTCAAGGAGATTTTCATTCTTGGTCCTATGTTCCTACACAACATGTTCCCCTTAGAGAGATTCATGGGAGTCCTGAAGAAATATGTTCACAACCGTGCTCGCCCAAAAGGAAGCATCGCCAAGGGCTATGGAACAGAAGAGGTCATTAAGTTCTGTGTTGACTTTATTCCCGACCTTGACTCGATTAGTGTTCCTGAATCGAGACATGAGGGGAGACTAAGCGGAAAGGGAACACTAGGGAGGAAAACATATATTGGTATAGAGGATGATTATTTCAATAAAGCGCACTACCCAGTTCTACAGAACTCCTCTTTGGTAGATCCGTATATTGAAACACACAAGGATCTCTTACGATCTGAGTTTCCAGGGAAGACTGAAGCTTGGATTACGTGTAAGCACATGGAAACTTTCGGCGGTTGGTTGCGAAAAAAATGTCAAGGTGATGGGAGCATCCATGAGCAACTGTATTTATTGGCTATGCAACCATCATGACATATCGTCACATAGAAAGGGTACAAGATAAATGGGAACATATTCTACACAGTAGCCCAAGATAAAAGGAGTACCAACCAAAACAGTGGTGTCTGCATAGATGCCACAGACCCGAATGGGAATAAGCAGACATATTATGGCCGCATAGATGAAATATGGGAACTAGAATATGCACCTACTTTGAAGATCCCATTGTTCAAGTGCCAATGAGTCAAGGTGACCGGAGGCGGGGTAACAGTAGACAACGAGTATGGAATGACAATAGTAGACCTTAGTAATATTGGGTACAAAGACGAACCATTCGTCCTTGCCAAGGATGTGAATCAGGTGTTCTATGTCAATGATATGTCTACCAAACCAAAAAGAGGGAAAAACGATAATGACTCAACCAAAGAGCCAAAGCGCCACATAGTTCTTTCAGGGAAAAGAGTCATCGTGAGAATTGAGGACAAGTCGGACATGTCAGAAGATTATGAAAAGTATGACCGAATTCCGCCCTTCAAAGTGAACAAAGACCCTAGCATCTTGGTAAATGATGAGGACACTCCATGGTTACGACACGATCATAACCAAGGGACATACATAAAGAAGTTCACTGCTGTGCCCACTTGATGATATAGTGATTTAATGTAGTGTGTGTTTGAGATATTATGTAATAATTGTGAATTCAGATGTTTATTATGTTGTGTTTCAAATTAAATCAATGTTTGATTTGATGGGATTTCTCTCTCGAAAAGTAAAATTAGGATATTGAGTGATGAAAAATTAAAATATTAACGTTAAAATGATGTGAAAACAAATTTCCATCCAAAACCAATAGTTTTAATAATTTTAATTAAACACTACATTTTTGCATTAACGAAATAATAAATATTAGTTACATTATGTTTTATAATTATAACAAAAAATAAAAAAGTTAGGTTATAGATTTTTCCTATGTGCAATAAAGAAAAAGAAAATCCATATTTTTAACAAAATAATTTTATGCCTTTTATTTAATTTACTATGTATTTAACAAGAAAATCCATATTTCTATTAAAAAAATTTGCTCAAAACAGGCGGGAAACGAAACTGCAGGCCACCTTTACTCCCGGGTGGGAAGCCCACCCGGGAGTAAAGGTGGGCTACAGTTTCGTGGCCTGCCAAAAAAAACCCTTTACTCCCGGTGCGTGTTACCAACCGGGAGTAAAGGTATACCTTTACTCCCGGTTGGTAACACGCACCGGGAGTAAAGAGACCTTTACTCCCGGTTGGTAATACGCACCGGGAGTAAAGGACCTTTACTCCCGGCTGGTGGCTAGCACCGGGAGTAAATATCCCTGGTATATAACCGCCAACACCTGGTGCAGATCGATCTGCTCCTCTTCTTTCTCATCGAACACCGCCGCCCTCTTCTTCCTCGCGCCGCCGTCCATTCATCTTCCGTGACACCGCTGCCCTCTTCTTCCTCGTGCGGCCTCCACCGCGCGTGCCCGTGGCCCTCCTCCACGCGTGCCTGTGGCCCTCCACCGCGCCCGCCGAGGTGATTAGTTCGTCTCTCTATAGCTACGTACATTCTCAGACGGTGGATCGAGTATTATGTTTGGAAACATCACTAGCTAATGATCGTATGTTGATATGGGCAACAATCTTATTTGTTCTGGTTCAATTATTTGTAGTTGTTTCGAATGAACACTATTGGGACTGGAATTTTCCTAGCGGTTCGAAACTGTCAAGGAATGAATGAAATAAGCAAAACTGTCAAAGTATTTTCCTGACAGCAAACCAGACAGTTTTGGCATGCGCGAAGTAGTTAAAACGTTACAGCAAATAAAATCTGCACAAACAAAAAATGTTATATTTTGCTGTGATACCGAATATAGATGTTCTAAAGTAAATTACAAATGTCCTAGATTTTATATACGCAAATATCATATAAAAATGAAGGAAAACTTCAAGGTTTCTTCATTTGTGAACTTTGAATACAGATATAATATATTAATGTTGCTAAAGTAATATGAGCATTACATATTTTTTTGGGAAGACTATCTTCAAACTTTATATCATAGCATTAGAGAAGTACTGTGCATGTAGAAGAAGAAAATAAATTCTTATCATTTCGGAAATAGTAATGGTTATATTAGCAATAAGACACATATACTTACATTTCATAATGACTTATACTTACATTATCAACATAGAATTTTCTCATATGATGAATGACTACATGGTTCACATGGTACATAGGATCACAACATCACGCACTGACACCGCCCCAGCCCGCCTCACGTTGTCGTCGTCAGCACGCCGGCCCGCCTCACGTCGTCGTCGTCAGCACACCGGCCACCGCGCCGACACGTATATATACGTCATTTGTATTCATATGCATGTATATATACGTCGCGGAGCACTGCCGCCCTCGTTCACCCATGCATTTCTATGTATACGGCGGAGCACCGCCGCCCTCATTCACCCATGTGTACAAACATATATACGGCGGAGTGGAGCACCGCCACTCTTGTCACACTGCCCTCTCTCGTGGCCTAGTCGATCAACATTTGTATTATCATTAACGCTAAACAATCACACCAGGGCGAACCGCGCTGTTGATGTCACCGACGTGGTTCGCCCTAGTACCAACATAGTTCGCCCTAGTGTGGCGAATTGCGTCCGTGACCGAGGGGCAAGATTTAATAATGCATATTGTTTGTAGATTTTACGCATGTAAGCAAAGATTTGATGTACTATATATTGGTTTTGTTTTTTGAAGCTAGATGGCCGACCCGAGAAACATGGATGAGGAGGAGTTGATGATGAATTTGATCAACACTGGCACTCAAATTGCCGACGATGATGGTGCTAATAATAACGTGCAAGAGGATGCAGATGACAGGAGTCAGTACTTAGCTCCTGAACAAAATGAGCAACAACATATTGGCCAAGTATATATTTTTTATTATTAGCTATATATATTATCATATGTCTTATGTGTGCTCATGACATTAAAAATAATGTTTATGTTTTGTAGCCCTCTGGATCAACATCAACAACTACAACGAAGAGTAAAAATGTTCGAGGTCCCAAAAAGCCATTAGAGGGCCGCTTCATCATCTCGGAGTTCAATGTGGATACAGGCGAACCGGGGGGGCCAAATAAAACAAAATTCGTGCACCACTGTGGTTACCTTGTACGGGACCGGCTCCCGATCAGTACCCACGAATGGAAGAAGAAGACCAATGCTCCTCATATCAGTTTTGTCTCCGATCGTGACAAGACGTTAATTTGGAATGATGTCTTGGAACATTTCACGCTCCAAACAGATGGTTATGGTGATATAATAGATGGTGATGAATTGAAGGAGCGAGTTAGGGATTGGGCAATGAAGAAGATGGCCACCTAGTTTCAGACTTGGAAGAAACACTTATACACGACGTATGTCAAGAAGAACATAGCACCAGATTTTACTGTCCCAGGCCTGATCTCAAAGTAGAGGCCCTATTGGGATGAGTTTGTACAGTACAAGACATCGGAAGAGGGTGTGAGTCAGGTGATAAAGAACCAACGTAATGCCCAACATAAGACATACCACCATAACCTGGGATCAGGTGGCTACCCGACTGCCATGAAGAAGTGGAACAAAATGGAAGCAGACCTTCTTGCCAAGGGTATCACACCAGAATCACTCGAGTGGGGAGAGCGTGCAAAGAATTGGTTTTTCGCTCATGGGGGAACACTAGACCAGGAGACAGGGAAGTGCGTTTATGGTGTAAGACTGCAAGAAGCAGTAGAAAGATTGTTTTATGCTCAGAGAGCTACTGCTAGTGGTGCGTTCAGGCCCAACAGAGAGAAGGATGAACTGACATACGCCATCGGGACTATTGAACACGGTGGCCGAACTAGAGGAAAAGGAAGTGTCTCATGGGAGCATGGATTCCCTCAGGACAGACCTTCCTACAGAAGCCGCCAGAGAAAGAAGGAAGAAGAGGCATAGCGGCTCCAGAGGTTGGAGGAAGCGGTGCGTGAAGCACAGGAGCAGGAAAAAAACCTTGAAGCGAGAATGCAGGAGGAAATCAGAAGGCAAGTGCAAATAGCAGTGAGTGCAAGCAAGCAGACATCAGAGCCAGGAATCAACATTAGCCAATCTATTCAGTTGAAAAGCAGCTGCACTTCCATAGAGATACCAAATCAAGGAGACACAAGACTGCGCTTCCCTGTGATTGACGTCACTGAACCTTTTACATCATGTGAGCTACACATTCCGAAGGGGAATTCCACAATCAAGGTGGCTATCGGTCTTGTTAATCCTATCGACCGAACCAAGACACCAAGGATTCATGGGAATATAATCCAAGAAGGATATGCTACCATCTCGGTAGATAAAGCTAAAAAAGGTTTTAGTGATTTGCCTCTTGACATTCCTGGAGGTGATGGCGAGAAGACTCTAGGAGAAGCAGAGAAGACATTCATTCTATGGCGCAAGCGCTACATCATCATTCCCGGGATGTCGCCTCCACCTCCTCCTGAACTACCTCACCATAGGTGTGGATGAAAACACTACATCATTAATATATATTGGCTTAAATAATTAACAATCTGCTCATAATAATATGTCATTCCTTTTTTTGTAGCAGATCCTCCCCCAACCTAAATCCAATTGTTCAATCGCCAGATCATCATAGTACTCTGTACGATGACAATGTGTTGGAAGGCGAGGTTGCATCCACACCATCTCCAAGGAGGTCTCCAACGCCACAGCCGCCACCTCCAAGGAGGTCTCCAACGCCGCTGCCACCACCTCCAAGGAGGTCTCCAACGCCTCCCCCGCCCCCGCCTACCAAGAAGCCAAGTACTAAGAGGCCAGCCCCGCAAACGAAGAACCAGTCCCCGTCGGCAAAGAAAGTCACCGTGAAACCAAGGGCTATTCCCAAAATAATATCTGAACAGAAGGAAGAAGTAACTAATGCATATAAAAAAGATATGTCCATATTCTATGACAAACTTAAAAAGAATCAAGAAGCAAGGAGAAACCCGGAGAAACCGTACTTCTTCGTAGCTCCAGATATTCTAAGAAGAAAGGTGGCTTCTTACCAGCAACAACAGCGGGAATCTCATAAGCTGTCCAAATCAACGTTAACGGACTATGACCGCACTCTCACCAAGTCAATTGAGGCGGCACAGAAAAAGAAGCGGGCAGGGAAAGAGTTGCACAACTCGGACAACAATCGCACCAATCAGTCCCCCCGCTAGTTGTTGGTAATGAATATGGTTTGAATTTAGGATTAATGCATCAGGCAAACATACCTCCGGATGTCGATTTGGATCACCTTGGTGAATTTATTGATGAGACTGGTCTCGACCTTTACCAGATGTTTGGTGATGAAAACATTGAGAGTGCGGCGGAGGTTGATATTTGGAAGAAAAAATATGTACTAGGCCAGAGTCTATACAACCCTCAAGCCTTATCTGATCTGGGGACGCAAATATACCTGCTAAACAAGTGGTACATGCAGGCGTCTACCGGTGGAGACTTCTGCGTTGGTGTCAGAATTAGAGATGAACATTGGTTCTGTAGCGATGATGTTATGTATGTTGACTTTGCAGAATTTCATCAACTATGCCACCTGACCTCTCTGGACAATGTTATCATTAGCTGCTATTACCTGTAAGTAATAATTCTTTCGATCTATTATTAAACTCATCATATGTGTGTATATGCATATAAATTATCCTAACAAGTACTATATATATGCAGATTTATAATGACAGAGCTCAGAAAGGAAGGCTGCAATGAAATTGGTTTTGTTGATCCCCATATAGTATTCAAAGACCCAGTTACTCCAAAGACTAATTGGAAGTCTGAGTCAGAGAGTAACCACATGAACTTCTTAGTGAACCAACGCCACAAGAAGGATATACTCTTTCCCTACAACTTCAAGTGAGTGTTAATAATGTCGATCATCCTTAATGGCTCATATGTTGATTCTAGTTAATTAATGAGTGTTATGTGTTATATCCTATAAACACATGCAGCAATCACTGGATATTGATGGACATTGATCTGGTGAAAAGTCACTTGATAATCTATGACTCGATGAGAAAACCACAACAAGACTACCAAGATATGATAGATATTATCCAAAGGTAATTTTGGTATCTCTAGCAACTATATATACACACAAACATGATGATTAACTATATCTGATGACGTGGCAATTTTTTTATTGGGTAGTGTTTGGAAAACCTTTGTTGAGAAGCAACACATGGGAAAATGCAAAGTGCCACTGAATGTAATCCCTTTGAAAGTAAGTCCCCTGAATCACATCATCTTTATTAATTAAACATATAGCTTTCACCGGATCACCAGATTGGATGACAAATCTTTTTTCTCGTAAAGTAGTGTCTGAGGCAGGAACAGGGGAACAACTACTGTGGTTACTATGTTTGTAAGTTTATCAAGGTGGTCTCCCAAAGAACTCCTATAGAGAGACTCAAAGTACGTTAAAAATAAACTATATATTCATTTAATTATTATTATTCATTGTGTTACTATGTCTTTATATATATATATATCTTTTTTGTACATATATTAATTTATTTTCCTTTAATTCAAACCTGCAGGCTCGATGGTTGGAGGAAAAGGTCATACGGCAAGACCAAATCAAAGCAATTCAAAAGTCTATAGCCGGATTTTTTAATGAGCAGGTCATCGATTCCAAGGGCGAGTTCTACTTCGACCCAACACTGCCATTGAAGCCAAGCTAGAGGATGAGAGAAAACTTGTTATATCACAACAACTGTAATGCAATCTTTTGTAATATATGCACATGAAATAATATAATGTAAAATACACATATGCATGCATGCATGTAAATATATATATGATGCATGCATGCATATATATATATTTGTATGCTTGAATTATGTAATTTAATACGTTCATTGTGCTTGAACCGAAACATACTATACGCATATATAAATGTATAATTAGCAGCATACAATACGACTTCGAAAACCTATTTTGAAAAGAAAACAAAAAATAAAAAGAAAAGAAAAAAGAAAAAAAACCTTTAGTCCCGGTTCATATTACCAATTGGGACTAAAGGGTGTCGGTCATCGTGGCATGTCAGGAGGCACCTTTAGTCCCGGTTGGTGTTACCCACCGGAACTAAAGGTCCCCCTTTAGTCCCGGTTCCTGACCCGGGACTAAAGGACCCCCCTTTAGTCCCGGATGCTTGCTCCCGGGTGGGGAACCGGGACTAGAGGGGGTTCCCCACCGGGAGTAAAGCTCTGTTCTCTACCAGTGTTACCAACTGGGAATAAAGGTTTTCTTTTTTTTCTTTTTTTTGTTTCTATTTTCAATTGATGATTCGTTTTGGTTTTCGAATAGGTTTTTGAATACGCATTCTACGCTGCTAATAATATACATATTCTACACGCTTATAATGTTCGAACATTTTGTACAAACTAAAGTATGAAACTAACGTATATATTACATGCATATACATATATTGTATGATATTTTATGTACATATAATATGTATATATATATTACAAATAAAGCTTGCATTGTATATTCTATCATATCCTTGGGATAACAAATTCACTCCATCTGGTTTGGCTTTCATGTTTCGTTCATGTCATTGTAGAACTCGCCGACGGGGTTTAAGACCTGGTCATTAAGAAATCCTGCTATGGTCTCTCGAATTGCTTTCAGTTGGTCACGTTGTATGACTTTTTCCTTTAACTATAGAGTCTTCAATAAAAGTTTGAGGAAAAGTATATATATATATATATATATATATATGTTGGTCACGTGATTACTTATATATATGAGCAATAAAAGAAATTGTGAATATATGAATATATTTATATAACGTACTTTGAAGATCTCTTCACGAGTTCTTTTTGCGTACGCTATGATGAACTCGCAAACATAGTATCCGCTGTAGTTGGTCCCCTGTTCTTGCCTCAGAACCCACTTTTACGAGAAAAAAGATCCGGTGAATTGAAAGCATGCATGTTGTTAATTGAATTATATATATAAATGTAGCTAGTACTTACTTTGTGTGCGATTACATCCAGTGGCACTTTGTAATGTTTTATGTGGTGTTCCTCAATGAAACTTTTCTAAACACTACGCCCAATAAAATAAAAAATTAATTTAGCCTTTAATAATTGTTGCAGTTAAGAGATCAGGGTATATATAGTTGCTAGAGAGACCAAATTATCCTTGGATAATATCTATCATGTCTTGGTACTCTGTTTGCTCTTTTCTTAACGAGTCTAAGATGCTCAACCGACTATTGGCCATATCGATGACCATCAATATCCAGTGATTGCTGCGTATGTTTTTATACACAAATATGATTGACATTAACTAGAGTCAACATATATATATATATATGGGCAATAGCTTAGCTAGTAAGCAAATAATTGAACAAATGTCCATATGATCGACATTAATTATTTAACACTCACTTGAAGTTGTAGGGGAAGAGTATGTCCCTGTTTTGTTGGTTCACTAAGAACCTCATGAGATTTTTCTCGAGTTTAGCTTTCCATTGAGGCGGGGGATTAGGGTGTTTGAATACGACATTTGGATCAACGAAACCAACATCATTATCTTTTCTCTTTCTAAGTTCTGTCATCTCATATCTGCATATATAAAAATATAGTGTGAGGATATATAATTTATATATATACATGTAGCTTTATATATATACACTTTAATAGTAGAAAATAATCACACTTACAGACAATAGCAGCTAATGAGACTTTTGTCAAGAGAGTCCAAGTGGCATAGTTGGTGTAATTCTAAAAACTCGACATATATAATGTCATCGCCACGGAAGTAATGTTGGTTTCTAACTCTGACAGAAACAAAGGTCTCTCCCCGTTCATACGCCGCCATGTACCACTTATTTAGCAGGTACATTTGTGTACCCAGTTCACCTAAGGCCTCAGGGTTATATAGACTCTTTCCATGTTCAAATTTCTTCCAAGGATCCACTTTCAGAGCAGATGGTCCTTCAGCGAGCACTTGGGCAAGGTCCAAACTAGTATCCTCGTAAAACCGAAGCAGGTCCTCAAAATCGACGTCCAGTAAGTATAAGTTTAAACCATATTCATTACGAATGACAAGAGGGGGGACTGATTGTTGTGATTGTTGTCCGAGTTATGCAACACCTTTCCCTGCTCTAGTCTTTTTCTGCGCTGCCTCAAATGACTTGGTGAGAGAGCGGTCGTAGTCCGATTTTGGCAGGGTCTTTTGAGATTCCTGCTTTTTCTGGTCCACCTTCTTTCTTAGAAGATCTGGAGGTGGGTAGAAGTACGGTTTCTCTGGGTCCTCCCTCGCTTCTCGTTGCTTTCTTACTTTTTCAAAGAAACTGTTTACATCTTTTTGTACTGCAGCATTTAATTCCTTTCCACTTTTCTCGTAAGACTATTTTGGGGGAATAACAAGATTAGAGGAGGCTTACTTCTTTGCCGGCTGGTGGGCCAACAACTTCATTTGTGGGACGGACCTCTTAGGAGCTGGCTACTTCTTGGTCATCAAGGGAGGCGGGGCAGCCATTGGAGACCTCCTTGGAGGCGTTAGAGACCTCCTTGGTGGTGGCGACGGTGGCGGTGCTGCATAATTATTGCTCGGAGCACTATGATGATCTAAAGATTGAATAATTGGACTTAGATTGGAGGAGGCCCTGCTGTGTGAGTACAAAAAACAATAATTAGGTATAAGAAATTGTTATTATTAATCATGCATGTCAATAGAAAATTAGTGAAAAAATTGTTTCGTTCACTTTTGTCTGCACCTATTGTCTGGCAGTTGAGGAAGCGGCGGCGGACTAGAGACTTTGTTAACTCTATCCACTAAGACGCTAACATATCTAGGTGGTATTATTGCCCCATGGATTCTTGGTGTCTTGGTAGGATCTGGAGGAGAAAAAACACCAAGAGCCACCATGATTGTGACATTCCCTTTTTGAATATGTAGCTCACATGATATAAATGGTGCAGTGATGTCATCCACGGGGAAACATAGCATTGCGTCATCTTGATTTGGCAACTCCGTGGAAGCGCAACTGCTTTTCAACTGATCAGGGGGGCTAATATTAATGTTGATTCCTGGATCTGATGCCTACCTTTGGGCACTCATTGCTATTTGCACTTGCTTTATTATTTCATCCTGCATTCTAGCTTGCATGTCTTTTTCGCGCTCCTGTGCTTGAAGCAACGCATCCCGTGACTCACGAACATATTCCTCCAACCTGCTGATCCACGCTGCTTCCTCATCCTTCCTTCTCTGTCGGCTTCTGTTGGTATCTCTGTCGTTAGGGAAACCATGCTCCCAAGAAATGTTCCATCCTAAACCTCTCGTTCGGGCACTGTGTTCAGCAGTCCTGATGGCATACGTCAGTTCATCCTTCTCTTTATTGGGCCTGAATGCACCAATAGCTTTAGCTTATAGAGCATAAGAAAATCTTTGTGTTGCTCTTTCAAGTTTTGGACCACGAACTAGCTTCCCGATCTCTAGGTCCAGTCTTCCCCCATGAGCGAAAACCAATTCTTTACACGTTTGGGCCGATTGAGTGATTCTGGTGTGATACCCTTAGCAAGAATGTCCGCTTCTATTTTTTCCCACTTGGGAATGGCAGTCGCGTAGCCAACTGATCCCATGCCATGGTGGTATACCTTCTGTCGGGCATTCTCTTGGTTCCATCTCACCCGTTCCTCACCCTCTTATGATGCCTTGTACTATACAAAATCATTCCAGTAGGGCCTCAACTTCGCGAGCGGGGTTCTAGTATTGAAATTGAGCGTTAGGTTCTTCTTGACATATTTCGTGTATAGAGATTTCTTCCAAGTTTGGAATTGTGTGGCCATCTTCTTCATAGCCCACTTTCGAACTAGCTCATTCAATTCATCATCGTTGATATCATCACAATCATCCGCTTGCAACGTGAAATGTTGAAGGATATCATCCCAAATTAAATTCTTATCAAGATCAGAGACAAAACTAACATGAGGCTCGTTGATCTTTTGCTTCCATTCACGGGCACTGATCGGAAGTCTGTCTCTTACAAGGTACCCACAGTGTTGCATGAATTTCCTTGCATGTAGACCAAGTAGTTCGCCTATCTTGATATTGAATTCTGATATTATGTAGCGCCCCTCCAATGACTTTTTCGGGCCTCGAATATTTTTCCTTTTCGCTATTGTGGTCGTCGATCCAGAGGGCTACATATAAAAAAAGAATAAATAAATATCATGTGTACACATAATAGGTGATAGATATTCAAATATATATATAATATTAAAATATATATATAAATATATATACCTCGCTAGTATTTTCTTGCACAATATTTTCTTGATTATTTTCATGAGCCAGGTATTGACTCCCGTCATCTACATCCTGTTGGCCACCATCAACAAATTGAGTGCCGGTGTTGATAATATCGATCATTTCTTCATCCATGTTGTCTCTTGGGGCAACCATCTTGCTTTTACACCACTAGATATATCTATAAAAAATAAAAATCATATATCTATAAAATGGATCAAGTCATGTGCTTAAAATTAATTAAATAACTACACTCGAAATTCAAGTCTCCAAAGCATAACTTTGATTTCTTATTTTCTAGAAATATTTATTAGCAAGTGAGATATATATATATATATATATATATATATATATAACAAATTTATATATATAACAATATAAATTTAAAACTCTCTAATATGTATAACAAATATATATATATATATATATATATATATATATATATATATATATATATAAGAATACAAATTTATAACCCTCTAATATGTATGTATAACAAATTTATATATATAACAATGAAAACCATACACTAGTCGTGCATATGCTATTTAATGGATAGAGCTAGGGGATTAAATTTAAATAATTATAGAATTTAGGGTTATTATTTACGCCGAGCTCTGGTTAGGGTTTGCATGAGCGGAACTTGATTAGGATATATATAAGAGTTTGGAGTGGAGCTCGGCCAGGTTAGGATTAGGAGCGAGTTCAGGATATTAGGCTATATATATCCTGATCTACATTGGTGTATATAAATATATCAAAATTCATGTCACCCTAATTATGAAGAATCAAATATATATAACTATAGAATTCGAGGTTAATATTTATGCCTTTGTTAGGGTTTAGAGCAGAGCTCGGCCGGGTTAGGGTTTGGAGCCGAGCTTAGGATATTAGGATATATATCAACATTAATGTCCATATATCAAAATTCATATATATATACCAAAAAATTCATAGCACTAATAAAAACAATCTTTTCAATTGTGACGAAGATTCTAATATATTTCTACAACTATATATTGTAGTACACTACTACATTTTTTCTACAATTCATCCACTCAACATTTTTTCTATATATATATATATATATTATATTTAAGTAAACTACTACATTTTTCTATTTTATCTACAAATAAAATCTATCTATTTTTTCTATGTGCACACACTCATACACACACTGTTAGCACCGCGAGCACAAGCACAATGGCGAGGACGAGCACGAGCACAAGCACGGTGAGGAGATCGAGGACGACGAGCGTGGAGGATGATGAGCATGTGGAGCCGGCCAGGACGAGGCGCGCGTGCGCGTAGAGCCAGCCACCGGGGATGAAGGGCGAGCTCGAGGCGTGGTGCTGGCCGGGGGTGATCTCTTGACGACGAGGATGAGTGCGCGGCGACGGAGATGACGACGAGCACTCTGACAAAAGGGACGATGACGAGCGCTCCAGTGAAGGGGATGATGAGCGCACGGTGAGGCGTGCGAGCGTGTGGAGCTGGGGACAAAGTAGGCGATGACAAGGACAAGGATCGACGACGGCGATGAGGGCATGGCAGATCCAAATTAGATCTGGGTGAGGGCAAGGATGATGTCGATGGATCCTGGTCTGGGCGCCGCGCACGAATGGGAGAGGCACAAGTCGGGCCACCAGCGGAGACGGCGAGAGATGGGAGAGGTGCGTGGAGGCAGTTGGAACCGATGAGGAGCAACGGCGGCGTGGTGGCTCTCGGGCAATGGATGAAGATGATGGAGGTAGAGAAGAAGACGAGGCGATATATATTTAGGGGATCTTTAGTCCCGGGTGAAGCCATGGCCCGGGACTAAAGGACCTTTAGTCCCGGATGATGGTAAGAACCAGGACTAAAGATCTGACCTTTAGTCCCTGGTGCAGCCATGACCCGGGACTAAAGTTATTTTTTGGCGGGCTGCAAAAACGTAGCCCACCTTTAGACCCGGGTGGTTGATCCACCCGGGAGTAAAGGTGGGCTGCAGTTGGCTTTTTGCTAGTTTCCAAAAGTTTTTCCTTTTTTATATATTTCTTTTATATAAATATGCAGAGAATTATTAATTGCCAAATAAATAAAATATTATCCAAAAAATTATAAAAAAATTCCTGGACTTGGTTTTGCATTATTATACACAACAAAAATTTATAACCTAAACTCTTTTGTTTTACTGTATAAATATTTAACATAGTGTAAATAATAATTACAATTTGCACCATACAAAAATGCACTACTTGATTAAAATCTTTAAAACTATTACTTTTTTACAGGAAATTAGTTTTCACATCTTATTAACGTTGATCATTTGGTTTTTCATCACACATTCTCCACGGGAAATCCACCGTTAAGCAGAAAATTCATTTCAACCGTAGAAAATATGAAAACACGACAAAAAAATCTAAAGTCACAATTATTACATAATAGGTCTAATACATCACCATATCAAGCTGGGACTAAAACAATTTTTTCACTAATTTTTTCACATCAGATGCATTGCTTTTGCTTTTTGCTTTGTGCGACATGGAAATCCCACCATCAAACACAAATTTAATCTGAACATAGAAAAAAAAGAAACACCTAATAAACAACTCTGAATTCACAATTATTACATAATACCTCTAATACACACTATTAAACATCACTATATATATCAAGCGGGCACGGTAGTGAACTTCTTCTTAATATATATCCCTTGGTTATGATCGCGCCGTAACCATGGAGTGTCCTCATCATTTAGCTGGATGCTTGGGTCTTTGTTCACTGTGAAGGGTGGAATTCGGTCATCCTTTTCATAATCTTCTGATATGTCTGACTTGTCTTCAATTCCAACGATGTTTCTTTTCCCTGAAAGAACTATGCGGCGCTTTGGCTCATTGATTGGGTCGTTGTTGTTTTTCCCTCTATTCAGTTTTGTAGACATGTCGTTGACATAGAACACCTGATTCACATCCTTGGCAAGGACGAACGGTTCATCTTTGTACCCAATATTGTTGAGGTCCACGGTTGTTATTCCATACTGGCTGTCGACAGCTACCCCGCCTCCAGTCGCCTTTACCCATTGGCACTTGAACAAAGGTACCTTAAAAGTAGGTGCATAGTTTAGTTCCCATATCTCCTCTATGCGGCCATAATATGTTTGCTTATTTCCATTAGGGTCGGTGGCATCTATGCGGACACCACTATTTTGGTTGGTGCTCCTTTTCTTGGGCTACTGTGTAAAATGTATTCCCATTTATCTCATACCCTTTGTATGTGAGGATATGCCATGATGGTTGCCTAGCCAATAAATACAATTCCTCATAAATACTCTCATCACCCTGACATTCTTTTCGCAACCAGTCGCTGAAAGTTTCCATGTGCTGACGCGTAATCCAAGCTTTAGACTTCCCTGGAAACTCGGATCGAAGCAACTCTTTATGTGTCTCGATATACGGATCCACCAAGGAGGAGTTTTGTAGAACTGTGTAATGTGCTTTATTAAAATAATTGTCCTGCGTACCAATATATGTTTTCTTCCCTAGTGTCCCCTTTCCACTTAGTCTCCCCTCGTGTCGCGATTCAGGAACACCAATCGGGTCAAGGTTGGGAATAAAGTCAACACAAAACTCAATGACCTCCTCTGTTCCATAGCCCTTGGTGATGCTTCCTTCTAGCTGAGCATGGTTGTGAACATATTTCTTTAGGACTCCCATGAACCTCTCAAAGGGGAACATGTTGTGCAGGAACACAGGACCGAGAATGCTAATCTCCTTGACTAGGTGAACTAGGAGGTGTGTCATGATATTAAAGAAGGAAGGAGGGAACACCAACTCAAAGCTGACAAGATATTGAACCACATCATTCTATAGTTTAGCTAGATCCATTGGATCGATTGCCTTCTAAGAAATTGCATTGAGGAATGCACATAGCTTCACGGTGGCTAGATGTACATTTGGAGGTAGAATTCCTCTTAATGCAACTGGAAGCAATTGCGTCATGAGCACGTGGCGGTCATGGGACTTTAAGTTTAGGAATTTCTTCTCTGGCACATTTATTATACCCTTTATATTCGAGGAGAATCCAGATGGTACCTTGATGCTTGCTAGGCATTCAAACATGCTTTCCTTCTCTTCTTTGCTAAGAGTGTAGCTGGCAGGACTTAAGTAATGGTGTCCATCATCTGTCTTCTCTGGATGCAGGTTGTCTCGTTCTTTCAAACACTGCAGGTCCTGTCATGCTTCAAGTGTGTCCTTAGGCTTCCCACACACACCCATAAAGCCTAGCAACTTCACACAAAGATTCTTCGTTAGGTGCATCACGTCGATTGCGCTACGGACCTCTAGGACTTGCCAATAGGGTAGCTCCCAAAATATGGACTTCTTCTTCCACATGGGTTCATGACTGTCGGTGTCATTCAGAACAGGTTCGCTACCATGTGCCTTTCCAAATACTACTTTCACATCCTTGACCATATTGAGTACGTCCTCACCAGTTTAGTTGCCCGACTTGGTCTGGTGGTCTGCCTTACCTTTAAAATGCTTGCCTTTCATTCTTAGGGGGTGATTCACAGGAAGAAATCGATGATGGCCAAGGTACACGACCTTTCAACATTTTTTCAAGAATATACCTTTAATGTCATCAAAACAGTGCACGCATGCATTATATCCCTTGTTTGATTGTCTTGAAAGATTACTTAGAGCAGGACAATCATTGATTGTTATGAACAACAATGCTCTCAGGTCAAAGTGTTCCTGTTTGTGCTCATCCCACACACGTACACCTGGTATGTTCCACAAAAGTAGAAGTTCTTCAACTAGTGGCCTTAGGTACAGATCGATGTCATTGCTAGGTTGCCTTGGGCCTTGGATGAGCACTGGCATCATAATAAACTTATACTTCATGCATAATCAGGGAGGAAGGTTGTAGATACATAGAGTAACAGGCCAAGTGCTATGACTACTGCTCTGCTCCCTGAAAGGATTCATACCATCCATACTTAAAGCAAACCTTAAGTTTCTTGTGTCATTTGCAAACTTCAGGAATTCTGTATCGATTGCTCTCCACTGGGACCCATCAGTAGGGTGTCTCAACATATTGTCTACCTTACGGTCTTCTTTGTGCCATCGCAACAACTTTGCATGGTCTTTGTTTCTGAACAGACGTTTCAAGCGTGGTATTATAGGAGCATACCACATAATCTTGGCAGGGATTTTCTTCGTGGGATGTTCACCCTCAACATCACCAGGGTCATCTCGCCTGATCTTATACCGCGATGCATGACATACCGAGCATGCATCTTACTTCTCGTACTCCTCGCCACGGTAGAGGATGCAGTCATTAGGACATGCATGTATCTTTTGGATTTCTAATCCCAAAGGGCAGACTACCTATTTTGCTTCGTACGTAGTGGCAAGCAATTTGTTATCCTTCGGAAGCATCTTCTTTTGGATTTTCAGTAACTCCCCAAATCCCTTGTCAGATACACCATTCTTTGCCTTCAATTACTGCAATTCCAGTGTGGTACCCAACTTTTTCTGCCCCGCATCACAAGTTGGGTATAGCAATTTCTTGTGATCCTCTAGCATGCGCTCGAACTTGATCTTCTCCTTTTCACTTTCGCATTCTCTTTGTGCGTCATGAATGGCCCAACCAAGATCATCAGTGGGCTCGTCTTCTGCCCCTACCTCTTCTTCAGCTTCCCCTTATAAGGAAAATGGACCCTAGGCCCATTTACTTTGGATTTTGGTGTTTGATGACCAACACAACTAAATTGGACTAATGAATTTGCAAGTGTTTGTTTTGTAGTCCAATAGGGTGCAAGACGTGACTTGGACGAAGGCGACGTGATGATCCGATGATCAACACCTTAAGCAAGACCTTAGGAGCACAAGAAAAGACCCAAGATATCAAGCAAAGTCCAAGCATGAAGATAGGAACCAAGCCGTATGCAAGATCATGAAGAAACGAGCTCGCAGAGGCGACTGGACGCTGGACCGGATGCTGGAAGCGCGACCGGACGCTGGACCAGTGGCTCGACAGACAAGCGATCGGACACAAGGACCGGATGCAGAAACACAGCGTCCGATCGAGTACAGAGAGGTTCTAGGCACGTGAAACTGTGACCGGACGCTGGCAGCGTCCGATCGGTGGTTCGCGGCTGTAACGGTCGGGACGAGCGGACGAGTTCGGTCAGGACGATTCAGCGTCCGGTCAGTAGCAGTTTCACGGGAATTCGACCCCAACGGCTACTTTCTCAGTTGGGCTTATAAATATAACCCCCAACCGGCCATTTGAGGAGAGTGGAGCTAAGGAAACATACCAAGGGTGTTGATACACCATTTTAGTGATCTCCACTTGCATAGTGCTTAGTGTTTTATTAGGTGATTAGCATAAGTGCTTTGCGAAGTGCTTAGGTTGATTAGATCACCGCTTATGCGCTTGCCCTAGGTGTTTGCCTAGTGTTTAAGTGAGGTTTGCATACCTCTTGCCACCCCATGCTTGCAAGCACAAGTGTTGTACATTGGAGGGGCTTAAAGTCTTGCGAGATCACACCAACCGCGTTTGTGGTGTGGCCACCACCGTGTACCGGAGGGAACAAGGCCCACGGTGTTTTCGCCGAAAGCTTGATAGTGAAGACGGCGGGGAGCATCCGGGAGAGGCTTGCCGAAAGGCACGTCGGAGACCCACTTGCGCGTGGGGAAGGCCTGAGGCTATCCACGGAGTTACCCGATCGGGAGCTTGGCCCTTGCGAGGGATTCCTTGCGAGGGGCTCCAACGAGGACTAGGGGGAAGCTTGCGCGCTTCTCGATACCTCGGTAAAAATACCGGAGTCATCGACGAGAGTTTGCATATCTCTACCTTGCTCTTTAGCTTCCGCATTTACATTGATTACTTTACTACGTTTGCGGTAGAGATAGCAACACTCTAGCAAAACCATAGTTGCACATCTAGATAGCTTATCTATTGCATAGGTTTCGCTAGGGTTAGAACAAGAGGCCATAGTTTAGAGTTAGTGTTTTTAAGTCGCCAAATTCACCCCCTCCCTCTTAGGCGTCACGGTCCCGTTCAATTGGTATCAGAGCCAGTTGGCTCATATTTGGACCTTTGGCTTAACCGCCGTTGAGCCGACGCTACTTAGAGTGGTTGTGATGGATACCGCTAGGCCTCCGCACTTTGACGGCACTAACTTCTCATACTACAAAGCTAGAATGGCTTGCCATCTTGAGGCAGTTGATTTAGGTGTATGGAGAGTCACTCGTGACGGGATAAAACCCATCAAGAATCCCGAAAAACCCACGAAGAGTGATGAAAAAGAATTGCATTTTAATGCTAGAGCTAAAAATTGCTTGTTCGAATCTTTTAGCATGGATGTTTTTAACCAAGTATTCACTTTAAATACGGCACATGAAATTTGGGTAAAACTCTAAGAGCTCCATGATGGCACAAGTAATGTCCGTGAGCAAAAACATTGTCTAGCAAAACAAAATTATGATTCTTTTGCAATGAATGATGATGAGCTTGTTCGTGATATGTAGTCTCATTTAAATCTAATTATCAATGAGCTCCATTCAATAGGATTATTAAAGCTAGATGATGCGGACATCGTGAGGAAGATCATCTCCATGCTACCACAAAAGAAATATTCAAGCATCATCACCATCCTTCACAATATGGAGGACTTGAGCACCATGACCCCGGGCATTGTCATTGGCAAGATAGTGGCATTTGAAATGTCATGCAAGATGGGTCAAGAAGAAGCCTCTTCATCGAGCAAAGGCAAAGCCCTCGCTTGTAGCGAGAAGAAGAAGATGAAGGGCAAGAAAGTTGAATCAAGCTCAAGCTCAAGCTCCTCATGTGAAGAAGAAGATGAGGATGATGATGATGAAGAAGAAGAATCAAGTGATGATGATCAATCTTCCTCTTCCACCTCCGACCTTGATGAAGAATCAATCAAATTAATCAACAAGGTGGAGAAGATGATCCAAAGGCTCAATGTCAAGGGTGTGCCCATCCAAATTCAAGACCTCATTTTCACTAATCAAAGAAACAAGCAAAGAAAGAGGGGATGCTATGGATGCGGCGAGTTGGGGCACTTTGTGGAAGTTTGTCCAAACAAGCCCACACCCAAGACAAAGAAGAAGGCGTGCAAGAACAAAGCCCTCACAACAATAAGGTCATGGGATGATTCTTCAAGTGAAGAAGAAAACCATCACAAGAGGCGAGGTCACAAGCACTCATCATCAAGCACTTCTCGTGTGTGCCTTATAGCACGAGGTAACAAAAGCTCATCCTCTAGTGAGAGTGATAGTGATGATGATTTGCCTTCTTACAATACAATTGTACAACAAAATCTTAAATATGCTAAAGTTTGCACTAGTCAACAAAAGAAGCTCAAAACTTTAAAAGAAGAGCTAGGTAGTTCACAAGAAGCATACAAGAATTTGCTTGAAAAATATGAAAACTTTGCAAATCTCAATGTTGAACTATCTACTAAAATTGAGCAACTTGAGGCTAGTGCAACAACAAGTGCATGCACAATTAATGATAAGCAACTTGAAAAGAAAAATGAAAAATTAAAAGAAAAGTTAGCTAGCTCACAAAATGATTATCAAAGTTTGCTTGCTAAAATGGAAATCATGTGCAAACATTGTGATGAGCTAACAAATAAAGTTGATAATCTTGAGGCTGTCAAGAATACCCCCACCAAGGCATATAAAAGAAATAACATAATTAAAAAGGATGCATCTACCTCTTGCAATGACTTATGTTCAGACTCACCTTTATGCAACCAAGCTTGTGTTGGGAAAGTGATTGTAGATACAGGCACACAAGAGGTTGCAAAAGAGAATGAGCAACTCAAGCAAGAAGTAGCTCGCCTCACCAAGGACTTGATTCAAGTGAAAGGCAAGGCGGAGCAAACTCAACTTCATCAAGATAACACCGTCAAGGGAGTGAAGAAGCTTGATGAAGGACAAACCGTGGTTTGCTACGTGTGCCACAAAGAAGGCCACAAGTCCTATGAGTGCAAGGTGAAGAATGGGGGAGGAGCAAAGAAGAAGGAGAAAAAGCAAACAAGCAAGCTCTCCGACACCTACACCAACAAGGTGGACAAGAAAGCCTCCACACCTTATCTCTTGAAGAAGAAGAAAAATGACAAGGTGGTGGCCATCAAGGTGAACAAGCAAGCCAACAATGGGGTCAAACGCTTTTGGGTGCCAAAGGAAATCATTTCAAACATGAAGAGCACCAAGAAGGTTTGGATCCCGAAAGGGAAGTGAGAAGTCCATCGGATGTCAGGGAATTTGGAGACTTGGCAAAGTTTGGGTGCATTTCATGAGGTGCATCATGATGGACAAAGTCAGTGCCAAGTAGGTTAGTGAATACTATGGACCCAAATTCCCCTTCCCATGTTAGGTAACTAGATGTCATTACTTTCAATTAGTATTCATTTCAATTGGTATTGCTTTTCAATTGATATACTCTTAAAGCATCTGGTTATCTATCATGCCTATGTTTGCATTTACATGCTTAAATCTTTTATCATGCATTCAATAGGTATATCATATGGTAGGCTTGCTCGGTTTCATTATCAACCCTTGGAGCAAACCTACATGGTTTAAAATTATTTACAAGCACGGCACATAGCTTGTTTTACAATTATTTATCTAATATGTGTCAAAGTCCAAGTTGTAGATAATCTCTCCCAAATATCATATTTCAAGTGGTATTTTGATACTTAAATCAATGTGCACAAATTTTACAAGTATTCAACACTTGTGTGCATAAATTTAGGGGGAGCTTAATCTACAAGTTGGATGCTTTGAGACTAACACCTTTTCAAGCTTATCTTGTGTGTAGTAGTCTCATTGCAAGGAAAATGGAGTCCCTGGAGGAAAGCATTATACTTCAATTGGTAGAAATCAAATTGATTTTCACATGTGGTATTTCTAAACCGATATCACCATGTTGATCTCACTTTGATTTTTATTTGCTTTCTCCATGCATTATATAGATTAACCTCACTTGTGCAATAAATTGTTAATTATGCATATGTTTTGCTTTTTATCATATGTTTGCATAAATTTAGGGGGAGCTTAGTGTATATAATGTGATAGTCAAGATTTGTGACCTATTCCATGCTAATCAAATCCTTCTTTTGGTTCACAAAGTTTGACCCTCCCTTGTGCTACTAATATATTCCTTTTTGGGTGTTTGATGCCAAAGGGAGAGATTTTGAAGGACCAAAGACAAGCATTTAGTTACAAGTAGTAATGGTCCTTGAAAGGGAGGAAAGTGAATTATGGATTAGTCTAAGTAATGGGAGAATTTTTAGAAAGCTAGGCTTTAATCCATAATATCACATGGGGACATTAGCAAGGGCAAGACAAGCTTTTAAGTAAAGTTTTAATTGGTATATGTCAATTAGTATTATATAACCTTGTCCTTTGCATTGCATCTTAGTAAGTAGATAGTTTTTAAATTTTAAATTCTTATTATTTGCTTGCTTTGGTCATGTTGTCATCAATCACCAAAAAGGGGGAGATTGTAAGGAAAATGGACCCTAGGCCCATTTACTTTGGATTTTGGTGTTTGATGACCAACACAACCAAATTGGACTAATGAATTTGCAAGTGTTTGTTTTGTAGTCCAATAGGGTGCAAGACGTGACTTGGACGAAGACGACGTGATGATCCGATGATCAACACCTTAAGCAAGACCTTAGGAGCACAAGAAAAGACCCAAGATATCAAGCAAAGTCCAAGCATGAAGATAGGAACCAAGCCGTATGCAAGATCGTGAAGAAATGAGCTCGCAGAGGCGACCGAACGTTGGACCGGACGCTGGAAGCGCGACCGGACGCTGGACCAGTGGCTCAACAGACAAGCGACCGGACGCGAGGACCGGACGCTGGCGGCAACCGACCGGACGCAGAAACGCAGCGTCCGATTGAGTACAGAGAGGTTCCAGGCACGCGAAACTACGACCGGACGCGTCCGATGGCAGGCGACCGGACGCTGGCAGCGTCCGATCGGTGGTTCGCGGCTGTAACGGTCGGGACGACTGGACACGTCCGGTCAGGACAATTCAGCGTCCGGTCAGTAGCAGTTTCATAGAAATTCGACCCCAACGGCTACTTTCTCAGTGGGGCTTATAAATACAACCCCCAACCGGCCATTTGAGGAGAGTGGAGCTGAGGAAACATACCAAGGGTGTTGATACACCATTTTAGTGATCTCCACTTGCATAGTGCTTAGTGTTTTATTAGGTGATTAGCATAAGTGCTTTGCGAAGTGCTTAGGTTGATTAGACCACCGCTTATGCGCTTGCCCTAGGTGTTTGCCTAGTGTTTAAGTGAGGTTTGCATAGCTCTTGCCACCCCGTGCTTGCGAGCACAAGTGTTGTACATCGGAGGGGCTTGAAGTCTTGCGAGATCACACCAACCGCGTTTGTGGTGTGGCCACCACCGTGTACCGGAGGGAACAAGGCCCGCGGCGTTTCGGCCGAAAGCTTGATAGTGAAGACGGCGGGGAGCATCCGGGAGAGGCTTGCCGGAAGGCACGTCGGAGACCCACTTGCACGTGGGGAAGGCCCGAGGCTATCCATGGAGTTACCTGACCGGGAGCTTGGCCCTTGCGAGGGATTCGTTGCGAGGGGCTCCAACGAGGACTAGGGGGAAGCTTGCGCGCTTCTCGATACCTCGGTAAAAATACCGGAGTCATCGACGAGAGTTTGCATATCTCTACCTTGCTCTTTAGCTTCCGCATTTACATTGATTACTTTACTACGTTTGTGGTAGAGATAGCAACACTCTAGCAAAACCATAGTTGCACATCTATATAGCTTATCTATTGCATAGGTTTTGCTACGGTTAGAACAAGTGGCCATAGTTTAGAGTTAGAGTTTTTAAGTCGCCTAATTCACCCCCCTCTTAGGCATCACGGTCCCGTTCACCCCCATTGCAGTATCATTGAAGGCACCATATTTAGCAATAATGTCATCATCGTCCCATTGTTCTTCTTCACCTTCTTCCATTACAACCCCGCTTTCTCCATGCTTTGTCCAATAAATATAGTTTGGCATGAAACCCGATTTCAACAAGTGTGAATGAAGACTCCTTGAGCTAGTATATTTCTTCAAATTCTTACATATGGCACTATGGGCAGCACATGAAACCATCGCGTTTGTTTGCCTCGGCCACACGTAAGAAAGAATGCACGCCCTCAATGAACTCTTGGGAGCGGCGATCAGCATTGTACATCCATTGTCGGCTCATCTATATTACATGACATACATACCATATTAAAACCTAGAACATAATTAGTTAATTATACGACATGCATGCCACCACACAAGGTATTAATTTATGAAAGTCTTCATACAATGTAGACAATCCCAACTACCACTAAAAAACTAAAGCTAAAATGCATTTCAGCAGCATAAGGATTTCGCGACCAATCCCAACTAAAACAGACAGATCATGCGTTTGTTCAACATCTATGGGCTTCTTTCGCAGGATCACTGCCTCATCAGCCACCGTACCTGCCTATGCAAGAGAATTTTGCACGTGTTCAACATACTCTTCCTCCCAGTACTAGCCTAAACATCTAGTGCCATCCCACTGAAAATTAAAACAAAAAATTAGAACTTTAATCACAATCATCATCAAAATAAGTATAAATTAACCATAATCATTAAATGCGATAAAATAACTCACATTGCGATCCGGACACTTGTAGAAGATACGGCCCTTGTTGGGACACTCCTTCCTCACCCGGTACTCTATCACAATCTTCTGCCTCACACTTGCCGCATGCAATGAGAGGGAGGTCCTGGCCTCAGTCGCTTTGGAACCCGATGAGAGGCCGAGGACCCAGGAAGCAGTTGCCATCTACTCTCTATACTCATTTTTAATATAATATAAATTTCTTATTTTATAAACAAATAAAATTAAAAAAACTCTAAAATTCTCTATATCTCTAAACCATGAAGTATGCTATGCATGTTAGAAATGAAAGCTGAATACTAGTTTTGAATAACTACTTTAACCTTCCTTCATCCAAATATGCAAACTTTAAAGTGATTTCGAGCTTAAATGGCTTACAAATAAAAAAAAACCACCATAAAAACCACATATATCTAGGCCACAAAATGAGATATGCTACTGATGAAACATGAGAGTATAAAGTTGGTAACCTTTAAAACCGAAGAATCGATGGAGGAATCGAAGAAACCTTGTGATTACCGGCAATGAGGAAGAAGAGAGGCCGGCGATGAAGCAAGAACACTGAGCTCGAAGTGGCTCGGGCTCGGGAGGAAGAAGGGGTATATAGGAGGTGACCTTTAGTCCCGGTTAGAGACAGCAACCGGGACTAAAGGTCCCTTTCTAGTCCCAGGACGGAGCCTCCAGCCGGTTGTAGACTTTTACTCCTAGTTAGAGGGACCAACCGAGAGTAAAAGTTAACCTTTAGTCCCAGTTGGTAGCTCCAACCGGGACTAAAGGTCCCCTGCAGCAAAAGCCTGCCACAGTAGCCGTTGGGCAGGGACCTTTAGTCCCGGTTGGAAGCTAGCAATCAGGGACTAAAGGTTTCTCTAGTCCTGGCCGCGAAAAATACCGGGACTAAAGCCAAATTCGAAAGTGAATCAAAAGTCGTTTCTCCTACTAGTGTACGTTATTCTTTGCATAGCAAAATCCACAAATCCTTAGAGGAATGGTACCTGAGCTTGGATGCGTCTATATAGTATATACACAGTTGCACACTAAATAAAACAGACCACAATAAACACAAGTAGTCCTCCCCTCCGCACCTCGCAGAAAGGAAAACGAGGAGCCAGAATTCTCGTTTTGCCTCATGGCACTACTCTTCAAGATAAGTTCGACGAGCATCAATGGATTGATAGGCGTTCCTCTCTTGGTTCTTTTGATCATGGCTTCAACGTCCCCGTCCTTCCAAGGTGGAACTACCGCTACCTACTTCCACTGTATTGTTTTTCCGACAAATTAACCAACCAATTTTTACGGTTGTCTGATTTGAGAACTACTACAGTGCACGCGAAGGGCGACGATGGCCGTGAACAACAGGCATCCTCGGCGCTTGCGCAGCAACTGAGGACGACGAACATGCATCCCGACCAAGACTGGCCTTTGTTTCAAGAAGCAGTGCCAGGGTATCTGCGAATCCAGTGGCTTCAATTGTGCGACTGCTTTCTGCTATAAACCGCCTGGTCTTCTAAGTCGCTGGCTGTGCTGCTGCCCATGATCATTAGCCTAGTGCAACGTACTCATGCGTTGATATCCATATGCGTTTATATGCAAATAAACTGAATAAGATATGGCATTTCCTACTCCTTCCTTGCAAAACAGAGGTGGACTGAATGCTGCTGTTTGCTTATTACTGCTTGTGCACTGTGGCTGACGAGATGTGGATTCAGCAGTTGCAGCGGCAGCACTACATTGCATAAGTTAACCTTGCCTTCTATTATTCTTTGGAATGGCCAAGCAATACATCCGGTAGCCACTACTACAGATTTGTACATCACTGCTGGTTCTGAGCTTGAAAATGAGAAAATAACTAGGGGCTAGGCTAAAACTGGCAGTGAAGGACCACAGTCACTGTCGGTTTGTGACTTGCACCAGCAGTGAGTTGGTGGCCACTTATCACTGCCGGTTCTCACCAAGAGCCGACAGTGATTTGGTGCTATCACTGTACAGTCGGTTCGAGCCAAGAACCGACGGTGATAAAATAGCAGTACAAAAAGCTTGGCGCCCGTCCTCTCCTTCCTCCTCTCTTCCATACCAAGCAGCAGAGGCGCACGTTTGGGCTGCTCCCTCCATTGTTGCGGCTGCTCTTCACCGTGAAGCTAGCTTTTGGATTTCAAAGAATGGACATGATCTTTTTGCTTTAAGGTTAGTAACAAGCATCCACTCCTTTGATTTTATTGCTTAATTAGCATTGTTTTGATGGCTACATTGCTTGATTCTCATTCTAGTTCTTTCTTCATTCCTGAGAGCACTTTTCCAATTAGACTTTGTGCAAGGATTGCAAGCAAATTGTGGTGAATCCATCATCCAAAAGGTTGGTGTCTTTAAACACATTTACAATCCTTGCTAATTACATGGTGGTCAAGATCATTGTTAGTATGTGATGCTATAATTAGTTCTTAATAAGAGTAGAGTAGATTCTTTTACAATTTTGGTGTGCAAATTAATCCATGTGTAACATATCAACACATTGTTTGTAGCTATATTGTTGTCCATGGTGTTGTCCTCTAATTTTAGTCTCTTTTTAAAAATTAGTGTCTCTATTTTTATGTGGAATTGAGTAGAATAATTGTTCTTCATTATTGTGCAATAATTATTTTTTATGGGGCTATGATTTTTTATTTATATAGTCCGGGGCTACCAATTTTAATTTTCAATAATTAGTGTACAATAATGTTTTTCAAAAATGATGTTACTAAATTAAATAAGTGTAGAATAAATGGTACTTTCGAGCTACGATTGTTGTTCATGAAGCTTGACTTCTTATTAATTTATCTGTAATAACTGTCTCAATATTTTTTATGTGCAGAGATGGATCGAGAGTGGATGCATCTGTCCCGAACGGACAAGCGATACATGCATGGCGTCAGCCAGTTTATCACCAATGCCAAAGCCCATGATAGGAATGAGAACCCTGTCTTTGCTCATGCAAAGATTGCATGAATCAAAGGAAATGGGCTCAAATTGAGTCTGTACCGAATGCACTTGATTACCAGGGGATTCATGCCAAACTATACTGATATGGACTATGCATGATGAGGTTGGTGTGAATGTTCCGTAGAAAAACGATGATGATGTGGCCATGCTTGACGTAGCCATCCACTGATGATGATGAGGAACTCGGTGTCAACATGGAACCTATAGCCACAATTAATGATGTGTTTAGGAACACGGTAGTTGACGATACCGAGGATAACGATGACATTTCTCAGCTACTACGTAATGTAGAGACCGGATGTCTTAGTGAAAGACAGCTGAGAAAGGTAGAGAAAATGAGACAAGATGGCAAAACACCATTGTATAAGAATTGTCCAATGAGCAAATTGGAAGCCGACATCATGCTGTTAGAGTTCTAATCGACTAACGAATTAAATGATAAAGGCTTCGATCAGTTGTTAGGTATAATAAGGAAAATGCTCCTAGAAAAAAATGAGTTGTCAGAAAAGACATACCTGGCCAAGCAAATGATTTGCCCCATCGGCCTCGAGCTTGAAAAAATCCACGTGTGTTCTAATGATTGCATATTGTACCATGGAGACGAATACAAAGACTTGGATGCGTGCCCCAAGTGTGAAGCTCCATGATACAAGGAAGGGCCGTTAGATGAGGGTACCAAGACCAGAGGAGGTCCTATGAAGGTCATTTGGTACTTTCCCTTATAGCTCTCTAGGTGCATAGGCTATTTGCATGTGCAAAGTCAGCCATGCTATTTGCGCTAGGCATGGCGAAGAGCATAACATACAATGATGAGGCACCCCGCCGATGGGAAGGAATGGAGGACAGTCAATACTGTGTTCTATAAGAACATCGGTGGAGAGGTAAGGCCACCTTTGGTTTGGTTTGAGCACAGATGGGATGAATCCTTTTGACTAGGTTGGAAGCAATCATAGCATCTGGCCATTGACGCTCTGTATATACAACCTTCCACCTTGGCTCTGTATGAAACGGTCGTACATCCAGATGCCACAACCGATCCAAGGGCTAGGACAACCTGGGAATAACATCGATGTGTTTCTGGAACCAGTGATCGATGAACTAGTGGAGATGTTTAAAAAGGGTGTGGAGGATGTTTGGGACGAGTACAAAAAGGAACATGTCATGATCAAGGCAGTACTTATCGCTACAATCACCGACCTACCAGGTCGAAGTTGCTTGTCCGAAGAGAAGATAAAAAGCTATACTGGATGTGTCGAATGCTTGGACGACACCGATGTAGGACATCTGCCAAAGAACTCAAAGATAGTTTATATAGGACACCGTACGTTCCTACCTAAGGATCACCTTACTGTAGGAACAGAAAAGATTTTGATGGAACTATTGAGAAATGCTTACCTCCAAAATATCAAGACAGGCCTGCGATACTTCGAGAAGTCAACAAACTGGAGGTTGTCCTTTTGAAGGGGGACAATGCAGTAGCCACGCCTGATGGGAGTGTCTAGAAGAAAATTTTGGTTTTCTAGAAACTACCTTACTGGCCAGTGTTGAGTGTACGCCACTGTTTTGATCCCATGCACATTACTAAAAATGTGTGCGGTAACACGCTTAACAAACTTGATGGACACCGGAGGGACATCGAAGGATTCACTAGCCACACGTCTAGATATGCAACACTTGGGAATTAGGAAGGAGCTGCATCCCGTGGCACTAGAGGATGGCTAGTTCGAACTTCTGGTTGCGTCATGGACCTTGAAGAAGGAAGAAAAGCATGAGCTTATTTCTTTCTTCAATGAACTCAAAGTCCCGATGGGCTACTGTGCGAACCCGAAGAGGCTAGTGAACATGAGAGAACTCAAGTTCAACTATGGTTGTGTGAAGGCCCATGATTGTCATGTCATTATGACTCGGCTGCTCCCTATTGCCCTGCGTGGTATCCTCCCCCCAAAGGTCAGTGCCCGATTCATAAAGTTGTGCTGGTTCTTCAACGCGATCTCAAAAAAGGTCATTGATGTATCCACGCTGGACCTAGCTGCAGAGAGACATTACCGAAAACTCTCGTTAGGCTTGAGTTGCACCGACTTACTTTGATATCTCAGTGCATCTGCTCGTTCATCTTGTTGACTAAATTAGAGCCCTTGGCCTAATGTACTTGCATCAGATGTTACCTTTTGAAAGGTTGATGAAAGTTTTTAGGAGGTATGTTAGGAATAGATTCAGGACTAGAAGGGGACATGGTTGAACGATGGTGAACAGAGGAGGCCATTGAGTTCTGCACATATTATCTTGACATCAATAGAGTCAGAGTTCTAGAATCTTGTCACGGGGGAAGACTAGGTGGCAAAGGAACGATCGGGGAGAAATCTATGATAGTAGACGACCCCAGTTTCTTTTAGATAGGCACAGTTCGCTGTTCTCTAACGAAGCAGAGGATGTGATGCCATACATTGACGAGCATAGGCAATCGCTGCAAACTTTGTATCCGAGTAGGTCGTAGGCTTGGCTTGATAAAAAATAGAAAGGAGGAATTTGTTAGCTGGTTGCGATGCTGCTTGATTGGAAAGAACACATACCAAAAGGTTTGGTAATCAGCGGGATATCTTAGCCAAAACAGTGGTGTTCGTTTCGATGCTCACGACGAAAATGGCAATGTGCATGCGACGTAAACCATAGAGGAGATATGGGAGCTAGACTACGGTCGGTTGAAGGCAGCTCTTTTTTCACTGCCAGTGGGTTCGGCTCGAGGAAATCACCACCGACAGAGAAGGGTTCACTATCGTTGATCTCACCAAGACCGCATACAGAGACGACCCCTTTGTCCTTGCAAAAGACGTTATGCAAATCTTCTATGTAGGGGACGACAAGACAAAAACAAAGCTAAAAGTAGTCCTAGAAGGAAAAAGAAAGATTGTCGATGTCGATGGAGTGACGGACGAAGAAGACTACAGGGGCTATTAGGAAATGCCTGCATTCAGGGGTGAATGTACCCCTACCTAACCATGAAGAGGGTGACAAACCTGCTTACAGTCCGGCGTGATCACGTTGAGGCTCTCATTGTTGGACCCGATGAAGATAGTTAAATTATTATTAACTATATAATCATTATTCAAATGTTGTATCAGTAATTCGCACTGAATATCTAATTTATATTTTGCGCGCATCTCTATAATTTAATTATTGACTATGTAATCAAATATTGAGATGATGTTCACAAACACTATTATTTTATAATTATAGACCATTAATTAATTATCATAGAATTAAATAATCAAGACACAAATTTTTGTGTTATTTTAGAATATAAACTAACTGCATTATTTCAATTAATAAATAAATAAAGAAAAGCAAACTAACTGAACCCCCTATCCTAGCTCAGCGGTTAAGGCCGCGCACTCTGTACTCCAAGACCCGCGCTCGAATCCTAGGTAGGTCAAACTTTTTTGATTTTGCATTTATTATTTAGTAGTGTGTTATGATGGGATAAAAGAAAAAATAAAACCAATCTAACCGAACTCCCTATCCTAGCTCAGCGATTAAGGCCGTGCACTCTCGAATCCCGCGACCCGCGCTTGAATCCCAGGTGGGCCAAACTTTTTTGATTTTTCATTGATTATGTAGTAGTAGTGCGTTACGACTGGATAAAAGAAAAACAACTATTTCTAAAGTAATACCTATTCTAGCGTAGTGGTTAAGGCTCCAAACTAAGAACCTTGAGACCTGGGTTCGAATCCTAAGCTCAGGAAATTTTTTTATACTTTTTATAAAAAGGCTACTGATGGCAAGGTAGCCTAGCTACTGGGTGTTCAGCATGGCAGGGCCCATCACTGTCGGTTCCCTAGAACTAGCACAGAAGGCAACCTTCACTATAAGTTTTTAGACTAAAACCAATCAGTGATGTCTACATGCTTCCTCACAGGCCAACAGTGCTCCCGCTGACCACCATAGCAGGAGCATTGCTCCCACCTATCCTGACAACTTTAGTACAAAAACAAAAATGTACCTACGACTGCTAGGCCCCTATAAAATGGCCCTCGGACTGAGAGCTAGCCTCTCAACAGCCAAGTCTTGCCACCCTCTTGCTGCTTATTTTTGACTTCGTTCACTCTAGCTAGTATACACAACTATGGCCTCTCTATGGGAGAAAGCCCTCCACATACAAATTTCAATAAGCATGGTCATCCGCAAGGATGGTGCACACAAAAGGTACTAGAAGAATATTTCTGAAGATAAAGCAACGCCGAAGCTTGGGGATGCCGCGAGGTTGAAAGGGTCATCCTATTTGGTGTGCTCTGGACTGTCTAACCAGAGTGGCATGGATTCACCGCTGCTCGGCAACCGTCCCATGTGCTCTGGACTATCAGTCCGAAGAGTCATGGGTTCAATAGTGCCCTACAACCTCTCCGCTCGTCTCCCAAAGGCGTAGCTCATTAGCCATCTTAGCATTCTCTGGTAGCTATTTGACCCTACTTTGGTGCTAGAAGAATGCTTCTAAGGTGGCTATCTTATAATGTGTTTGTACACTTAGATTGTAACATTAACTTAGACGGAAAATAGTTTTTGTTATCGTATATTTAATTTTAGTGTCATGTCTTTGTTATCGTATATGTAATTTTATTTCAAGGTTCCTGTTATTTTGTTGTATTTCTGTAACCGAAATATATATATATATATATATATATATATATATATATATATATATATGGATGTTTGTCTCTTCAAATGGCAATGCATGTATGGATATTTTGCATAAATATGGTGCCCTAATAATTAATTATCTAGCATTTTTGGGTGGACAAAGGTGTTTTTTACCCATATATGAAACTATGCAATTGATACGAAATTTTTGGACATTATTTGAGCATTAAATAAAGATCACAGGATTACTATTTTTTTGTAAGTAATGACCTTTATTGCAGCATGCATGCAATGCATTTATTATTGCATGCATGCATGCATAGAAGTATGTGCCGTCCGCCACATCACTTTTGGTTTTCATACAAAATCGACATTGATAGGGCTACATCACTATCAGTTTCATTACAAAATCGACAGTGATGGATACCATCAGTATCAGTTTTGTTTTAAAACTAGGCAGTGATGTGTCTGCCCCCTATAAAAAGGAACCACGAACATACATACGCACGCACCCTCACTTCACTCTCATTTCTCAGTTTCACATACTCTCACTTCTCACTCTTTTCACTCTACGTGGTCATGGCTCCTAGAATTTCATTGCAAGTATATATATGTTCTCCTCTCTCACATTGTAGCTATGTATATATGCATCGTCAATCTATATTTATTCAGTTTGCGACATTTTACTTGGCATATTTTATATAATGCAATATATATTTTTCTATTCATATTTCTTGAATTTTATTAGGTACAATGCAATATATGTATTCTCCTCTTCCATATTCTAGCTATGTGTATATATATGCATCGATCTATATTATTTAGTTTGCTACATTTTACTTGACACATTTTATATAATGAAATATATATTTATAGTCATATTTCTTGAATTTTATTAGGTGGGATTAACGGACCTCCCCCACCACAAGAACCAGGTTTTCACCCTAGGTGTTGATCCATTCGATGTTGATGTGGCCATTCCAAACCACCCTATTTCGGCTATCGTATGAAATATTTTCCAACATTTTATTTTTGATGCCAATTAATTAATAATTGTAGTTTCAATTTCATAATAAGTGTTGTTTCATAATATGTATGGACTCATTCAATAATATCTTTGTTGCATATGTCGTAGACGATAGCCCTGGACAGAGTGGCTGCAAGCAGCACTTAGCTTGCTCATGGTGTCGGACATCGTTGAGAACACAAGCATCTGCTGATGATGGTCAAACTTGGACGTGTGAACTAAGCTTCTACATCCCTTCGAGTCTACCATCAGGGCATCAGGAATTTATCCAGTGGACGGGATCATAGATGCCTAGCAGGAGAAGCGCCCAGTTCTCTACCATGCGCAACTATTTGGTGGCACTTGCAACACATTTACTATTAGGTGTCCTGATTTCTCGCACTTCAAGATAGAAGCTATGCGTGCTGGTGATGTCCCCATTCCAGTAAGTAAGCGAATATTGGGCGAGCTGCAACCAAATGGATGTGGTAAAGTCGATGTCACTGATACATGAAGTCATGGTTATTTATTGTATTGTTATTGTAATAACGATCTCTCATTTTTTTGCCCGCTTGCAGGTGGTGCTCCATGACAGTACCTATGTTCGCATTAGGCTTGTCGGCCATTCTAGACCAAGCTACGGAGAGACTCAGGGTATTACTACAAGTACTTATACCAGAAACCTCATCCATCACACTATTGCAGGATGCCAGTTCTATATAAGATTTACTAACGGGGACAATGGTCATTCAGTAGGTTACATCTATGGATGACCATGTCACCGGTCTTTTGAGGTATGAGAGAGTGCAATCGTACGGGCATTGACCTTCAACTGATAGCTGTGGGTACAGAATCCATGACATCAATTACCATGCTTGGATGCAAATGTATGGTGCTTGCGCATCCACCCTGAATTAGTGTTTGTTTAGGTTTAATTTGCAAGGTTTAAGTTTAATTCGGCTTGTGTTTGTCATGTAATTCATGTGTTGTGGAACAAGAACTCTAAATTCTGGTGCCGTATTAGTCTCAAACTTTTTCTTAGGCTTGCACGTGCCACGGGTAAATGAAACACCAAGTTTGGAATTTTTCTGAGATGGTTTGGTACTTTCTCCGATATAATTGAATTTCCACGCGACGTCCCGATTAATTAGAGGTTGAACTGATCCTACCCCCAAAACTGATCTGGAATGGTGCCAAACTTTTCCACACATGTCTTATGTGCCCTAGGGACCAATTTTTGGTCGAGGTGGATGCAGAATTCAATTGTGCCCAACATGTAATTGGGCCTCTTTTGTTCCTTTTAGCACATAGAAAAATATAATAATAAAGCAAATGATCAGAAAAAACCTAAGATCGTGTGTGGGGCCATAATTTGGGTGTACATGCTTGCAAAAAAAATTGAAGCCATTTGGACATAGGCAGTACATACCTGCTTCACAAACCTACAGAAGTTGTCTCATGTTACAATGACCTAAACACCTAGGTTCTCAAGGTTTCTATGGTTCATATGCATTTCGGTGTCGTATTGGTTTCAAACTTTTTCTCAGGCTTGCATGAGCCATGGGTGAAGGAACTACCAAGTTTGGGATTTTTCTAAGATGGTTTGGTACTTTCTGCTGTTTAATTGAATTTCCGCGCGACGTCACCGATTAATAAGAGGTTGAACTGAGCCTACCCAAAAACTATCTGGAATGATGCTAAACTTTTTCACAAGGTATCATGTGCCGTAGGGACCAATTTTTGGTCGATGTAGATGCAAAATTCTAGTGTGTCCAACATGTAATTGGGTCTCTTTTATCCCGTCTAGCATAAAGAAAAATATAATAATAAAGAAAATGATCAGAAAAACCTAAGATGATGTGTGGGGCCATAATTTGGATGTACATGCTTTCAAAAAAAATTCAAGCCATTTGGACATAGGTGCAATATGAATATAAATGCGTGAATTTATTCAATTTAAAAAAGAAAAAATATATATATAATCATCACCGTCGGCTTAAAAAACACGCAGTGATGGGCAGAAACCGTTTTGAAAAGGAAACCGATAGTGATAGATATATTTTTTTAAAAAAAATCAAAACATTGTGCCCCGCATGGGGTACTGAACTGGGGTCTCAGGCTCCAGAGTGCAGTGCCTTAACCGCTGCGCTAGGACAGTAATTGTGTTAAGCTTAGTTTTTTATTTTTTATTTAGTTATAGTGTAGTTAGTTTATATTCAAAAATAAAACAACATTAAAAAAATTTGGCCCGCCCAGGGTTCGAACCCGGGTCACAGGCTAAAGAGAGTACAACCTTGACCACTGCGCTAGTTACTGAAATTGCATTAGGAGTAGTTTTTTTATTTTTATTTATTTATACATAATGCAGTTAGGTGATTCAAAATTAAAAGAAAAAAAGCCTAGCCCACCTAGGATTCGAACGCGGGTCATGGGGTCGTGAGTGTGCGGCCTTAACCGCTACGCTAGAATAGGGAATTTGTTGGCTTAGGTTATTTTTATCTTTTTAACATTTCGCACCAAACAGCTGTGGTAGTGCACATCACTATCGGGTTGGATTTGGCACCAGCAGTGATGCTATGTCATCACTATCGGTTTGCCTCTGGAACCAGCAGTGATGTGCCATGAGTATATAAGCCGGTGGCGTGGGCTAAAAATTTCTAAGTCATTTGAAGCCTGCACCATCCATTTCCTCCAAGCCAATGGAGCACCTCCGCCCCACGTGCCGCCGTCTGTAGCCCGAGCACCCACCTCTTCTTCAACGCCAACATCTGCGTGTCCCCATGCGACCTGCACCAGCGAGGAAGACCCGTGACGCCGTCCTCCACCCCGGCGTCCATCACCCCACGGTCCTCCAACATGGCGTCCCCCACCACGCGGTCGTCCACACTAGCGTCCCCCACCCCACGGTCCTCCACACCGACATCCTCCACCCCCGATCCTCCACGCCCCCTCCCATCCCTCCCACAGCTCGGATTTCAAGGAGCCCGTGGACAACGGCGTCACCACGCTACACGGTGAGCGCCTTCCCTCACTGCGCCCCTTAGGTGTTCGACGGTTTGTCGCTAACCATCACTACCATCCCAGCCATGCTCATGTTGTTGTCTTCCTCGATGTCGACAAAGCTCCACTACCACCTGCACTGCCGTTCGTAGATGTCGCGCCATCCTCTTCTTCAACACCCGACGCCATCGTCTTCCTACACACCGATAGAGCTCCACCGCCACCCTGCACTGCTGTCTATAGCCATCGCGCCATCCTCTTCTTCAACGCCCGACGTCGTCCATGGCACGCTAGTGGCCTCGTCTTCCTCGATGCCACCGGAGCACCGCCGCCGCCTGTGCCCTCGTCTTCCTCAACGTGAGAAGACCAAGGTCACCATCACTTCGGACGGGCTCTTCTCCATGAGGTAAATGACGCTAACCCGCTTCACCGTGCTCTGCATACTGTTACTATCTGCCATTTGGATGGGCTCTACTGTGTGTATTCATGAATTGCTAATTTGCTAGGTTGTAGAATCTTCAGAAAATTGCTAGCAAATGAACAAATTAATTAAAGTTCATGATAAATAGCAAATTAACATAGCATGGCAGCACCTATACACGGATCTTTTCAATGCAAAGGTATTAGAAAAGGAATGAACAAAGTAGTCCAGAGAAAAATATTTAACATAGGGTCACTTACAAGCTGATTCACTAGAAGACAGTCGAACATGGCCTCTTTATATTTGTTTTCTTATGTCTTATATGTACTGCCAATTACCATAATACTTTCATGTCCAATATGCATGGGATGAAGCCTAGCTAAATGTGTTGCAAATTGAAGTTTGAATATTTGAATATAGTCTACAGCTTTGCCTCGATACACTAAACTTAGTCTACAACATGTTTGAATGACATAGCACTATCAACATAATTTGGTTACATGTATAGACAACCATGGCATGGTATGTAGTGCATGTTGGTCGGATTGACAAGGATCTACCTTATCTAGGGAAGATTGCTATGCTCAAGTCAATCGATACCCTAGGTAATTGTTACAAAAAATACAACATAGAAACTGAAGCTTTGAGGGCCTACTATGGTCCAATGAGTGCAAACCATGGCATCCACAAGCAATGGAGGTTGAAGAGGAGCCACCCGTCGGAGATATAAAGATTAGGAGAATTGCTCCTTTGGTCATTGGAAAGATGACATGCTTTTATTTATGGCTATGGTCATTGCTTTTCTTATTTAGGAAGTTGATGTAGGCTTTGTTTCGTAGAATAGTAGGTGGACTTTGTTGTATGGAGCCAATCAAACAATGCATTTGTTGTACGTAACTTTATGTGGACTTATTATTACACTTTGCATTAAATCTCTATTAGTTGGGTAATATATATATATGCACAAATGCTACTAGTAGTTGTACGCAGCCAAAACTAACCACGATCAAGTCATAGCCATGACTTGTCGTCGCTCGTTAACCCGTCACCTAAAGAACTGATAGGCAATAAGAAGCGGCTGATATCGGTGGAATGGGAGAGCAACATGTTCCGACAAAACGGTGGCGGTAACAATCAGGACTGGTGAAAATGAGGTACCATGGACCCCAACCACACTTCTTGAGCTAGATCAAGATGACCAGGTAACTTAGGTATCATGTGACTAGGTAGCCACACACGCTAATTAATTGAGAGTCTATTAGCTTACTTAGTGTCTCCAGTAGGAGGTTCAGCCGATCGAGCAACCAGATGGTTCGGGTAGCAACAAGGCCAGAACCAAGCAAGGCATGTCATAGCTTCCTACTGGTAGGAATGCACACTAGCACATCACTGAGTTTGACCAAGTCGTTGAGCCCCTCGCACCTAAAAATGCTGTGGCCAAATACAAGACTATCATCGGGGCACTTGTAAGGGACTACATCCGTGATTAAGTACAAGAAGTAGGATGGGGTAAGATGATGACTCAAGGAGAGTTCCTGAAAGTGAGAAGGATGACATATGAGAGAAATGGATCCCATAGTATTTCACTTTCTCATAGGACTATGACAAGGAGCAAGTCAAGAAAAAAGCAAAAGAAATCTTGGGGACATGCTTCAAGACTTTCAAGGGACATTGTACAAGAAATTTATCCTCAAGGATAAAGATCCAAATTGGGATGGTGGAGAGTACACCAAGCAGAAGGACTTCTAGTAGGAATTCAAGCAATATAGGCAATCCAAGGAGTACTTGGAACTAAGTAGGAAGAATAAGGAGAACTTGCTTAAAGCGATGAATCCTCATAAACTTGGCTCTCGTGGCTACGCGCAGTAAGATGGATGCATTTGAAAGGGAACTTAAGGAGGTGGAATGCCTTGGCATTGAGCCTAAGACTGCCAATTGGGAGCCCAGATCAATATATTTCTGTATGGTGAGGGGGGTACACCACGGCCTGGATGGGAGCTTTAGCTCCACAAATCCATCCATGAGCAACCTCGTCCTAGAGGATCTGCGAACGTAAATGATGAGGTGAGGAAAGGGTACCCATAGTACTAATAGGGAGAATGATGTGCTCACCCAAGCACTCAGAAACAAGGAGCACCCTGATCGCACTAGAGGAGTCGGTCTTGTTCCTTGTAAAATAGCATTTGAGGAAGAATCTTGCACTTATTGGAGCTGCTCGAGGGGTAGAGCGGCACAAGAGGTAGAGTATATGAGGGTTCTGAAAGAGATGGAAGACAAATTCGAAAAATAGATTGATGAGAGGGTTCAAGAAAAAGCAATGTACTTATGGCATCCATGGGATCAGGAGTAGTACCACAAGAACCTCTTTCGACTAGCTTTAGCCCACAGTTCAGGGGTCGCAGCAGCTGCGGATCGACCCTGCTCGACTGATGAAGAGGCAAATGCGCCTCATCCGGTGGACAACATTACCGAACCCACCAATGTTGGGTTGTACATCCGTCAGTAATAGACAACTAACAAGGTGGCGGTCGGCCTAGGCCTGGCCTGCGGGAGACAGGACCATTAATGTTGCCCCAATTCCAACGGGGTATGCCCACGTTAGCATTGATACTATACTTGATAAGAAGTATAACAAGATGCACATTGATTACCCCGCATAGGAAGACAGGCAATGCCTTGTTCAGAACAAGGGCGCTCATGTGGCCTGGCTCAAGCGCTTCATTAAGCTTGTTCACTAGTTATCTTTGGATGATGATGAGGACGATAGCGAATCTTCACCGTCCAAAGATGATCACTCACCATCTCCCAACAGAGGAGATCACACTACCTTCCCTAGTTCCTTGCCATCACCCTCGAGAAGACAAAAGTTTCCTTCTCTTCCTCCTCGTCCTCCATCTTCATTAGCCCCAAGAAAAGAAAAGACTCCTCCTCCTCCTCCTCCCTCTTCATCAAACTCGAGAAACCATAATTCTCGTCCTCCTCCTCCTCCTCCACAACTGCCCAAAACAAGATCTAAAGTATCCTCACAGTTGCAGAAAAGGTCCTGGGATTTGGTCGCTAATGCCCCAAAGTGGACCAACAAAAAAAAGAAAAGGACAATGAGTGGCAGCGTTACAAACTTGATGAACCAACAAAAGCCAGAAGTAGACTCCAAGGAAGACAAAGTTAGATTTAGGAATCTATTTGCCTCACTGCCTAAGTGGAGGGTTCAGTCCAAATTCAATAGGCAAACAGAGAGTAAGCACATCAATTAAGAGTTGAAAAAATACACCATGAAGATCAAAGAAAGATAGACAAGATTGTCAAACACAATCCTAGATTAAGCAGGGATGATGCCACGAACATCTATTATGATTCACTATATGAGACGTCAAGACCGGTAATGTAGTTTCAAAGAGGCAATTTCTTGGTGGATGAGGAGGAGTATAAAAATTTGAAAACATATATGTGTAACTTGCATGATTATTACATGGCCCAAGCACTTGAGATGGGGCAGGCGGGTTTCAAATATATTATTCACCTGCCGCATGTTTTTCCATTATCCTAATGAAGAGAAGCACTTTGTCGGTTGCGATCACTTGTATCAGCTATTCCAGAGACGCGATCTCGATATACAAATGTTGATGCTGTGGACTATGTAAGTACCCTACTCGCACGATATTATAATTAAGTACTCTCTCGATACATAAATAGTTAATGACTGCACATTCCCCATGAATTATGCAGGTGTGTAGCAAAACATAGCTTCAAAATAAAGTACGCTCATCTGTCTTTCCTGGACCCCGAGCTAGTCAATGAGAGAACATGTGGAGGCATGCATGGAAATAAAGTGGAAGATCTGACGGAGACACTGACTGCCATTTTCAAAAATTTCAAGACGAGTAATAAAATCGAAATACTTGTAGCCTACAACTGCGAGTATGTGTTCTCTGCTCTTATTTTATGCTTGTTTTTTGTAGTTATGATTATTATTAACTAGGGTTTTGTGATTGCAGCAACCATTTCATCTTCATTGTTGTGGATATTAAAATAAATCGTGTCAAGGTGTGGGACTAGAAGAAAAAGTCACTTTCTTTGCTCGATCCCATAGTCGAAGTGCTTAATGTGAAAGCGAACTTAATAACATATTATTTTCTAATCGCACATAGCAAATTCTAATGTTACCCCTTTTTCACACTTTATAATGTGGCATATTATCTAGGCAAGAATGGTTAGTGGGACAAAGGTCCCATTCTAGGTTGCACCAATGCAATTGGAGACCCTAGACCAGCCGGTGGGAAACAATGAATGTGCGTTCTACGTAATGTGGGCAATGCTTCGCTACCTCGGCGTAAAATCGAAGGCGACAGATGCTTTGGTGTGTATAATCCACATTTCATTTATATCTATTAATTCAACAAAACGATCTACTTATTTCTCTAACATTTCTACCTTTCGAAACCTGTTTTTCTAAATGACAGCGCAAGAAATTTAAACACAATATGCTGTTAGGACTGGAGGTCATAGCACTGTCATCGGAGCTAGCAGCCTTCATCATATTGGAGTGCTTGGAAAAAAAGGAACATTATCCATTGCACAGTCCGTGAAGTACAAGGCGCAGTACGGGCCAGAGCGGCTTGCTAGACTATTGTAATTTCTTTTTTATTTTAAGGGATCGAGAGCTTCATATGTACATTTGAACTGTAACCGTAACATTTGTAATGTTTAATGTTGATGGACCTGTCGTCTATGTAGCGAATATAAAGCGAAACCCGATTTCACCAAAAATAAATAAATTATAAAACAGTAAAATGTGAAAAAGAGATCACTAACGGTTAGCACAAAACCGGCAATGATGGTAAAGAGGGCACTGCCGGTTCATGGCAGGAGCCGACAGTGTTGGGTTGAGCCATCACTGTCGGTTTGAAATCCAAACCGCCAGTGTTGCAGCCACCAGCCGAAAGTGATGGCTCGACCAGCACAGCTAGCTTGAGCCATGAACCGACAGTGATGGCTTACTCAACACTGCCGGCTTGAGACGTAAGCCGATAGTGTAGGCTTGCTCAACACTACTGGCTTGAGCCAAGAACCGACACTCTTGAAGCAAACATCACTGTCGGTTGGGCCTATAAACCGGTAGTGTTGTTCAACTGGACACTATTGTCTGTAGATCAGTGTTGGTTTTTAGGAACCAGCAGTGATGTCATCCCCATCACTGTCGGTATGCCACTGTCGGCTCAAAATCCGACAGTGAAGGGTGGTTTTGAACTGACAGTGATGTCAAGATCTCGGGTAGTTAGCCTTGCAGCTCGCTTCGCTACACGCCCCGCGATGAATCAACAGAACGCTAACAAAATGCTCCGTGTGGACGTGTGGTCACAAACAAGTCACGTTTTAGGTTTATCTAAAGTAAATCATAAAAGCTTTGACTACTACTTTTTAATATATCTACAAAGATGGTGAAATTATTTTCTTTTGTAGACCTATTTTTGAAGACAAATTCACGTATTATTTCCAAATGCTCAAAACTACTCAACGACATGCCAAAACTGTTGGGTAGCCAAACTTTGGTAATTGACTTCAATCAATCGTAAAATTAAATGTCAGTGACCTGTCTCACTCTCACTACTCGAAATAAAAAATTTCATATGTGCCCGCTATTTATTACGGTAGCACAAGAACTCACAGGGAAATTATTTTAACTAACCAATATAATCGGTTTGATTGGGCCTTAGTAAAAAAAATGAATAACCCCTTGTTGGGTTCAATTTCATGGAACACACATTAAACAATGTCCATGGGAATTTGTAGACCAAAAGGAACTGTTACGAAAATATTTTTATTTGAGAGTGCTTGTATGAAGCTGTCACACCCCAAAATTTCCGATTTTAGGTTGTGCATAGAAAATACTAAATAAATTGAATTATTTTAATATTTGGATAAAATTTACCAAGTTTAGTTTGAGCTAGCACAAATTTAGTTATAAGAAAAATGTGAATTTTCAAAGTTTTCTAATTTTGACGGGCGTTTGGATGATGTGATGTTTGCTTGTTGCTTCTTTGTGTGTTGAGAGTGAGCAAAGTCTTTAAAATGCATTAGTAGGTCGATTTTCCTTCCCCAGCACACCTTTATCTTTTTCTACAATCAAATTCTTTGTTTCTCGGCTAAAGTTTTCATTGGGAGCTTCCTGAAATCTTTTCTTTATAACGCAAATCACTCCTTTCAGTTCCTCGTCCATCAATCAATCTCTATAAACTTCTCGAGAATTTTTTCAGCTTTTTCTATAACTTGTTCCTACTTGTCTGTGAGCATAATTTAAGTTTTAGATGCTCTAGATTATCTTATCATGGACTCCAAATACTTTATTTGGGTTCCTCATGTTCCATAATGTCTCTGGGAATTTTCTCCTGAATTTTAGAGCTTTTGGAGTATTTTTCACGGCTTAAATAATAATTCTAGACTTTTCTAGAATTATTTTATCCACTAAAATTAATTAATTATGAAAATAAAAAATTTCTCATTTTTCCCAACGCTCAAAGCCTCATGTGCAATAATCCTAATAAATCTTAAAGGCACATGCATTTATTTACTAATGGGCTTTAATGATTATTTAGGCCCATTAGTAAATAGTGGAGGGTGCAATATCAATTAGTACCATATTGCTAGTTGATGTAGATGTGGGGAATTTTTCTCCCTATAAATATGTACCAACCCCTTCGGGCAAAAGCACACCAAGACTACCATAAGGGGAAGCCCCTTAGTTTAGGAAATCCCTCGTATAGTAAATTAGATTTTCTCATCCTTCTCTCGTCGTTGCCGTCGCTGTCGTCGTCGCCGCTACGCTGCCCAGCCCGGGCATCCACTCCTTCAGTGCAACAAATCGAGCCCATGCCCTGCGTAGCTGCTGTTGTCAGTGGCCTTGTGGTGGCTGTACGGGAGGACAAAGGATGAAGACGAGGTAATACGAAATTACCACCAGTTCGTAATATCGTCATCGTATATTCGTTTTAAGTCCGTTTTGAAGTCGTTCCAATTGCGTTAGATTCGTATCGATGTGATCTACATGCTAGTGTCGTCGTTTTCCATGTCAAGTGACTTTTATATATATGCTTAAATATTAATTTGATTAATATGCACGCAACTAGTTTTTATAAATAAAAGCAACATCATTATATACAATGCTCTTGGCAAATAAGTTTTAACATGACTAGTTGCTAACATAAATATGTTTCTAAATTATAATATATTTAGTCTAAACACACATCAAATTTGATTAGATGTTCTCACATGTCAGTTTGTATTTGCAAGTTAAAGTTGAATTGGCATAAATGATAACAAAATATTTATAAATAAAATATGATTAGCTTCAACTTCAATTTTTAAGTATAAATATGATTTGTTTAATCTAAATTAATGCTACTAACATTGTTTTTCCTAATTAACATAAATCAAGCTAGTAGTCTTCTCTTTTCTTTTATAATATAAAACCCTGCAGTTGTTTCTTTACAACCGTAGTTTCAATTAGCGTGCTTTTCATGTCTGTGTGTTCGTAGCTGACGTGTAGAACATCTTTAAAACATTTTTACTTGTTGTTTATTATGTTTGGTGTACTATTCTAATTAGATCTATTGTTTGCTTCGTGTATGATTGTACAGGATGTTTGTGTGGTGCTATATGATCATGTTCAAGTCGGTGAGCTATACGTGGTGAATCAAGAAGTAGATATTTGAAGATTTGAATTGGAAGAAGGATCTAAGTTTAAGGAAAGTATAGCATGGCATCTTTCATGTTGTCCTATTCACTTTAATAATTTAATTCATACTGCATGTATATACCTTGGCAACCGTAGTAAATTTTTTTAGCTACTTTGATATCTTGGATTCCTTGTCACATGGGAAATTGCATTGGGTAGTATGATGCTAGTGCTCAACTAAAGCCAAGATCTTGTAACTTGACTAATGGAATATGCTATAAACACTAAAAGATGCTTTTTAGCAACATGGAACAAGGAAGCTACAGCAGTGGGCCATTTTTATGGTGCTCTAGATTCCTCTCCCTAAGGACTTATCTGTAAGCGAACAATCCAGAACTTACTTTACAAATTTGAGGGCTACATGACTCTGGCTTTAGCTCAGTGTGAGGACCTTTTCTAGCTTGTTAGTGGTTACCTTTATTGGCGTAAGAATGGTTTGACGAATCGGGTATAGTGCGGCCTCTGTCCCCTTATGTATAGGCTGCGCGTCATTGTGCCATCGGGAAAGGGGCTCTACATCTGTTTGCCGAGTGAATCTAATAGACCTAACTTGTTAGACGAACCTTTGAAAGGCTTCATAGTGAACACTGCCTACCTTCCTAGGTAGTGGGTCAAGAGACTGATCACCTCGGGTGAAAGGGTAAATCACGACTTCTAGTGAAAGTGTACAACTTCTGTAGAGTGTAAAACTGGTATATCAGCGGTGCTCACGGTCACGAGCGTCCTTGGACCCTTACGGAATATATGATGAACATAGATGATACTGATGATAAAGATGCTCACTAATGATTATTGTTTATGCTATTTATTATTATGTTTACCAGATCATGTGTTTATATGGGCTTGTGATAAACTTGTTGTTACACAATTGCTAAAATCACGACTCATTAAAAGCTAATCGCAGTTGAACCAGTGTTAGTCTTTTGAGCCTCATGAACCCCATGATATATTTGTTGAGTACGACATGTACTTACGCTTGCTTTATTTTTCAATTATTTGGATAAAAATCCCAGATGGGTACCAGATTGTTAGAGTTTAGAGGAATTAGGACTAGTGATCAACCAGTCAGTTGTCCCTATGGATTGGAGTCTTCAGCCGAAGATCAAAGTTGTATTTCCGCTGTTTGCTATCTAAGGTTATATCCATTACTAGTATAATGCCCGTGCTAACGCCACGGCTTTAAGTCGTGGAACGCACAAGAAAATAACTGATTGTATTTGAGCATGTACACAATCCCCCAACGGTCAATGGAGTTGTCTCGTATGTTGTCTGCGCTCCCCCAACGTGTTAGCATCTGGATACGGTGGTGCTATTGCCGTAACATAGGACAAGGGCCAAAAAAAAATAAACTGTAGTGCCTATAACTCGATAAGTAGACACATTCTAAATAGCGTATTCTTACCTGCCGAAGATCATGGTTGATCCGGTGGTATTGAAAGTGCACTTGATTCAGCCTTTCGCCGCGCACGATACTCACGTTGCTTCCTATTTCTCTCCTCCCTTTCCTCATTGGTTTTTTGAGCCCTTATCGTAGCGCGGTACTCATGTTGTTTCTGTTCCTTTCCTCCCTCTTGCGTTCTTCTTCAGTGCACGCTGTTCGACATGGTGGTGGTGTATATATACATGGTGTTGTTTGTATCTATGTTGTGGTAATATGTGTCTATGCATGTACCTAGGGTATGGATGTTTGTTATATCGCTGAACGCAGTGCGTCCGTGTGTCGGCGTCCCCATTTTCAAGTCAGGGGCTATCTCAGTGGAATGGGCTTATAATCCTAGATAAGCACTGGTGAAACAAAAAATTGAAAACTCTGAGTTAGGCAACTAAGATGAATTTGAGAAGCAGCAAAAGTACAGGGAATGGGCTTGTTATCAGTTTACAGCTGACACAATATTACACAAAGTGCAGTGTGATCATGAACCTGACGACTGAATTGCTCCTATTCAGGCTGGATGGAGGTTGACTTCCTTCCTTACAGTAGAAACCTGATTGCCTTCCAGCTTTTTCTGGTAACACTGCCTGGGAATTATCTTGCAAACCTAAATTTGAAATTGACATTCATTCAGAAATGGTATTGGCATATTGACAAATAACTTGCATTGTGCTTTCTTAGCAGGTAGTAAAAAAACATTGTCATAAGAAAGATAAATTTATTACAAACATTGGTGGCTAGGTGGCTTTGAGTAAAGAAGAAGTGGGTGCAATACTGCTAAACTGCGCTGGTATTGAAACATATGGTTGTTCAATTCAGATGAGGACATGATTACTTTAGAAGAATCAACAAAAATAATACTTACAGAAGCAATCACGTATTTTAGTAGGGCTAGTACCCATTGAGGCAGAATATGTAAGGCACATTTATCAATATAAGTAAATAAATGGCAGTAAAAAAATAGATCACTAAAGCTGAGATATGTATGAACTTCCAAAATATGGTATTATTTTCTGAGTGGTAGGTACAAAACGTACTGGAGGCAGAAGAGACATTCTGAAAGAGGCATTAACACATATTCAGATCATCCACAGTAAAACCATCTACAAAAAATTAGATTAGAATTTCCCAAGCATCCATATCCGAAATCATGAGACCAATTCATTTGTGCAAACAGAAATTAACGGACGAAGACCTATCTCACCAACAAATTTGAATTTTGTTTGCTCATCGTCTTCATAGATGTGGCTCATAACCTCATGGCCTCCTGCCTGTCACCAGGCATCGGATGAACGAACATCTCTGACACCATCACTGCAACCTCGGTGCACAGCCGCTTGAGATAGCACAGATACGATACAATAGAGAGATCGTGGCCAAAGGCAAGAGAAAGGGGACGAACCAGGAGTCGCACCCGCTTTATCCGGAGGTGAAGGACGCGCCCAAGGACACCGGCAGCATGATCGACGGGCGTAGATCCTCTCCCCGCCTGGGAGACGAAGTTCTTGGTACAACCGGCGCCTCTTCTTCAACCCGCGGCGTCGTTCCCGGCCCTATACGCCCGGCTCCGTGCACCCGGCGTCCGCGTCGAGGGCTTTCCCAGCACTGTGTTCCAAGCGTCCTCCACACTCTGGCGGCCGCGATCTCTGCCGCGGACGCTCGAGGGTGCAGACGCGTGGGTGGGGTGGAGCGGTGAAGTGGGAAGATCGGGGTGGGAGATCCAAAGAATATCGGCCGTCGGATGTGGTTGAGTAAGGAGAGAGAATGAATGAGAGTTAATTTGGTACGTACGTTTTTAATGTTATCTTTTTATGTGTGCGTTTTGTGGGGTGGACGTAGTTTAGGCCATGACTGTAGAGGTGGAATTTGTTTGTTGGCTGTAGAATAATTTGAAGTGGTGTATTATAAGGGTAGAGATACTAAGTACGTTATATATCGAGCATTGTCTTTTAATATTACCCTTATTTGTGGCTATATGTGAGATTTGACAGTGTATAAGTCTTATATGCCGAGACCACTATTCTCTTTGGTTAGGAATGAACAGTTGTAGCTAGCTCAATCGTGCTGTTTGTCTCCACCTGCGGCTAGCACTAGGGTTGCGGCGCCAGAGTACCCGCCTGACTGGCCAAGGGCACCGACGGTGTGAACATAAATCTGACTAGGCTCGGTTAGCCCAGGGTTTACAATATACCAGTAAGAAAAAAAATTGGCCCCCAGCGATAAATATAAAATTTCAGAATTTTCAGAAATATCGGATCAAATTGATATTTAAAAAAAAATTGGCGTCAATTCAATTGAAAAACTCCCCCAATCGATTATGCATAATAAATTTATATAGCACCAACGAAATAACATAATATATCACAAAAGTAGATGAGCAGTTATAAAACGGGCTGATAATGAGCGAGCTGCTTATGCTGTTGATATCGAACATGCGAGTGAAGAAATTAAATAAACTTGAAATTTAGGGCTATGGTAAAACAATAGGATATTGTCGACACATAATTTCGTCCCGTGCCGAGGACACACGCAGCAAACCGGAAGGGTCCGCTCGATGGAGCAGATCCGCCTAGCTTTAGCGCAGGGTAGTTGATCCTGCGCAATCCTCCCGAGGCGTGCCAGTCAATTTAACCCTGCAATTGACAAGAAGAGAAAGGTCATCAGTAATTAAGGGCGAAACTTACCGGTGTTGCTAGATAGTTCCGAAAGTACGGCTGTGATAGCCGATATGGAAGGAAATCGGCTAAATAGCCGATCCCAGTATATTCATGAGAATAAGTCAGTTAGAGCTTATGGGGTTGTGTAAGAAGAATCGGTTATCATTCAGAATAAACATCATTTAAACATCTATTAATCAATGGCAATAAGATATCAATGATGATCGGTGCATACTGAGCCAATGATTACAAGTAACCGAACTCCTGTTTATGTAAAGAAACAATTCAACATCACTATCTAATAAAGATAAATCTAATGAACATGTTAGATCTCATCTATCGCCATGACCAGTGGGGCATGAGGCAGAATCATGCAGGCCGTAGAAACAACAATAGACTCGACGACCCTAACTCATTACTAATATCAATGGGGCATGAGGCAGAATCATGCAGGATGTAATACAATAACAAGATCATGGGGCTAACATATCTTTCAACTTATCTCTACTTCAACGATCTCGTAATGTGAGTTGTTCATGAAAGCATTCGATATCGGCTAAACAGCCGATTTATGCATAGCGCACAGTTAAGGTCATGCCTTCTCAGGAACGGATCTATCAACTAACGATCCCCACTCCATGGTGCTAACAGTGGGGTGAGAGGCAAAATCCCACAGGACGTGATACCGGGCCATGGAATGGTTCTCGCTAACCAATAGATCTACTCAAGATCGAACATGCCTTAACCGTACACTATGCATGATTAAGATTGATATAAAACAGCCAATAAAAACATAACTCATCGTTTAAGATGTAGATTAGATCAGTTTGAGATTAGCAGACAATGGGTTAAATAAAATATAAGGCCGATCCAGATCAATCTCAATCGGACAGAGTGATATTGCTGTAATTAGATAAACAATGAAAGCAATAAGCAATATCGGTAACTTAATGAATCTACCAAAGACTGTCATTCAAAGGTAGAGCCGATAACTTGACCTCGATCTAGTTCAAGCAGTGGGGTGTGATGCAGAATCACACAGGCCATACTTGAACTAGGCAAGAATTGATAACTAGCCTATACCAGAGTCGCAGTGGGGGTCGATCGGATCAATGCAGCCATACGAACAGATGTATAAACCATGACGATACTTACAGACAAGCAGTAGAGGTCTACCGGATCGATGCAGCCGTACTCGCTGAAGAACTCGTCGAGATCTACTCTACTCCTACTCCTAAGGGGTGGCCAGAGCCAAAAAAAAAGTAATTGATTTGTATTTGATTGATTGATTCCCTCTTACAATAGTCGGGTTTGGTATTTATACCCGGAGCCTAAACATGAATCCTATTTGAGCATGATTTGTTACAGACTTTGGCATAAAAATGAAAATATTCCTAATTTAAGATAACTTGGACTCTAATCTTTCCCTTTTTGTAGAGTCCAATATGTTTTCATCCTAGTGTCAAGCGTAGCCTTGTCATTATCTGCTAGCGTTGTCCGAAGAAAGCCGATTCCTAGATTTTGCATCTGAATCAGCTTTTTCTGATCCACTTGCAACTGATCCCTTGATGATATGATCCTGTAAGCTTCTGGGTCCCTGTGATTTTCAAAATTTTATTGTAATCACATGCCCCCCAATTTTGAGATAAAAGTAATTTTATTCCAAAATTATCCTGTCTGCATCCCTGATTGATCCACAGTCACAGGTAGAGAACCTCGATCTGGTGTCCACTGTTTGTCGCTGCTTGCGTCCATTCACGAGCCTATGCCTCAAAACTTTTTACAAGAGCATAACTGTTTTCACGGGCGTTTGGATTCATCTTCCCGAGCTAGCTATAAAACGCTTATCTGACCCTGGCGAGAGCAACTCAGCACTTCAGCCATGTTTTCCTTCTATCCGTCTTTTCGAGTGCTCTCGACTCCGCTGGACCCTCCATGGCCTATCCTTTTGTTATTATAATCTCGAGCGGTTAGAAGAATTCTTGTGCATGGGGTGATTGTGTCACTTATTCTAGCATCTCATTGAGCAAGAAGACCAGCCATCGCGGTTAGAAGAATTCTTGTGATATCATCTGAGTCTTCTCTCCATGCTCACAAAGCTATTTTAGTGTTTTGTGAAGGCTAGAATATGTGGACACCTTCCCCTTGTTTGTTCCATCAAATGCCAATCGGGAAAGCCACAAGCTTCTTTCCAGCGGTCTCCCAGTCACCGAGGAATTAGCTGGGTATCTGCTAGGCAGGCGACTCTTCCCTTTCTCTCGCACAATCTTATCAATGGGCCGATGTGACTTGGTTCATGATGACCCTCAGCCTTATGGGGATCCGGACTCCCTTCAATCCAAAGAAGCCTTGGTGGGTAGATCTCTAGTCAATGTATATTCTTTGTATCCGTCCCATGATGCTTCGTAATTTGGGGAAGCAATAAGTTCGAATCTGTTATTTCTTTGTTATCCGTCTCCTAAATTTCCAGAGTGCCATTCCGCTTCCGTTTCTGATTCCAATCTCATAACCCTGGCGAAATCTATCTTCTCGCCTTCCTAGGCTATATAAATGGCCATCGACAGTTGATCTAAGGATAACTCACTTTGCCCCAAAACTTCTGCACCCTTAGCATAGTTCCTGCTTTCTCGTAGGTTAGAGATCATGGAGAACAACAAGAGGTTTCCTGAGAAGGTCTTCATCAGATCTGCATCATCGTGTCAGCGCCTTCGTCGTCAGGAGGGCATATCCTATGATGCCTCCGCTGCCTCGGGGAATAGGGCCAACTCCGTTCGGCCTTCAAGGCCTTCCTCGTCGATGACTTGCTGCTAGCCCCCTTGCCATCAGATGAGGCAGATTGATAATGACGATCTGCTTGCCTCCATTGATCGACAAGGCCAGAGACTCGCTGAGTGTCTATCCCTCGCGGAATTGGCCTTGGCCATGGTTCGATGCCGATCACCACCTGTGGTCGATTCAGTGGAGGATAGGTTGGCCAAAGCCAAGGCCAGAATTACAGGTGAGATACCTGTCGTAACCTCTGCTTCTTTTCAATTTTGTCTTCGAGACTCTGATCACCTCCCCTTTTAATCTTTTAGATCTATCTGCTCAACGGGAGAGCCTTCGATTAGTTGCGGATCATGCGGCGGGATTTGTCAATGCCAGGGGCGCCATTCTGGTGGTTCAGTTGCATGACATCCTGAATCGTGTCAGGGAGGTTGCTCTCCATGGCATTCGTCATGGCGCTGCCACGGTGTTGGCTGCCGCCCAAGCCTATTCGGGCCAAAATCTTCAGCTTCTTCCCCATGGTCTTCCAGACGCAGCATACCCTGGGGAGCAGGAGCGCTTGGTTGAGGATTTCATGAGTGCCGCCAATTCTATAGCTTTTAATACCTTGGCCGATGACATAGTAGGCAAGGTTTTCCTCGGCCCATAGTTTGTAATAGGCGATATTTAGTAGATAATTTCTTGTCTTGGTGCTATGCGCATCACTTTTGTTTATGCTTGCTTTTTCGGCTAAAGAGCCGATTTAATATAGCCGATCCAGGCCCTTGGTTTAACCAAGTCTGAAAATACTGCTTTTATTAAGAGAGCCCTTCGATTTCCTACCTTTCAGTTGCTCAGTGCTATATTTCCATTAGCATTAGTGAAGTGGTGCTTCGCCTTCCATTAATTGTTGTTGCCTTTTACACGTCCCGAGGCACCCGTCCCTTCGCTTCAGGTCTTCAAATACCGATTGGTGGTTTCGGCCTTGAATATATCCTTACTCGCAACTGTTTCTCCGCTCTTCTCCACCTGTCGAAACCCTGTAGTGGTTCTCTTTCTCCCTTTCGTAGATCCAATCGTTCTTCCATGGCCGGCGAAGATAAATGAGGTAAGCGCGCGGTGGAGGAAATTCTGGAGGAGAGTATGCCAATGAACCAGCGTCTCCGACGCATGAGGTGAGATCAACATTTCTTGTTCATGAAGATGAATAGTTCTAACTCGCCTACAGGTTTGTTGTAAATGATATCCTTCGTCCTCTCTCAAGGGCCGGTGGGCCCTCTGACGCACATCTTCTATGCCGACCTCGTCGTCGGATTCTTCTGATTCCTACAACGGTGACGACGCCCGACGCTATCTTCATGAGTGGAGGATGGCTCAAAACCGTTATTCCAAGGTGACTTGGGAGAGCGGCCAACTAGAGATTTGCCTTGGGGTTTCCCAGGCCGCCCTTCATGCAGTTGAGGAGGAGGCCAGCATCGTCCAAGCGTGGCTGGCCGAATCCGACGCCATGGTGGCAGGTAAGATGAATCCCATGAAGGCTTTTTACTCTGACTTCTATTATCTTCATTTTGACCGCCATCTTGTTCTCGTGATTGTCAGCCTGACAGCACAGTTGGAATCTCTCCAACTGGTGGTGAACGCGGCCATAGACGCTGTCAATGCTCGGGGTTCCTCCATTGACGCTCATCTCCAAGACGTCCCGGTCCACGTTCGGGAGATCGCTCTCCATGGCATTCGTCATGGTGCGGCGGTGGCGCTGACCATGGCACAAGTCTGAACTGGGTATGAGCTTCACGCCATGGAAACAGGTTTCCCATTGGGCGACGGCCCTGAGGAGCATGAGGACCTGCTTGATGAATTCACCATTGTAGCAAAGGCCGTAGTAGACATCACATCCGCTCAGGATGTGGTGAACAAGGTCTTTGATTAGTTTGTACTTAGGGTAATCTGATGAACAACGACTCATGTTCTTTCCGTGGATGCACCTCGGTACAATGCTCTTGTGTATGACTGTTTCTATCTTTTGTTTTTGCTCTATAGGCGATACATATCGTATCGGCTTTTATTGCCTTTGAAGATTTTCATTTTTTGAACTAGAGGCGATACCCTTACGATACCAGCTATTAGAGCCGAGAATGAATCGGCTATCGAATGTTGCCTAGACTCTAGGATAACGTCTAGTAGAACTTTCAATATCAAAGATTAGATGAGTAATCAACCTGGGTCAAGCGCCCTATTAAGTGAAATAGAACTTCTCTTAAGAAATCCATTAACTCTAAATCGCACTTACACTTTAACTCAGCATTCACATACGTCGGCCTAAACCCATCTCCAAGATTTAATGCTCATTTTCCTTCTATCCAACAGCCGATGTGAAGCTATGACTTTCCTACTAAAACAAACTCTCAGAGCCGATCGCTTGCATCGGTTGTTGGCTTTCATTGCTGATCTTAATGAAGCCTCATTCCCATGACTTGCTAGAAAACACTCAAAATCTCCTAGTTCCCAAAAGACTGGATCGGTTGTTGCAATGCTTACAGACTCATCAGCACGAACCAGTTCGACATCATCTCCATGCCATTGAATCAAACACTGATGCATGGTCGACGGTATGCAGCAATTCGCATGAATCCAATCACGACCGAGGAGTAAACTATATGATTCTTTCCCATCAATGACAAAGAACGTGGTGAGCAGAGTTTTACTCCTAATTGTCAATTCGACGTTTATTGCCCCCCCTAGGTCTTGGATGTATTTCCTCCAAAGTCTCTAAGCATTATATCAGTCTCAAGCAAATCTCCTGGTCCCTTGCCAAGCTTACGGAAAGTGGTGTATGGCATAAGATTAATAGAAGCACCTTCGTCCACCAATATCTTGTTCATCGGCTTCCCATCGACAAAACCTTTCATGTATAAAGCCTTTAAGTGCTGATGCTTGACTGGCTTATCAAATATTGCTTGCTGCACAACTATTAACTTGGCAACCATCTCTTCATACTCTGACTTGTCATAGTCTGAATAAACTTCCTGATCTATCGGAGCTCTGAATTCTGATGGTAACAGAAAAACCATTTGGATATTAGCCGATGGCTGTCTCTTATCAGCTACCTGCTTGGTACGCCATACTTGGGTTTTACTGGGTGCCTGAGCCTATTCCATCTCTCTGTTCCTTAGGTGCTGCACCCTCCTCTTTTGGCTTCTCATCAAATCTCCCGAGCACCACTAGCCTTCCTGCCATGTGTATATTCTTTCAGTGCCTTCCTCTTCATGATTAGCCTAGTTCTGTCTAATGACTCTTTTCCCCAACCGATCATGAACACTTTTGTTTTTTAAGCGCCGATCCATGTTGTTATAATGATATGCATCTTGAGCATGGATAGACCGGCGGTTGGTTCAAGATTACCTATACTCCCGATATTGATTGCTACATTCTGGACAGTCATGTCTGGTAGGCAACTTCATTTCAAACCTTCATTCCAGCAATGTCTAAAGAATGAACAATTCCAATATAATTCAGCTTGTTCCCTTTCAAACTTCTCTTCTTCTAATTGATGCTGGTATGCTTGATCTTTTAACCAACGCTAATAATCCTTTTCCTTCTGCCGCTGCCATTTATTCAACAGAATCTGAGATGTGACCCGTGGCTTTGATGTCTCTGCTTTCAACGTCTTCCCCTACTCGTATCGGCTCTTTTGTTTGGCATGTCATCTTCTAATCTCTGTACTCATCAGCCGATATTTATATTTCGGGATCGACTGTTCTAGCTTCTCTCGATTTTGTCGATGTTAGGACCTTGGTTTTTCCTTTGAATAGCCCAGCATCAACCATATTTTGATCTCCTAGGAAAGGATTATCATCGACTTTCATCTTTCGAGGTGTATCAAATTTGAGCCTTCCTTGCTGAATAGCTCTCTGTATATGCTGCCTGAAGATTCTGCATTCATTCGTGGAATGAGAAGTAGCGTTATGGAATTTGCAGAACTTCTTGTTCTTTAACTGATCAGGGGGCAACATGACATGACCATCGGGCAACTTGATCTGCCCCTTCTCAAGCAAGAAATTGAAGAGCTTGTCCGATTTGGTAACATCAAAGTCATAACTCTCCTCAACTCCTCTTCCCTAAGGATTTGGCACCATCACTGTCTTCTTGCCCTAATTCCATTCAGCTGCAGCAACCTCTTCTTCTTTATCTTCATAGTCGTCATCGACTGAATACAGATCATAAGCTTCGGCCACTGAAGTACTCTTCTAGAATCGGGTATCTCTGCGTATGCTCTGGAATTGGCTATTAAGTGCTGCCACTCATTGAGCCAATTGACCCAAGTTATCAAATTCCTATCCCAGCAGTTTCTCTTTCCACATCGGCAGCATTCCTTGGATGGCTAAAGCAGCTAACTGATCATCGGCCAAGCTCAACGAGAAACATAGATTCTTAGTCTCTCAGAATCTCTAAAGAAACTCAGTGCCCGATTCATTAGTCCTCTGTCTCATGGTTGTCAAATCGGTTATTTTCTTCTCTCCAGTCCTAGTGTAGAAATATGTATGAAACTTCTTCTCTAGGTCAGCCCAATTGGCAATGGAGTTGATTGGTAGTGACGAGAACTAAGTGAAGGCCAGCCCTTATAGGTACAAGGAGAAGAAACAAACTCGATGGGTATCCTCAACAGATGCTTCGTCCAATTGTGTAAGATACCAACCAACATGTTCTATTGTGCTTGTACTGTCTTGACTAGTGAACTTGGTGAATTCCGGGAGCCTGTAATTTGTAGGGAGGGCGACCAAATCATACCATTCTAGATATGGGCGTTTGTATGAAAAAGTCATTCCTTTTGGCTTCAGACCGAACTGATTCTTCATCATCTCGGTCACCTTGAGTAGCAACTCGTCAGCTTGTGGATTCGGATTTCTCGGTACTTGCTGACACATCTATGGATTGAAATCCCACGTGCCTTGATATCCTAGATTTGGTATCATGTGGAGGGTGTTATAATCTGTGCCATAATGATAGCCTTGTAGAATCTCAATCTATTGGGTCCTTTGCAGGCTTGCTGCTTGAAGTATCTGATTATAGACATAAGGATCTATATCTCTACGGATCCTCTGAACGGATGGTGCTATCTTCTGAGCCGACGACAGTATGTGGCTTGATGTGCCAAAATTGATCATCTGGTTTTGACTTTGCCCCGCCGGCTACTGTACACGCTGTACTGACGGTCTAGGATTGTACTGTATCTGATTCGTTGTAATACCTAGAGTTTGTTTAGATGAACCTTAAAGTGCCTGGACTTCACCATTACCAGCCGGTGCTGCTTCTTGATGGCTGGTGCTGACTTGATTAGTCCCTTGGGTCAACAAATCTGGAATGTTGTAACAAGTTGATCCAACCTGACTAACTGGAATTCCATGAATTGCCTCTTTCATGGCGTTGTGAAATGCGACAACGAAAGCTTCATTGCGGCTTGATAGGGCATCACGAACAGATTTGTCTATGGCTTCCGTAAAGAAACGCCTGTCTTCAGCTTCAACTGTATCTGTTTGTCCATGTAGTAGAACTCTTGGTAGTGGAAATTTCCGAATAACTGTGTTGTCACGTGTTTTGGTATAGGACAACAAACACTTCTTCTGAAATTCTTCCGTAGCTTTGTTGATGGTATCTTTATCTTCGTCAGGTAGGTCTTCATAATGTACCATAAGGATGTTATCATTATTGTGAACCGCTATGATGATTGTGGGGTCCCACCGGGCATGCCAGAAATATGTGTCGACACAGAATTTCGTCCCGTGCTGAGGACACACGCAGCAAGCCAGAAGGGTCCGCTCGATGGAGTAGATCCATCTAACTTCAGCGCAGGGGTAGTCGATCCTGCGCAATCCTCCCAAGGCGTGCCAGTCAATTTGACCCTGCAATTGACAAGGAGAGAAAGTTCATCAGTAATTAAGGGTGGAACTTGTCGGTGTTGCCAGACAGTTCCAAAAGTACGGCTGTGAGAGCCGATATGGAAGGAAATCGGCTAAATAGCCGATCCTAGTATATTCATGAGAATAAGTCAGTTAGAGCTTATGGGGTTGTGTAAGAAGAATCGGTTACATTCAGAATAAACATCATTTAAACAATTATTAATCAATGTCAATAAGATATCAATGATGATCGGTCCATACTGAGCCAATGATTACAAGTAACCAAACTCATGTTTATGTAAAGAAATAATTCAACATCACTTAACCATCTAATAAAGATAAATCTAATGAACATGTTAGATCTCATCTATCGCCATGACCAGTGGGGCATGAGGCAGAATCATGCAGGGCGTAGAAACAACAATAGACTCGACGACCCTAACTCATTACTAATATCAGTGGGGTATGAGGCAGAATCATGCAGGTTGTAATACAATAACAAGATCATGGGGCTAACATATCTTTCAACTTATCTCTACTTCAACGATCTCGTAATGTGAGCTATTTGTGAAAGCATTCGATATCGGCTAAATAGCCAATTCAGGTATAGCGCACAGTTAAGGTCATGCCTTCTCAACGGATCTATCAACTAACAATCCCCACTCTATGGTGCTAATAGTGGGGTGAGAGGCAGAATTCCACAGGCCGTGATAACGGGCCATGGAACGGTTCTCGCTAACCAATAGATCTACTCAAGATCGAATATGCCTTAACCGCACACAATGCACGAGTAAGATTGATATAAAACAACCAATAAAAACATAACTCATCGTTTAAGATGTAGATTCGATCAGTTTGAGATTAGCAAACGATGGGTTAAATAAAATATAACGCCGATCTAGATCAATCTCAATCGGACAGAGTGATATTGCTGTAATTAGATAAATAATGAAAGCAATAAGCAATATCGGTAACTTAATGAATCTACCAAAGACTGTCATTCAAAGGTAGAGCCGATAACTTGACCTCGATCTAGTTCAAGCAGTGGGGTGTGAGGCAGAATCACACATGCCATACTTGAACTAGGCAAGAATCGATAACTAGCCTATACCAGAGTCGCAGTGGGGGTCGATCGGATCGATGCAGCCATACGAACAGAGGTATAAACCATGATGGTACTTACAGACAAGCAGTGGAGGTCGACCAGATCGATGCAGCCGTACTCACTGAAGAACTCACCGAGATCTACTCTACTCCTACTCCTAATGGGTGGCCGAAGCCGAAAAAAGTAATTTACTTTTATTTGATTGATTAATTCCCTCTTACAATAGCCGGGGTTTGGTATTTATAACCGGAGCCTAAATATGAATCCTATTTGAGCACAATTTGTTACAGACTTTGGCATAAAAATGAAAATATTCCTAATTTAAGATAACTTGGACTCTAATCTTTCCCTTTTTGTAGAGTCCAATATGTTTTTGTCCTGGCATCAAGCGTAGCCTTGTCGTTATCTGCTGCCGCTGTCCGAAGAAAGCCGATTCCTAGATTTTGCATCTGAATCAGCTTTTTCTGATCCGCCCGCAACTGATCCCTTGATGATACGATCATGTAAGCTTCTGGGTCCCTGTGATTTTTCAAATTTTGATGTAAACAGATATGAACGGCCACTTTAGTATAGTTTGGTGTAATTTTGGAGCGAAAGATGAATTTAAATGAAAATTTTTTACTGCTATAACTTCTAGTAATTCATTGTAAACCCTGCGTTAGGCAGATAGTAACTTATTATTGGCGATCTGGAACGCAGAAAAATAACAGCATGTATATGTGTGGGTGTGGGTTGAGTACGGACATAGATTAGATGCAAAATGGACTCCGAAGTCCAAATCAAAGCCTCCCTTGTGGTACATTTCTCTCTCGGCAGTACTCACAAATTATAAGGCAGTCGAACATTCTTGAGAGTCAAAGCATCTTAAGTTTGACTAAAATTATAGAGACAATTACAAAGATTCATGACATCAAATAAATATACCATAAAAATATAATTAATGAAGAATCTAACGATACTTAGTTTGTATATCATAAATGTTATTACTTTATTATATAAATTTGATCAAACGTGAGATGTTTTGACTCTCAAAAAGAGTTAGAATGACTTATAATTTGGGATGGAGGGAGCAGTTAAGAATTCATATGAATCATTCGTTCATCTAAGACCAGGGTCCACCAATTGTTCTCGAATTCTAGATTCCGTTTCTCATTAGAACCAGGAGAATCCCGACGTGTAGTTTTGTGCTCGCTTAGGCGACAAAAGAGCAGCTAGCTTTAGTTTCGTCTATGATATGATGGGAAGCAAGCATTAGGACAGAAGTTTACATGCATAGGGAACTACTGAGCTTGAGCATTAGGACAGAAGTTTACATATATAGGGGAGACAGTAGCGATGCGAAGGGAGGCCATGAGGAGAGGAGAGGAGAGAGAATGGAGACAGAGGAATAAGGCAGTAGCTAGGTTTAAATGTTGAGGTCCTCTGCAAAACCGGCTGTGGGCGTTTTCTTAAAAAAATAAAGAGGATTCTGAATTTTCTGGTCTTTACGTTGAAATAATCTTTAGATTGAGGGCTGGATGTAAACATTTTGAATGTGTGTACTATGCATCTCCTGCTACATGGACTACATGTTGATTTCTTAAAATGTGGAGTGCTTTAATAGAAAGCAGTCGTGACCATGCGTCACCGTGCCAGGCCTCCGTCCACGCATAGACTGCTCTTGTGAGAGCAGTCGCCAGTGATTTTTAAGAAACATGATTCTCCAAGCTGTTTTGCTTACACTACAACAGGATGGACTTATTGTCCCGGACGGTAACAGCCTTTAGTCCTGGTTACCACGCCGGGACAACGATCCCGGGACTAAAGGTGGAACCTTCAGTCCCGGATCATCGAGCCGGGACTAAAGAGGGACCTTTAGTCCCAGTTCGTGTTACCAACCGGGACTAAAGGCCCTCCAGCCGAGCAAACGTGGCCGCACCCTTTAGTCCCGGTTGGTCTTTTCTTTTTCTTTTTTTTTTAATTTGTTTTCAGTTCAGTTACACATATTTGTTTAATATATAATATGTTTTTATGTACGTATTCTATGCTGCTAATATAAATACACGCACGCATATAATTACATCTAATTCTCATCTCGAGTATTATTATATTCGAATAAAGTATGAAACTATATATATTATAGATATATATATGTATATATACAACACTTTCATAATCTTGTTCTCGAAAATAACGATATCAATAAACATTTAATTTACATCATTTATTCCTTACGATCAAAGTAGAACTCGCCGTTGGGATTTAGCATATTTTTTAGAAGAAATCCTGCTATTGACTCTTGAACTGCTTTCAGATGGTCTTTTTGCATGACCCTTTGTTTCAACCATTCAGTCTTGCATTTGAAATAAAAGGAAAAGTATTAATATATATATATATATATATATATATTCATTTAAAAATAAATAAAAAAATTGATATATACGTACTCTGAGGACATCTTTAGGAGTTCTTCTTATGTGTGCAGTGATAAATTCACAAACGTAGTATCCACACAAGTTATTATCTAGTTCCTGCCACAAACACCACTATATGAGAAGAAGATTATTCTCATCATCTCACACGTAAATTGAAGTACGATATAGTAATTAAACACGTGGGGAAGTATATATAGTACAACTTACTGGTATTTCAACTACATTAAGGGGTGCCTTGCAATCCTTGCGGTGTTGCCAAATAAACTTTTTTCAAACCCTATGCGACCAATAATGTACAATCGTTAATAAATTATGGCAAAGTCTATTCAATAATAGTTGTGCGCGAGAGATCGAAATTACCCCTGGATAATGTCTATCATATCTTGGTATAGTGCCCGCTCTTTTCTCAATGAGTCCAAGATTGCTAACCGACTTGAGTTTAACTCAATGACAATGAGTATCCAGTGAAACCTGCATTGGTTTATACACACACGTACATGCATATAAGTTGTATTGATATTACATAAAATGTGTAGACTACATTATTATTAACACGTACTCAAAGTTGTACGGGAAAAGTATTGTTGTCTTGTCGTGCTGCTTCACGAAGAACCTCATGATATTCGTCTGTGCTTCAGATACCCAGTGCTCCTTGATAATAATATCAGTTTTGAATACGATATAAGGATCAATGAAGCCAACACTGGTATATTGTATTCTTTGGAGCTCTGACATCTGGAGTCTGTATATAAATATAAGTTACATGTGAGGATAATTATATACACGTACGCATGGAAGTGAGTTTATTAAATAAAAGTAAGAATCACTTACAAACAAAAGGAGCTAATGATTGATTTGTCCAGAGCATCCAAGTGGTATAGTTGATGCAATTCTTCGAAACTAATATGTAAGATGTCATCGCCACGGAAGTAATGATGGTCTCTAAATCTGACAAAGATCCACTGCTCACCCCTGCCACACCCCTACATGTACCACTTGTTGAGCAAGTACATTTGCGTACCCAATTCATTCAGAGCCGCAGGGTTGTACAGACTTTTGCCAAATTTATAAGTCTTCTAGGTATCAACTTCTAGGTTCTAGATTGGAGTTTGCCTGTTAATTGATCCAAGGTTAAACCAGTTAGTTCAAAAAAAGCATTAAGGTCTTGAATCGACACTTCTCTAGAGTTGTCTGGTCGATAGACTTCTATGTTGGAACCATATTCATTAGCAACAACAAGATTTTCCATTGGTTGCTTCTATTGTCCGAGCTATGGGACATCCTTCCCTAATACTCATTTTCTTTTCTTATGTGCATCATGTGACTTCATGAGGGAGCGGTCATAGTCTGATAGTGGCGGAGGCTTACGAACTTCAAGCATCTTTTTCTTGTGAGCTTCGACCTTCTTCCTCAGCTGATCTTGTGGTATGTAAAAGTATAACTTCTCCTTAAGCTTTGCTTGTCTCTACTTTTGGATATCTATAAAAAAATCTTTCACTTTTTTGTCTTCTTCAGCTGCTATTTGCTCATCAGTCTTTTCAGGAAGTATTTCTTGAGAAATAACTCTTTTTTTTTGGGGTCTTCTTTACCGCCGGGACCTTAGACGTCTTTGTAGTGCGTCGCTGTGGAGGGGGTGGGGGCGGTGTTGGAGACCGGCGTGGAGGCGATGAGGCCGGTGTTGGAGTCCAGCGTGGAGACATTGGAGATCATTATGGAGGCGGTGGGGCTGGTGTAGGAGTTGGAGATCGTTGTGGAGGCGATGGGGCGGGTATAGGAGTTGGAGATTGCCGTGGGGATGAAGTCGTCTCGCCCCCCCCCCCCCCGTGACGTTGTGATGAGATGGGGAATGAATGATTGGGCTAGGCTGGGAGGAGACCCTGCTACAAAAACAAGTTGTGGGTCAATTATTTTTGAAGCCAATATAAAATTAATGGAAAATAATATTTCATTCACTTTCATTCATACCTAGGGTGAGGTAGGGGAAGCGGTGGCGCCCCAGGAATGATGATGAAGCATTTGTACCATTGAATAAATGTCTTCTCTACTTCTCCTAGTGTCTTCTCCCCATCACCGCTTTCAATGTCAAGAGGAACATTGCTGTAACCTTTGAGCACTCTATCGACCGAGACGCTAGCATATCTAGGTTGAATAACTGACCCATGGATTCTTGGTGTATTCATTCGGTCTATTGGAGATACAACCCTGACAGCCACCATGATTGATGCATTATTACCATCTAGAATGTCCAGCTCACATGTTGTTAGAGGCTCGGTAATGTCATCAACAGGGAAGCGCAACCCAGCGTCACCTTGAATAACTGGTAGCTCCGTGGAAGCACAACTGCTTTTCATTTGACCAATGGGGCAAATGGTGACTTCCGGCGTTGATTGCGATTGCATTTGACTCATTGCTAGTTGTACTTGCCTCTTCATCTCCTCCTGCATTCTTGCCTCAAGAGATTTTTCTCATTCACGTGATTCAGGCAATGCTTGTCGTGACTCATTAACAAATTGCTCCAATACACGGATTTGGTCTGCCTCCTCATCCTTCTTTCTCTGGCGGCTTCTGTAGGTATCCTTGTCTGCTTGGAATGCTTGTAGCTACGGAACCGCCCCATAGCCTCTTGTTCGACCACCGTGTTCGGGATTCTCTAGGGCATATGTCAATTCATCATTTTCTCTGTTGGGCTTGAAAACACCACTGTCAGCTTCTTCCCTAGCATGAGCTAGTCTCTGTGTTGCTCTCTCAATTTTTTGGCCGAAAATTAGCTTGCCAGTGTCTGGGTCTAGGCTTCCCCCATGAGCGTAGAACTAATTCTTCGCGCGTTGAGGCTAGTTCTTCTTTATTGTTTCAAGTATGATTCCCTCGGCAGTAATCTCTACTTCTAGGTTCTGCCACTTGGGAATAGCACTCCTATAACCACCTGATCCCATGCGATGATGGTATTTCTTCTGTCGGGCATTCTGCTGATTCCTCATCACACGTTCCTCACTCTCTTGAGATGTCTTGTATTGTACGAAGTCATCCCAATGGGACTCCAACTTGACAAACGCCTTAGCATTGAAATCCAGCGTTTCATTCTTCAAGATAAATTTTTTATACAATGTCTTCTTCCAACTCTGGAACAATATTGCCATCTTCTTCATTGTCCAATCCCTCACTAGAACCTTCAAAGCATCATCTGTTTGTAATGTGAAATGCTGAGTGATATCTCTCCAAGCTAGGTTCTTGTCACGATCAGATACAAAACTAATATTAGGAGCGGATATCTTCTACTTCCATTCACGAGCACTAACTAGGATCCTATCCCTTACAATGAACCCACATTGACTGACATATGTCTGAGCATGTGGTCCCAATGGTTTGCCAGTGTCGGTGTCAAATTCTGATATTATAAAACGGCCTTCTAATGGCTTTTTTAGCCCTCGAACTTTTCTACTCTTACCGGTGGTTGATGTAGATCCAGAGACCGGCTACATGAGTAGAAACACAATGATTAACAATAAATATACGTACGCATGCATCTATAAGAGATGATAGATAATCGAATATACCTCGCCAGTATTTTCTTGCACGACAATTTGTTGATCTTCAACCACCGGGATATTCAGGATATCCTCATAATCAGCAAAGTACTGACTCGTGTCATCTACATCCGCATTGGTGCCAGCGTTGATAATATCTGCCATTATGTCATCATTCAAGTTATCATTTAGAGCAGTCATTTGTATCTTCAAGATAACACATAGATAGAATTACTATGGCACATAACATAAGTACATGTGATAACACATATAGAATTACTAAATCCAATTAAATATAATAACACATAATATTTCATAAGGATAAACAATAATAAGGTATAGGCTTTGGAATCGAATCAAAAACACTTTCGATCCAAAAACATGGAAATAAGTACATGTATATATACACATAGAATGATACAATTTTCTCTCTCTCTCTCTCTCAACACATAGAATAAGTGCATATGTATATATCCCTAGATATGCATGTGATAACACATAGAATGTCTCTCTAGATACAATTTTCTCTCTCTCTCTCAACACATGGAAATAATTAAGTACATGTATATATACACATAGAAATAATTAAGTACATATATATGTAAACATATAGAATCTCTAGATAGAATTAATTACTAAATCTAATTAAACCTAACATATATACATAGATAGAATTACTAAATCAAAATTAAATCTAACACATATATAGAGAGATAGAATAATAATTACTAAATATATCAAAAACTATAATAAAAACTATCTAAAAACTATCTAAATAAAGTACTAATTAAATTTTAATACATTTAAATCTAATTAACATATATCAAAAACTATCTAAAAACTAAGAATAAACTACTAATTAAATTTCAATACATTTTAATCTAACATATATATCAAACACTACCTAAAAACTATCTAAAAAAATATCTAAAAAAGTATCTAAAAAAATATGGCCGAGCGCTATAGCTAGCAGGCTAGGGGCGGATGGCCATGGCGAGCGTGCTGGCCGACCACGGGGCCGAGCAGAGCGGTGCGAGGATGACGTACGACGAAGACGATCTCAACAGCCGTCGGGCGGGGCTCGACAATGAGGCTAGGCGAGGGTAGACGACGACGGTGGCGCGGCAGAGCTCGACGCAGTCGAGCGCGACAGAGACGAGATCGACGTTGTAGATCGAAAAATAGAAGATGAACAGAGGAACCGTTCGATATATATAGGCCGGGACTAAAGATCCTTTAGTCTCGGCTGGTAAGCCGAACTAGGACTAAAGGTCGAACCCTTTAGTCTTGGCTCGGCTTACCAGCCGGGACTAAAGGATCTTTAGTCCTGGTTGGTGTTACCAGCCGGGACTAAAGGTATTTTTGGGCGGGCAAGTCCACCCACCCTTTAGTCCCGGTTCATGGCCTGGGCCGGGACTGAAGGCTTGAAAATTTTGGCAGCCCGCCAAAGTAATTGGAAATGCCTGGGATTTTAATTTTGTTCTCCTTGTTTAATACTAATTAATTCTATAGCAACTTCAATACTTTGCAATATTTATTTTAAAAAATACTATTGATTAAATAATTATTTATTGTAAATAGGAAAATTTTGTAACCTAAAGTTTTTAATTTCTTTTATGAACATAGAATATAAATGTTACTAATACTAAGTATTTTGTTAATGCAAAAATATATTTGTAACTTAAAATTAATAAAACTAATATTATTCGATAGGAAATTTATTATCACATTATTGTAACGTCAATGTTTCAATTTTTTTCTCGGTTTTTTTGACCAAAATGACAGGAAATTTTTGTTGAACCTATAAAATAAAGAAAATGTAGTATTTTTATTCTACAACTTTTTCAAATGAAAAAATGACCTATATAAGGATTGTAGATCTTGATGAGTTGAACAAACTTAATATTCAAAACTTTTCAATTTGAGACAATCTAGGGTTCCGAAAACCAGTTTGTAGGCGTTGAAATTTAAAAATCATAAATTTGAGTCATCTAAACTTTCTCAAATGAAAAGTTGACCAAAACAACAATTGTATATCTTGATGAGCTGAACAAACTTGGTATTCAAAACTTTTCAATTTGAGACAATCTAGGGTTCCGAAAACTAGTTTGTAGGCGTCGAAATTTAAAAATCATAAATTTGAACCGTCCAAACTATCTCAAATGAAAAGTTGACCAAAACAACAATTGTAGATATTGATGATTTTAACAAACTAGGTATTCAAAACTTTTCAATAAGTCATTTAGAGTCCATAATACTAGAGTCAAAGTGTTGTTTTTTCATTTGACCAAATTTGACTTGGTCAAACTTGCTCAAATGAGACACTAAATGACCTCAGATGAAAAATCTCTGAATACCAAGTTTGATCATCTTAACAAGATCTACAATTATTACATAGATCATTTTCCCATTTGAGAAAGTTTTATCAAACACTAGTCACAAATTCTTGAATCTCATATAGACTTTCTAAAACTATGTCACACACTTGTGAAATTTGAACTACATTTTATTCAAACTTTTTCAAATGAAAAAATGGCCTATATAAATATTGTAGATCTTGATGAGCTGAACAAACTTGGTATTCAAAACTTTTTAATTTGAGACAATCTATGGTTCCGAAAACTAGTTTGTAGGCGTCAAAATTTAAAAATCACAAATTTGAATCATCCAAACTATCTCAAATGCAAAGTTGACCAAAACAACAATTGTATATCTTGATGATTTTAACAAACTTGGTATTCAAAACTTTTCAATTTGAAGTCATTTAGAGTTCATAATACTAGAGTCAAAGTGTTGTTTTTTCATTTGACCAAATTTGACTTGGTCAAACTTGCTCAAATGAGACACTAAATGACCTCAGATGAAAAATCTCTGAATATCAAGTTTGATCATCTCAGCAAGATCTACAATTGTTACATAGCTCATTTTTCTATTTAAGAAAGTTTTATCAAACACTAGTCATAATTTCTTGAATCTCATATAGATTTTCTAAAACTGTCACAACAGTGCATTGTTGTATCATGCGGGCACAATAGTGAATTTCTTCTTGACGTATGACCCTTGGTTATGATCTTGTCGTAACCATGGAGTGTCTTCATCATTTAACATGATACTTGGATCTTTCTTCACTATGAAGGGTGGAATTCGGACATTTCTTTCATAATCTTCTGACATGTCTGACTTGTCTTCAATTCCCACTATATTTATTTTCCTAGAAAGAACTATGTGGCGCTTTGCCTCATTGATCATTGAGTTGATGTCTTCATTTTTTCCTCTCTTTGATTTTGTAGACATGTCTTTCACATAGAACATCTGACTCACATCGGCAGCAAGGACGAATGGTTCATCTTTGTACCCAATATTATTGAGATCCACTGTTGTCATTCCATACTCTTTGTCGACTGTTACCCCTCCTACGGTCAGCTTCACCTATTGGCACCGGAACAAAGGGACTTTAAAATTAGGTGCATAGTCTAGTTCCCATATATCTTCTATGCGGCCATAATATGTTTGTATATTCCCATTTGGATCTATGCCATCTATGCGAACACCACTATTTTGATTGGTGCTCCTTTTATCTTGGGCAACTATGTAAAATGTATTCCCATTTATCTTATACCCTTGGTACGTGAAGATATGCCATGATGGTTGCCTAGCCAACAAATACAGTTGCTCATCAATATTGTCATCACCTTGATATTCTTTTCGCAACCAACCACTAAAACTTTCTATGTGCTGACGCCTAATCCAAGCTTCAGTCTTCCCTGGAAACTTGGATCGTAAGAACTCCTTATGTATCTTGATGTACGGATGCACCAATGACGAGTTCTGAAGAACTGTGTAGTGTGCTTTATTGAAATAATCGCCTTCCATGCCAATATATGTTTTCTTCCCTAAAGTTCCTTTACCACTGAGTCTCCTCTCGTGTCGCGATTCGGGAACGCCAATCGGGGCAAGGTCAGGAATAAAGTCAACACAAAACTCAATGACCTCCTCTGTTCCATAGCCCTAGGCGATGCTTCCTTCAGGCTTAGAATGGACTTTCACATATTTCTTCAAGACTCCTATAAACCTCTCAAAGGGGAACATGTTATGTAAGAACACAGGTCCAAGAATACTAATCTCCTTCACCAAATGAACTAGGAGGTGTGTCATGATATTAAAGAAGGATGGAGGGAACACCAACTCAAAGCTGACAAGACATTAAACCACATCATTCTGTAGAGTAGCTAGTTCCACTAGATTGATTGCCTTCTGAGAAATTGCATTGAGGAATGCACATAGCTTCACGGTGGCTAGACGTACATGTGGAGGTAGAATTCCTCTTAAAGCAACTAGAAGCAATTGCATCATAAGGACGTGGCAGTCGTGGGACTTTAAGTTTAGGAATTTCTTCTTTGGCACATTTATTATACCCTTTATATTGGAGAAGAATCCCGATGGGACCTTGATGCTGCTTAGACATTCGAACATGATGTCCCTCTCTTCTTTGCTAAGCGTGTAGCTAGCAGGACTTAAGTAATGACGTCCATCATCTGTCTTCTCTGGATGAAGGTTGTCTTGTTCTTTCATGCCCTACAAGTCCTGGTGTGCTTCAAGTGAATCCTTTGGCTTCCTGTATACACCCATGAATCCTAACAGGTTTACACAAAGATTCTTTGTCAGGTGCATCACGTCGATTGCATTGCGGACCTCTAGGACTTGCCAATAGGGTAGCTCCCAAAAGATAGACTTCTTCTTCCACATGGGTGTGTGTCCCTTAGCATCTTTGGGAACAGATACGCTGCCTTGTCCCTTTCCAAATACTACTTTCACATCCTTGACCATTGCGAGTACATCTTCCTCGGTTCGGTTATGAGGCTTCTTCCGGTGGTCTGGCTTACCTTTAAAATGCTTACCTTTCTTTCTTACTTGGTGATTCAAAGGAAGGAATCGACGATGGCCAAGGTACACGACCTTTCGACATCTTTTCAAATATATACTGTCAAGGTCATCAAAACAATGTGTGCATGCATTATATCCTTTGTTTGTCTGACCTAAAAGATTACTTAAAGCAGGCCAATCATTGATTGTTATGAACAACATTGCTCATAGGTCAAAGTGTTCTTGTTTGTACTCATCCCAGACACGTACACCTGGTTTGTTCCATAAAACTAGAAGTTCTTCAACTAATGGCTTAAGATAGACATCAATGTCATTGCCAGGTTGCCTCGGACTTTGGATGAGGATCGGCATCATAATAAACTTTCGCTTCATGCATAACCATGGAGGAAGGTTGTAGATACATAGAGTAACTGGCCAAGTGCTATGACTAGTACTCTACTCCCCAAAAGGATTCATACCATCTGTACTTAAGGCGAACCTTAAGTTTCTAGCCTCATTTGCAAACTCTGGAAATTCCCTGTCTATCGCTCTCCACTGGGACCCATCAACTGGGTGTCTCAGCATATTGTCTACCTTATAGTCTTCTTTATGCCACTGCAACAACTTTGCATGGTCTTTATTTCTGAACAAATGTTTTAAGCGTGGTATTATAGGAGCATACCACATAACCTTGGCAGGGATTTTCTTTCTAGGACGTTGTTCACCCTCGACGTCACCAGGATCATCTTGCCTGATCTTATACCGCGCTGCTTTACATACCGGGCATTCATCCAAATTCTCATATTCATTGCCATGGTAGAGGATGCAGTCATTAGGACATGCATGTATCTTCTGGATTTTTAATCCCAAAGGGCAGACAACCTTTTTTGCTTCGTACGTAGTGGTGGGCAGTTCATTTGGCTTCGGAAGCATCTTCTTTATGAGGTTCAATAAATTTCCAAATGCCTTGTCGGATACACCATTCTTTGCCTTCCACTGTAGCAATTCCAGTGTTGTACCCAACTTTTTTTTGCCCCTCTTCGGCCGTCGGGTATAGCAACTTCCTGTGATCCTCAAGCATGCACTCGAACTTAACTTTCTCTTTTTCACTTTCGCATTCTTGTTGTGCATCACGAATGGCATCGCCAAGAGCATCACCGAGATTATCTTCTACCACTACCTCTTCTTCATCTCCCCCCATTGTAGTATCATCAAAGGCACTATACTGAGCAATAATGTCATCAATGTCTAAATCTTCTCCTTCACCTTCTTCCATCATGACCCCGCTTTCTCCATGCTTAGTCCAACATATATAGTTTGACATGAAACCTGACTTAAGCAAATGTGAATGAAGACTCATTGAGCTTGAATATTCCATTAAATTCTTACATATGGCACATGGACAGCACATAAACCATCCCGCTTATTTGCCTCGGCCACATCTAAGAAATAGTGCACGCCCTCAATAAAGTCTTGGGAGCGGCGATCGGCATTGTACATCCAATGGCGTGACATAATCTGCATTACACGACAAATTATGAAAACCTTGAACATAATTAAGTATTTTATTACACAACATAGATGACACACACACGGTTGATTAATTAACTAAGCCTGGCTACAACGTAAGCAATCCCAACTATCACTAAACAAACTAAAACTACAATGCACTTCAGTAACATAATTATTTCATAACCATACCCAACTAAAATAGATAAATCATTCTTCTGTTGAATATCAATAAGCTTCTCCTACTGGCTCATTGCCTCATCATCAGCAGCCGCTACCTCAAGCGCACCCAAATTCTACACGTATGTAGCATAATCTTCCTCCCAGTACCAACCATCGCATCCATTGCCCTCCCACCGAAATTAAAGCCAAAAAATATTTAGTCAAAAATATTCAAGAAAAGCAGGTCAATTAGCCATAATAATCAAATGCGTAAGAAACTCATATCGCGATCCAGGCACTTGTAGAAAACATGACCCTTGTTGGGTCCCTGTCTCTTGACTCGGTACTCCATCACAATCTTCTGCTTACACTTGCCACAGATAATGAGAGGGAGTTCTAGCCTCAGTCGTTTCGCAACCGAACGAGAGGCCGAGGATTCGATCCTAGTTGTCATCTACTTTCTATACTTATTTTTGCAAAGTAGTGTAAATTTCACATTTTCTAAAATAATATATTTAAACAAAACTAAAATTATTTATTTATCTAACTAAACCATGAAATATGTACTATGTATAATAGTAAAATACCAAACTATCAAGTGATTTTACTATTGTAAATCATCATGTGATTTTGAGCTAAAATGACATAGAAATCACATAGCTCAAAAACATGTTTCAATAAATAACCATCCATACTAGTTGACCTTGCTTACGTGATCATCTTGGCGAGCATTTCTCCACCGGACGGGACCGTACTTGGCCAAGGAAGAGCTCCCATTCTACGAGGAAGGTTACACGGTCTTCCACGACCGTTGCCGCTCTCCCTCGTAGAATCAAAGCTCCTCCTTGATGTCTATTACCGCTCAGCAGAGAACATGCTCGCCGAGATGAACATGGTCCGCAAGTTCAACTAGTATGGATTTTCTATAATTTTCTAACTATTTTCTAAGTTTTTCATTTCATGGAAAAATTAATTATAAAAAATAAAAGGCACGATTTCTAAGTATTTCATTTTATGGGAAAAATAATTCTAAGTGACCTGCTCGATATCGGCGAGCTCGCGGACGTTTAGGTTGCCGAGGATAGTAACATTTGTAGATGATATTTGTAGGTCTAAAGTTATCAAATATCCATCAAATTATAGCTCAAAAACATGTTTCAATAAATAACCATCCGTACTAGTTGACCTTGCTTACATGATCATCTCGGCGAGTATTTCTCCACTGGACGGCACCGTACTTGGCCAAGGAAGAGCTCCGATTCTACGAGGAAGGGAACACGGTCTTCCACGACCGTTGTCGCTCTCCCTCGTAAAATCAAAGCTCCTCCTTGACGTCCGTTACCGCTCGGTAGAGAACATGCTCGCCGAGCTGAACACGGTCCGCAAGTTCAACTAGTACGGATTTTCTATAATTTTCTAACTATTTTCTAAGTTTTTTATTTCATGGAAAAATTAATTCTAAGATCACGTAAGCCACCAGGGACGAGAATGGCGCGTGCTCCAGCGAGGACGAGCGAGGCGTGATTTTGATGAACTAATTTAACTTTTGTTTATCCAAACATATATGCAAATCATCATGTGATTTTGAGCTAAAAATGACATATAAAATTATAATAAAGTCCAACATATAAAGTTACACATGCATCTACATCGCAAAATGAGATAAGCTACTGATAAAACATAAGAGGATTAAGTTTGTTACCTTCAAAATTGAAGAGCAACACCAATGGAGGGGGAGAGAGCAAGAACAACAGCAAGCTGAAGAACAGAGGCAGTGAGTTTGAATGTAATGGCTCAGGCTCGGGGAGGAAGAAATGAGTTGGTCTATAGGCCGGGATAATTAGTCCCGGTTAGGAGGCCAAACCGGGACTAAAGATTAATCTTTATTCCCAGGGCATCACCCAAACCGGGACTAAAAGCTTTAGTCCCGGCTGGTATTACCAACCGGGACTAAAGGTAAACCTTTAGTCCCGGTTGGTAATACCAGCCGGGACTAAAGATCACTACCCCACGGACGACCGTTGGGCAGGAACCTTTAGTCCCGGTTGGTATTACCAACCGGGACTAAAGGATCCTTTAGTCCCGGGGGCAAAAAAAATATCGAGGCTAATGCCAAATTAGGACATCGTTCTAAAGTCTGTTCTCTAGTAGTGTTATGGAGATGCCCATGTAAATAAAATTTATACAGGTGGTGGCTTAAGTAAGACACACATGAAAAAAGCTTTTCACTAGCAGTCTTCGTTGCGTGCCTATGGTAATTGCCCATTTCCACAGGCGCTGGCCAACATGCGGCTGGCTGAATGCCTGTGTGAAGGCTTTTTTGCTTAATCTCCAATCTGAGATTGGATTGAATTAAGAGATTGACAGAGATTTTCACTTGTAGGGGATAAAATCCTCTCTCAATCCCCTCGAATTAATTGGAGCTAATCGAATAAGCCCTGGATGCTTTAGTACCCGTCTCTAAATATCTTTTATGATGAAATGTAAGTGTGTCAACATATACCCGATATTTGGAAGATGCATTTATTGATTTTGCTGAAACAAATGGATACATTGCAACGCCTATTGTTTGCAGCAGCAGCTGTTATGACAGTCGCTCAGAGAGAAGCAGTGAAACAATGGCCGTGATGATAGCGGTGAGCATGGGCCCATAAAGCCTTCAACTGAAACATATAGTAGAAAAAAAAGTTTGTTCACCTTATTAATATGAACTAGTCAAGAAATAATGCAGAGTAAGTATAAAGGCGAGAGGGTGTTTTACACTCGTTGATTGATTGAGAAAATGGAAAGGTGGTGATCATGATGGCCAGAACATGGAACGCAGCGGTGGTCAAGTACATAATCCTAGTTGTTTTGCTCTTAATGAGCATCATGAGGAACAGAACAATATTTGCTTTTTGTTAGGATTATTAGAATGTATGTGTATTCTCTGTTTGTCAAAATGTTTACAGAAAAGCACAACCCGTGTCCATATCATAAACCCCTATAAACTTTGAGTTTATTTTACACATAACTTATCTCTATCTACATAATATAACCCTATCTCTATCTCTATATCTATATCTGGGGAAGCTATTCACAACCACTAACCGACAGTGATATATCACCGCTAGGTCAAGGCACAAACCTTGCAGCTCATTCTACGACCCGATAGTGATATTTTCATATCACAGCCGGATTTTATTTTGACCCAGCGTTGTACTCTATCGTTGGATCCACCTAATCTTCAAATTGATTTATTCTCTACCGATGGATCCACCTACAAACAATGCTTCTAGTTATAAAATCAGCATCCAAACATTGAAACTCAAGATATCACTGTCTGGTCATGTTCCAACCCGTCAGTGTGATCCTCATGCTCATGGATATCACTGTCCACTCATGCTTTGACCTGATAGAGATAGCCTATTATCCATGTCAGGTCAACAAACTGACAGTGATAGGCCACCCCCATCACTCTCTATTATCCTCAGTGAGAAACAATTCCGATGATGAACGCGCGTTCCAACCCGGCCGTGATTGTGTGCTCTGCACTACTAGAGAACAGACTTTAGAACGATGTCCCAATTTAGCATTAGCCTCGGCATTTTTTGCCCCCGGGACTAAAGGACCCTTTAGTCCCGGTTAGTAATACCAACCGGGACTAAAGGTCCTTGCCCAACGGTCGTCCGCAGGACAGGGATCTTTAGTCCCGGCTGGTATTACCAACCGGGACTAAAGGTTTACCTTTAGTCCCGGTTGGTAATAACAACTGGGACTAAAGCTTTTAGTCCTGGTTTGGGTGACGCCCCGGGAATAAAAATTAATCTTTAGTCCCGGTTTGGACCCCTAACTGGGACTAATTATTCCGGCCTATAATTCAGCTCATTTCTTCCTCCCCGAGCCCGAGCCATTCCATTCAAACTCACTGCCTCTGTTCTTCAGCTTGCTGTTGTTCTTGCTCTCTCCCCCTCCATTGGTGTTGCTCTTCGATTTTGGAGGTAACAAACTTAATCCTCTTATGTTTTGTCAGTAGCTTATCTCATTTTGCGATGTAGATGCATGTGTAACTTTATATGTTGGACTTTATTATGATTTTATATGTCATTTTTAGCTCAAAATCACATGATGATTTGCATATATGTTTGGATAAACAAAAGTTAAATTAGTTCATCAAAATCACACCTCGCTCGTCCTCGCTGGAGCACGCGACATCCTCGTCCCCGGTGGCTTACGTGATCTTATAATTAATTTTTCCATGAAATAAAAAACTTAGAAAATTGTAGAAAATCCGTACTAGTTGAACTTGCGGACCGTGTTCATCTCGGCAAGCATGTTCTCTGCCGAGCGGTAACGGACGTCAAGGAGGAGCTTTGATTCTACGAGGGAGAGCAGCAACAGTCGTGGAAGACCGTGTTCCCTTTCTCGTAGAATCGGAGCTCTTCCTTGGCCAAGTACGGTGCCGATCGGTGGAGAAATGCTCACGAGATGATCACGTAAGCAAGGTCAACTAGTACGGATGGTTATTTATTGAAACATGTTTTTGAGCTATAATTTGATGGATATTTGATAACTTCAGACCTACAAATGTCATCTACAAATGTTACTATCCTCGGCAACCTAAACGCCCACGAGCTCGCCGATATCGAGCAGGTCACTTAAAATTATTTTTTCTATGAAATGAAATACTTAGAAATCATGCCTTTTATTTTTTAGAATTAAATTTTCCATGAAATGAAAAACTTAGAAAATGGTTAGAAAATTATAGAAAATCCGTACTAGTTGAACTTACGGACCGTGTTCAGGTCGGCGAGCATGTTCTCTGTCGAGCGGTAACGGACGTCAAGGAGGAGCTTTGATTCTACGAGGGAGAGCGGCAACGGTCGTGGAAGGACCGTGTTCCCTTTCTCGTAGAATCGGAGCTCTTCCTTGGCCAAGTACGGTGCCGTCCGGTGGAGAAATGCTGGCTGAGTTGATCACGTATGCAAGGTCAACTAGTACGGATGGTTATTTATTGAAACATGTTTTTGAGCTATAATTTAATGAATATTTGATAACTTCATACCTACAAATGTCATCTACAAATGTTACTATCCTCGGCAACCTAAACGTCCGCGAGCTCGCCGATATCGAGCAGGTCACTGGGAATTATTTTTTCCATGAAATGAACTACTTAGAAATCATGCCTTTTTTTAGAATTAAATTTTCCATGAAATGAAAAACTTAGTAAATAGTTAGAAAATTATAGAAAATCCGTACTAGTTGAACTTGCGGACCGTGTTCAGCTCAGCCAACATGTTCTCTGCCGAGCTGTAACGGACGTCAAGGAGGAACTTTGATTCTACGAGGGAGAGCGGCGACGGTCGCGAAAGACCGTGTTCCCTTTCTCGTAGAATCGGAGCTCTTCCTTGGCCAAGTACGGTGCCGTCCGGTGGAGAAATGATGGCCGAGATGATCACGTAAGCAAGGTCAACTAGTACGGATGGTTATTTATTGAAACATGTGAAATCCGTACTATTTTTGTTTAAATATATCATTTTAGAAAATATGAAATTTACACTAGTTTGCAAAAATAAGTATAGAAAGTAGATGACAACTAGTACTGGATCCTCGGCCTCTCGTTCGGTTGCGAAACGACTGAGGCCAGAACTCCCTCTCATTATCTGCGGCAAATGTAAGCAGAAGATTATGATGGAGTACCGAGTCAAGAGACAGGGACCCAATAAGGGTCGTGTTTTCTACAAGTGCCCGGATCGCGATGTGAGTTTCTTACGCATTTTATAATTATGGCTAATTGACCTGCTTTTCTTGAATATTTTTGACTAAATATTTTTTGGCTTTAATTTCAGTGAAAGGGCAATGGATGCGATGGTTGGTACTAGGAGGAAGATTATGCTACATACGTGCAGAATTTGGGTGCGCTTGAGGTAGTGGCTGATGATGATGATGAGGCAGTGAGCCAGCAGAAGAAGCTTATTGATATTCAACAGAAGAATGATTTGTCTGTTTTAGTTGCGTACGATCATGAAATAATTATGTTACTAAAGTGCATTGTAGTTTTAGTTTGTTTAGTGATAGTTGGGATTACTTACGTTGTAGCCAGGCTTAGTTAATTAATCAACCGTGTGTGTCATTTATGTTGTGTAATAAAATACTTAATTATGTTCAAGGTTTTCATAATTTGTCGTGTAATACAGATTATGTCACGTCATTGGATGTACAATGCCGATCGCCGCTCCTAAGACTTTATTGAGGGCTTGCACTATTTCTTAGGTGTGGTCTAGACAAATAAGCAGGATGATTTCATGTGCTGTCCATGTGCCCTATGTAAGAATTTAAAGGAATATTCAAGCTCAATGAGTCTTCATTCACATTTGCTTAAGTCAGGTTTCATGTCAAACTATATATGTTAGACTAAGCATGGAGAAAGCGGGGTCATGATGGAAGAAGGTGAAAGAGAAGATTTAGACATTGATGACATTATGGCTCAGTATGGTGCCTTTGATGATACTACAATGGGGGGAGATGAAGAAGAGGTAGCGATAGAAGATGATCTCGGTGATGCTCTTGGCGATGTCATTCATGATGCACAACAAGAATGGGAAAGTGAAAAAGAGAAAGTTAAGTTCGAGCGCATGCTTGAGGATCATAGGAAGTTGCTATACCCGATGGCCGAAGAGGGGCAAAAAAAGCTGGGTACAACACTGGAATTGCTACAGTGGAAGGCAAAGAATGATGTATCCGACAAGGCATTTGGGAATTTATTGAACCTCATAAAGAAGATGCTTCCGAAGCCAAATGAATTGCCCACCACTATGTACGAAGCAAAAAAGGTTGTCTGCCCTTTGGGATTAAAAATCCAGAAGATACATGCATGTCCTAATGACTGCATCCTCTACCATGGCAATGAATACGAGAATTTGGATGAATGCCCGGTATGTAAAGCATCGCGGTATAAGATCAGGCGCGATGATCCTGGTGACATCGAGGGTGAACAACATCCTAGAAAGAAAATCCCTGCCATGGTTATGTGGTATGCTCCTATAATACCATGCTTAAAACGTTTGTTCAGAAATAAAGACCATGCAAAGTTGTTGCGGTGGTATAAAGAAGATCGTAAGGTAGACAATATGCTGAGACACCCAGCTGATGGGTCCCAGTGGAGAGCGATAGATAGGGAATTTCCAGAGTTTGCAAATGAGGCTAGAAACTTAAGGTTCGCCTTAAGTACAGATGGTATGAATCCTTTTGGAGAGCAGAGCACTAGTCATAGCACTTGGCCAGTTACTCTATGTATCTACAACCTTCCTCCATGGTTATGCATGAAGCGGAAGTTCATTATGATGCCGATCCTCATCCAAGGTCTGAGGCAACCTGGCAACGATATTGATGTCTATCTGAAGCCATTAGTTGAAGAACTTCTAGTTTTATGGAACAAACCAGGTGTACGTGTTTGGGATGAGTACAAACAAGAACACTTTGACCTACGAGCAATGTTGTTCATAACCATCAATGATTGGCCTGCTTTAAGTAATCTTTCAGGTCAGACAAACAAAGGATATAATGCATGCACACATTGTTTTGATGACCTTGACAGTATATATTTGAAAAGATGTCGAAAGGTCGTGTACCTTGGCCATCGTCGATTCCTTCCTTTGAATCACCAAGTAAGAAAGAAAGGGAAGCATTTTAAAGGTAAGCCAGACCACCGGAAGAAGCCTCATAACCAAACCGGGGAAGATGTACTCGCAATGGTCAAGGATGTGAAAGTAGTATTTGGAAACGGACAAGGTAGTGAATCTGTTCCCAAAGATGCTAAGGGACACGCACCCATGTGGAAGAAGTCCATCTTTTGGGAGCTACCCTATTGGCAAGTCCTAGAGGTCCACAATGCAATCGACGTGATGCACCTAACAAAGAATCTTTGTGTGAACCTGTTAGGATTCATGGGTGTGTACGGGAAGCCAAAGGATTCACTTGAAGCACGCCAGGACTTGCAGGGCATGAAAAAACGAGACAACCTTCATCCAGAGAAGACAGATGATGGACGTCATTACTTAAGTCCTATTAGCTACATGCTTAGTAAAGAAGAGAGGGACAGCATGTTCGAATGTCTAAGCAGCATCAAGGTCCCATCGGGATTCTCCTCCAATATAAAGGGTATAATAAATGTGTCAGATAAGAAATTCCTAAACTTAAAGTCCCACGACTGCCATGTGCTTATGACGCAATTGCTTCCAGTTGCTTTAAGAGGAATTCTACCTCCAAATGTACGTCTAGCCACCGTGAAGCTATGTGCATTCCTCAATGCAATTTCTCAGAAGGCAATCAATCCAGTGGAACTAGCTACTCTACAGAATGATGTGGTTCAATGTCTTGTCAGCTTTGAGTTGGTGTTCCCTCCATCCTTCTTTAATATCATGACACACCTCCTAGTTCATTTGGTGAAGGAGATTAGTATTCTTGGACCTGTGTTCTTACATAACATGTTCCCCTTCGAGAGGTTTATGGGAGTCTTGAAGAAATATGTGAAAGCCCGTTCTAAGCCTGAAGGAAGCATCGCCCAGGGCTATGGAACAGAGGAGGTCATTGAGTTCTGTGTTGACTTTATTCCTGACCTTGCCCCGATTGGCGTTCCCGAATCACGACACGAGGGGAGACTCAGTGGTAAAGGAACTTTAGGGAAGAAAACATATATCGGCATGGAAGACGATTATTTCAATAAAGCACACTACACAGTTTTTCAGAACTCGTCATTGGTGCATCCGTACATCGAGATACATAAGGAGTTCTTACGATTCAAGTTTCCACGGAAGACTAAAGCTTGGATTAGGCGTCAGCACATGGAAAGTTTCAGTGGTTGGTTGCAAAAAGAATGTCAAGGCGATGACAATATTGATGAGCAACTGTATTTGTTGGCTAGGCAGCCATTGTGGCATATCCTCACGTACCAAGGGTACGAGATAAATGGGAATACATTTTACACAGTTGCCCAAGATAAAAGGAGCACCAATCAAAATAGTGGTGTTCGCATAGATGGCACAGATCCAAATGGGAATATACAAACATATTATGGCCGCATAGAAGAGATATGGGAACTAGACTACGCACCTAATTTTAAAGTCCCTTTGTTCCGGTGCCAATGGGTGAAACTGACCGGAGGACGGGTAACAGTCGACAAAGAATATGAAATGACAACAGTGGACCTCAACAATATTGGGTACAAAGAGGAACCATTCGTCCTTGCTGCCGATGTGAGTCAGGTGTTCTATGTGAAAGACATGTCTACAAAATCAAAGAGAGGAAAAAACGAAGACATCAACTCAATGATCAATGAGCCAAAGCGCCACATAATTCTTTCTGGGAAAATAAATATAGTGGGAATTGAAGACAAGTTAGACATGTCAGAAGATTACGAAAGAAATATCCGAATTCCACCCTTCATAGTGAAGAAAGATCCAAGCATCATGTTAAATGATGAAGACACTCCATGGTTACGACAAGATCATAACCAAGGGACATATGTCAAGAAAAAATTTACTGTTGTGCCTGCATGATACAACGATGCATGTTTAATATATTATGTTTTTGGGACGGATATTATGTAATATGTTATGCAAGTTTGACCAAGTCAAATTTGGTCAAATGAAAAAACAACACTTTGACTCTAGTATTATAAACTCTAAATAACTTCAAATTGAAAAGTTTTGAATACCAAGTTTGTTAAACTCAAAAAGATCTACAATTGTTGTTTTGGTCAACTTTCCATTTGAGAAAGTTTGGATGAGTCAAATTTGTGATTTTTAAATTTCGACGCCTACAAACTAGTTTTCGAAACCCTAGATTGTCTCAAATTGAAAAGTTTTGAATACCAAGTTTGTTCACCTCATCAATATCTACAATCCTTATATAGGCCATTTTTTCATTTGAGAAAGCTTGAACAAAATGTAGTTCAAATTTCACAAGTGTGTGACATAGTTTTAGAAAGTCTATATGAGATTCAAGAAGTTGTGACTAGTGTTTGATAAAAATTTCTCAAATGAGAAAATGAGCTATGTAACAATTGTAGATCTTGCTAAGATGATCAAACATGGTATTCAGAGTTTTTTCATCTGAGGTCATTTACTGTCTCATTTGAGTAAGTTTGACCAAGTCAAATTTGGTCAAATGAAAAAACAACACTTTGACTCTAGTATTATGAATTCTAAATGACTTCAAATTGAAAAGTTTTGAATACCAGGTTTGTTAAACTCAAAAAGATCTACAATTGTTGTTTTGGTCAACTTTCCATTTGAGAAAGTTTGGAAGGTTCAAATTTGTGATTTTTAAATTTCGACGCCTACAAACTAGTTTTCGGAACCCTAGATTGTCTCAAATTGAAAAGTTTTGAATACCAAGTTTGTTCATCTCATCAATATCTACAATCCTTATATAGGCCATTTTTTTCATTTGAGAAAGCTTGAACAAAATGTAGTTCAAATTTCACAAGTGTGTGACATAGTTTTAGAAAGTTTATATGAGATTCAAGAAGTTGTAACTAGTGTTTGAAAAAATTTCTCAAATGGGAAAATGAGCTATGTAACAATTGTAGATCTTGCTGAGATGATCAAACTTGGTATTCCGAGTTTTTTCATCTGAGGTCATTTAGTGTCTCATTTGAGCAAGTTTGACCAAGTCAAATTTGGTCAAATGAAAAACAACACTTTGACTTTAGTATTATGAACTCTAAATGACTTCAAATTGAAAAGATTTTAATACCAAGTTTGTTAAACTCAAAAAGATCTACAATTATTGTTTTGGTCAACTTTCCATTTGAGAAAGTTTGGATGGTTTAAATTTATGATTTTTAAATTTCGACGCCTACAAACTAGTTTTCGGAACCCTAGATTGTCTCAAATTGAAACGTTTTGAATACCAAGTTTGTTCATCTCATCAATATCTACAATCCTTATACAGGCCATTTTTTCATTTGAGAAAGCTTGAACAAAATGTAGTTCAAATTTCACAAGTGTGTGACATAGTTTTAGAAAGTCTATATGAGATTCAAGAAGTTGTGACTAGTGTTTGATAAAAATTTCTCAAATGGGAAAATGAGCTCTGTAACAATTGTAGATCTTGCTGAGATGATCAAACTTGGTATTCATAGTTTTTTCATCTGAGGTCATTTAGTGTCTCATTTGAGCAAGTTTGACTAAGTCAAATTTGGTCAAATAAAAAAACAACACTTTGACTCTAGTATTATGAACTCTAAATGACTTCAAATTGAAAAGTTTTGAATACCAAGTTTGTTAAACTCAAACAGATCTACAATTGTTGTTTTGGTCAACTTTCCATTTGAGAAAGTTTGAATGGTTCAAATTTGTGATTTTTAAATTTCGATGCCTACAAACTAGTTTTTGGAACTCTAGATTGTCTCAAATTGAAAAGTTTTGAATACCAAGTTTGTTCATCTCATCAATATCTACAATTCTTATATAGGCCATTTTTTTATTTGAAAAAGTTGTAGAATAAAAAAATACTACATTTTCTTTATTTTTATAGGTTCAACAAAAATTTCCTGTCAATTTTGGTCAAAAACCGAGAAAAAATTGAAACATTGACGTTACAATAATGTAATAATAAATTTCCTATCGAATAATATTAGTTTTATTAATTTTAAGTTACAAATATATTTTTGCATTAACAAAATACTTAGTATTAGTAACATTTATATTCTATATTCATAAAAGAAATTAAAAACTTTAGGTTACAAAATTTTCCTATTTACAATAAATAATGAGTTAATCAATAGTATTTTTTAAAATAAATATTGCAAAGTATTGAAGTTGCTATGGAATTAATTGATTAACCTAGTATTAAACAAAATCAAAATCCCAGGCCTTTCCAATTACGCTGGCGGGTTGCCAAAATTTTCAGGCCTTCAGTCCCGGCCTAGGCCAAGAACCGGGACTAAAGGGTGGGCGGCAATTTCGGTGCCCGCCAAAAATACTTTTAGTCCCAGCTGGTAACACCAACCGGGACTAAAAAGCCTTTAGTCCCGACTTGTAAGGCGATCTGGGACTAAAGGGTTGGACCTTTAGTCCCGGTTGGTCTTACCAGCCGGGACTAAATGTCCTTTAGTCCTGGCTGGTGTTACCAGCCGGGACTAAAGGGTCCCGGCCTATATATATCGAACGGTTTCATCTTCTACTTTTCGATCTACACGTCGATCATCGCCGCCGCCACCACCATCTTCAATCTCGCCTCCGTCGCCAGCCCCGCCCGGCCGTACGTCGAGCTCGTCTCTACTGCGCCGCCATCGTCTTCTACCCCCACCCGGCCGCGCCATCCGCCCGGCCCACATCGCGCGTCATCTCTCCACCGCATCCCATCTCCGCCGCCCCATCCGAGCCCTCCGTCACCGACCGCTTCCCGCCCGGCCTCGTCGTCGAGCCCCGCCGTCTCCGCCGTACGTCGTCCTCGCGCGAGGTGCTCAGCTCGGCCCCGTGGCCGGCCAGCACGCCCTGCCCGGCCCGCGCCATCCGCCGCCCCAGCCTGCTAGCTAGCTAGCTGCTCTCGACCATATATATGTTAGATTAAAATGTTAGATTTAATTAGTAGTTTAATGTTAGCTGCCCTCGCCAGTATTAAAATGTTAGATAGTTTTTGATATATATGTTAGATTAAAATGTATTAAAATTTAATTAGTAGTTTATTGTTAGTTTTTTAGATAGTTTTTGATATATGTTAGATTTAAATGTATTAAAATTTAATTAGTACTTTATTTAGATAGTTTTTAGATAGTTTTTTATTATAGTTTTTGATATATGTTAGATTAAAATGTATTATCTATTACTAGTTTATCTAATTTCATGTTATATTTATTTAATTGGATTTAGTAATTATATATTCTATCTCTCTATATATATCTAGAGAGAGATTCTATATGTATACATATGTACTTAATTATTTCTATATGTATATATACATGTACTTATTTTCATGTGTTGAGAGAGAAAGAAAATTATATCTAGAGAGACATTCTATGTGTGTTATCACATGCATATCTAGAGATATAGACATATGCACTTATTTCTATATGTTGAGAGAGAGAGAAAATATATTGTATCATTCTATGTGTATATATATACATGTACTTATTTCCATGTTTTTGAATCGAAAGTGTTTTTGATTCGATTCCAAAGCCTATACCTTATTATTGTTTATCCTTATGAAATATTATGTGTTATTATATTTAATTGGATTTAGTAATTCTATATGTGTTATCACATGTACTTATGTTATGTACCATATTAATTCTATCTATGTGTTATCTTGAAGATACAAATGGCTACTCCGGATGATAACTTGAGTGATGACATAATGACGGATATTATCAATGCCGGCACCAATGTGGATGTAGATGACACGAGTCAGTACTTTGCTGATTATGAGGATATCCTGAATATGCCGATGGTTGAAGATCAACAAATTGTCGCGCAAGAAAATACTGACGAGGTATATATTCGATTATCTATCATCTCTTATAGATGCATGCGTACGTATATTTGTTGTTAATCGTTGTGTTTCTACTTATGTAGCCGGTCTCTGGATCTACATCAACCACCGACAAAAGTAGGAAAGTCCGAGGGCCAAAAAAGCCATTAGAGGACCGTTTCATAATATCAGAATTCGACACCGACACCAGCAAACCATTGGGACCACATGCTCAGACATATGTCAATCAATGTGGGTTCATTGTAAGGGATAGGATCCCAGTTAGTGCTCATGAATGGAAGCAGAAGATATCCACTCCTAATGTTAGTTTTGTATCTGATCGTGACAAGAACCTAGCTTGGAAAGATATCACTCAGCATTTCACATTACAAGCAGATGATGCTTTGAAGGAGCTAGTGAGGGTTTGGACAATGAAGAAGATGGCAACATTGTTCCAGAGTTGGAAGAAGACATTGTATAAAAAGTTTATCTTGAAGAATGCTACGCCGGATTTCAATGCTAAGGCGTTTGTCAAGTTGGAGTCCTATTGGGATGCCTTCATAGAATACAAGACATCTCAAGACAGTGAGGAACGTGTGATGAGGAATCGGCAGAATGCCCGACAAAAGCAATACCATCATCGTATGAGATCAGGTGGTTATAGGAGTGGTATTCCCAAGTGGCAGAACCTAGAAGCCGAGATTACTGCCAAGGGAATCATACCTGAAACAATAGAGAAGAACTAGCCTCAACGCGTGAAGAATTGGTTCTACGCTCATGGGGGAAGCCTAGACCCAGACACTAGCAAGCTAATTTTTGGCCAAAAAATTGAGAGAGCAACACAGAGACTAGCTCGTGCTAGGGAAGAAGCTGATAGTGGTGTTTTCAAGCCCAACAGAGAGAATGATGAATTGACATATGTCCTAGAGAATCCTGAACACGGTGGTCGAACAAGAGGCTATGGGGCGGTTCCGTGGCTACACGCATTCCCAGTAGACAAGGATACTCACAGAAGCCGCCAGAGAAAGAAGGATGAGGAGGCAGAACGAATTCGAGCATTAGAGCAATTTGTTGATGAGTCACGACAAGCATTGCTTGAATCACGTGAACGAGAAAAATCTCTTGAGGCAAGAATGCAGGAGGAGATCAAGAGGCAAGTGCAGCTAGCAATGAGTCAAATGCAATCGCAATCAACGCCGGGAGTCACCATTAGCCCCGTTGGTCAGATGAAAAGCAGTTGTGCTTCTATGGAGCTGCCAGTTATTCAAGATGACGCTGGGTTGCGCTTCCCTGTTGATGACATTACCGAGCCTCTAACAACATGTGAGCTGCACATTCCAGATGGTAATAATGCATCAATCATGGTGGCTATCGGGATTGTATCTCCAATAGACCGAACGAAGACACCAAGAATCCATGGGTCAGTTATTCAACCTGGATATGCTAGCGTCTCGGTCGATAGAGTGCTCAAAGGTTATAGCAATGTTCCTCTTGACATTAAAGGCGGTGATGGGGAGAAGACACTAGGAGAAGCAGAGAAGACATTTATTCAATGGTGCAAATGCTTCATCATCATTCCTGGGGTGCCACCGCTTCCCCTACCTCACCCTAGGTATGAATGAAAGTGAATGAAATATTATTTTCCATTAATTTTCTATTGGCTTCAAAAATAATTGACACACAACTTGTTTTTGTAGCTGGGTCTCCCCCTAGCCTAGCCTAATCATTCATTCCCCATCTCATCACAGCGTCGTGGGGGGCGAGACGACTTCATCCCCACGGCGATCGCCAACTCCTACACCGGCCCCATCGCCTCCACAACGATCTCCAACTCCTACACCGGCCCCACCGCCTCCACAACGATCTCCAACGCCTCCACGCCGGTCTCCACCAACATCGGCCTCATCGCCTCCACGCTGGTCTCCAACACCGCCCCACCCCCTCCACAACGACGCACTACAAAGACGTCTAAGGTCCCGGCGGCAAAGAAGACCCCGAGAAAAAGAGTTATTTCTCAAGAAATACTTCCTGAAAAGACTGATAAGCAAATAGTAGCTGAAGAAGACAAAAAAGTGACAGATTTTTTATAGATATCAAAAACAAGAGTCAAGCGAAGCTTAAGGAGAAGCCGTATTTTTACATACCATGAGATGTGCTGAGGCAGAAGGTCGATGCTCACAAGAAAAAGATGATTGAACTTCGTAAGCCTTCGCCACTATCAAACTATGACCGCTCCCTCGTGAAGTCACATGATGCAGATAAGAAAAGGAAAAGAGCATCAGGGAAGGATGTCCCACAGCTCGGACAACAGAAGCAACCAATGCAAAATCTTGTTGTTGCTAATGAATATGGTTCCAACATAGAAGTCTATCGACTAGACAACTCTGAAGAAGTGTTGGTTCAAGCCCTTAATGTTTTTTTTAAAGATACTGGTTTAACCTTGGATCAATTGACAGGCAAAGCTCCAATCCAGAACCTAGAAGTTGATACCTGGAAGACTTATAAATATGGCAAAAGTCTGTACAACCCTGCGGCTCTGAATGAATTGGGTACGCAAATGTACTTGCTCAACAAGTGGTACATGCAGGCGTGTGGCAGGGGTGAGCAGTGGATCTTTGTCAGATTTAGAGACCATCATTACTTCCGTGGCAATGACATCTTACATATTAGTTTCGAAGAATTGCATCAACTATTCCACTTGGACGCTCTGGACAAATCAATCATTAGCTCCTTTTGTTTGTAAGTGATTCTTACTTTTATTTAATAAACTCACTTCCATGTGTACGTGTATATAATTATCCTCACATGTAACTTATATTTATATACAGACTCTAGATGTCAGAGCTCCAAAGAATACAATACACCAGTGTTGGCTTCATTGATCCTTATATCGTATTCAAAACCGATATTATTGTCAAGGAGCACTGGGTATCTGAAGCACAGACGAATATCATGAGGTTCTTTGTGAAGCAGCACGACAAGACAACAATACTTTTCCCGTACAACTTTGAGTAAGTGTTAATAATAATGTAGTCTACACATTTTATGTAATATCAATACAACTTATATGCATGTACGTGTGTGTATAAACCAATGCAGGTTTCACTGGATACTCATTGTCATTGAGTTAAACTCAAGTCGGTTAGTAATCTTGGACTCATTGAGAAAAGAGCGGGCACTATACCAAGATATGATAGACATTATCCAGGGGTAATTTCGATCTCTCGCGCACAACTATTATTCAATAGACTTTGCCATAATTTATTAACGATCGTACATTATTGGTCGCATAGGGTTTGAAAAGAGTTTATTTGGCAACACCGCAAGGATTGCAAGGCACTCCTTAATATAGTTGAAATACCAGTAAGTTGTACTATATATACTTCCCCACGTGTTTAATTACTATATCGTACTTCAATTTACGTGTGAGATGATGAGAATAATCTTCTTCTCGTACAGTGGTATTTGCGGCAAGAACTAGATAATAACTTGTGTGGATACTACGTTTGTGAATTTATCACTGCACACATAAGAAGAACTCCTAAAGATGTCCTCAGAGTACGTATATATCATTTTTTTATTTATTTTTAAATGAATATATATATATATGTATTAATACTTTTCCTTTTATTTCAAATACAAGACTGAATGGTTGAAACAAAGGGTCATGCAAAAAGACCATCTGAAAGCAGTTCAAGAGTCAATAGCAGGATTTCTTCTAAAAAATGTGCTAAATCCCAACGGCGAGTTCTACTTTGATCCTAAGGAATAAATGATGTAAATTAAATGTTTATTGATATTGTTATTTTCGAGAACAAGATTATGAAAGTGTTGTATATATACATATATATATATCTATAATATATATAGTTTCATACTTTATTCGAATATAATAATGCTCGAGATGAGAATTAGATGTAATTATATGCGTGCGTGTATTTATATTAGCAGCGTAGAATACGTACATAAAAACATATTATATATTAAACAAATATGTGTAACTGAACTGAAAACAAATTAAATAAAAGAAAAAGAAAAAGAAAAGGAACCTTTAGTCCCGGTTGGGGTTACCAACCGGGAATAAAGGGTGAACCTTTAGTCCCGATTGGGGTTACCAACCGGGACTAAAGGGTGCGCCAGGTTTGCTCGGCTGGAGGGCCTTTAGTCCCGGTTGGTAACACCAACCGGGACTAAAGGTCCCTCTTTAGTCCCGACTCGATGACCCGGGACTGAAGGTTCCACCTTTAGTCCCGGGATCGTTGTCCCGGCGCGGTAACCGGGACTAAAGGCTGTTACCGCCCAGGACAACAAGTCCATTCTGTAGTAGTGCTGACGTAGTGGGTGAATAGAAATTGTAGTTAGCGAGATGTTATATATGGAGTTATTGTAAGGAAAGTGGACCCTATGGACCGTTAAGTTGGATTATGGTGTTTGATGAACAACATGGTCATTTGCACTAATATTGTTTGCTTGTATACAAGGTATAGTTCAAATGGATGCAAGGTGGACTTGGATTTAGGCAAAGTAGTGATCCGGATGATCAACACCTCAACCCACACATTAGAAGACATGTTGAAGACCTACAAGGAGTCCAAGACACAATTTAGAAGAAGTTCAGATGAAGACATGTGAAGAAATAGAGTAGATTGCGCACGAGCCAGAGCGGGTTGCAGCAAGGTTGAAGTGAAAAGTCAATGCACTGAATTAGTCCGATGGTGCACTGGATCGACAATCGGATCAATCAACCGCCTCCAATAGTTGTTTTGCAATGGCTAGCTAACATGGCTATACTAGATCTGTTCGATGCCACCATCGGATCAGTCCAGTGAGAGCGCTGCCCAATCTTCTGCCAACACCTAGTTTTGGAGTTGGGGACTCTATATACCACCCGAACTAGCCATTTGATGCGAGATGGGAGTTGTTGCTCCATTCTAGTGCTCTTTCCCACATAGTGCATATATAGTTAAATCACTCAATGATTAGTATAGGTGCTTTGCGAAGTATTTGGATAGTTAGACCACCACTAAAGCGCTTGCTCTAGGTTTAGTCCTATTGTTAGTTGAGGTTTGTATACCTCTTACCACTCAGTACTTGAGTGCATTATTGTTGTACTCAGAGGGGCTTGTAGTCTTGCGAGATCACACGCATCAACCACGTTTGTGGTGTGGCTAGCACCGGTGTACTAGAGGGAATAAGTCTCGTGGCATTTTGGCTAGAAGCTTTTGATAGTGAAGACAGTGAGGGAGCGGTCTAGGAGAGGTCATCCCGGAGACTCACTTGCGCATGGGGAATGTCTATGGCCTGTCCATGGAGTTACCTGACCAAAGGCTTGGCCCTTGTGAGGGCATCCTTGTGAGGGACTCCAACGAGGACTAAGAGGAAGTGTGAGCTTCTCGATACCTCCGTAGAAATACTGGAGTCATCAATGTGAGTTTGCAATCTCTACCTTTGTTTACCTTTCGTATTTATATTGCATTCCTAGGTTGTGTGCTTATAATTCTAGTTTAGCTTGCTTGGCTAGTTGATAGCACTAGAACCTAGGTTGTATAACTCCTTAGTTGCATATCTAGATTGAATATTTTGTTCCATAGGTTTTGATAAGTGAAATTTAGAGGCCATAGTTTAGAGTAGAATTTTATGTAACCTACCTCTGCTCTTAGGCATCATAGCCTGCACAAATAAACCTAGGCCACAATAGCTTGGTCCCATATATAAGTAGCATTGCTGACTACAATTTTTCAGATATAGATATAGAGATATGTATAGATATAGGTGTAGATATAGATATAGATATTAATATTGATATAGTCATAGACAGATAGCCAACATATTTACAAGATCGGTCATTCTAATTTATTGGAATCTAATAATAAGAAAATATTTTAATTAGACCTTGTTCTTTGCATAGCAAATATCCAAACATAGTCTTAAGCTTTCGGGCTAGTTGAGGTTGCACTAACCTCCATCAAAGGTACCAAACGTTGCTTCTCCAACATCGCCTAAAAGATTGCAAGAAGGCTGGTATTTTTTGGGTACAAACTAAATTGTTTTGAAATTTTATTTTGGACAGGCGTCTGATTCATGCGAGAGTAAAGAAGGCAAAAATAAACCATAGTTGAGTATTCGATCAATTTTTGATGTTATCTCTAATTTTAAATCACGTGTCCAAACTACTCTAGAGTTGAGTTAGACCCTTAGCAGCTTGGGAATGGCAACATGACCACGTTCCACATTCCCATGTTCCACGTCCTGGGAACAGAAACATTTACATTCCCATATTATTTATAAAATAACACACCAAGTTCCCATTCCAGTTTTCGTTCCCTCGTGAGAACATGTATGGTTGCTACGGTTAGACCTCAGTGTCGGGATCTAGAAATTGCTCTTGGAGTGACGGGATATATTTAAAACCCAAATATATAGTCACATATTTTATCTTTTTATATCTTTCTTAGATTTCCAAAAATCATAAAACAAATAAAGCTCGCGGTGGAATTCTCAATTCACGGTGCTGTACGAAAATCCTTAAGATCCTATTCTTTTTCTCTCCACCGAGAAAGGCCACAGTAGGAGAGAGCGTCTCCTTTCTTATGCCAATGGCCTTGCTGCATCTTTCTCCAAAAATAAATCGAATACACCATCACAGCTTCCCAATCCGAGCAGGCCCAGCTCTAATTTCCCATCACGTCAAATTCCAATCTGCTGTGTCTAGCGAGTCCTCGCCGGCCACTGCAACGAATAATAGATTCCTAATTACATCGGCATTTCGTGCCACGAGGCTGTACTGGAGTTTCAATTTCTAAAGCTAGAGTCATTATTTGAATCTAAGTCGGTTCACAAGATTTAAAAAGGCAGTTGCAAAATATAAATAAAAAACAATCACGTACGTGGGAGAAAAGCTGGAAAAAAAGTGTTTCAAGCAAATACAGTTTGGAAAAATAAAAGAGCTGATCCTCAAACAAAACAAATCTTGGATTAGTATTCCTATTTAGATTGCTGAAGATCGAAGGGCTCTATTTGGTTTACGATTAGGATTATTAGCTATTTTAGGTATGTTTGGAATTGGACTCCATATCGCGCTAGACAAGAGCTATTCTAATTCGTATGAGCACGGATTATATATATAAGTTCGCATAGAGGAAACTCTCCATTGTTCGGTAGTTAGAGGGAGACGGACAAAAAAAATAGAGAGAAGTTTTGCCTCTTTAATATTATTAGGTATAGATATATATAGGCATGCAGCCTGGGCATGGCGGCCCGGCTCAAAGCCCGCCTTTTTGGCCCGGCTCGATTCATAGGGCTGTGCCTGGGCCGCTCCCTAGGAATGGTGGGCTGGCAAGGCATGGCCCACTAAATGGTCGCAGGCCTGGTGAAGGCATGTCAAATTGAGAACGCTGTGAATATTTGGCTCACTCCATCACCACAATCCACATATATATATACAATGTTTCACTGCATAACCCTAACTTTTCTACCTCTCCTAGCCAAGCGCCCAAGCTGGACGGTGGCGGCCTCCTCCTCTACTCCGAATCCTACACCTGCTCCCCACGCTCGGCTCTTTCCGACATGTGAGGCCGCACGCTTGCTCCCTGCCTGGCCCTTCTTTGCGTCACGGCCGCCTCCCCGCCGCCCTTCTCTTCCTTCCTCACGGCGGTCGCCGCCTCCCCGCCGCCTACTCACCAGATCCGAGAGGCGCCCCCCTCGGATCTACACCTTGTGCCAGCGCCCTCGCCTGTGGCGTCGCTTCCTCAGCCAACGCCTGATCACCAACTCCCGCATCCTCACCGAGCCAGACACTGCCTCAACTCATGTTTTCCCCATTGACCACTTGCTTGGGTTGCGGGCTAGCCCGGCCTGCTGTAGGTGTCGTGCTTTTCGTGTTAGCCCGACCCGACAAATGGCCCATAGTGTTGTGCCTGGGATGAAGGCTAGGCCCATGGCCCTAGGAGGCACGGCCCGGGAGGCATGACGTGCAGTGCCGGCCCGACCTCCATCGGGCCATGCCTGGCACGAGCCCGTGTCGTGCCGTCCCATTGCCCATCTATAAATTTTTTGAAGACTTGGGGAAGGTGAAGAGACTTGGCACTTGACAGCTCACCCAGACGCTCTTTGGGTGCTTTCGACTTTGGTCTCTTTTCCTCTCCGATGGGCTCCAGGCCCGTGCTCCGATATCAAGTTAGCATTTAGATCCCTATAGATTTAAGAAGAGAATCTAGATAGAAAAACTCAAAATTCTAAAATCTCATCCAAACAAAATATGATTTCGCCACCCACTCTCTGAGTGACCCACGCCGTGCCCATGTGCCCTCTGCGCCACCACCGCCCGTGCCGCACCCACCGGGCCCTCTGTCCGCTCCCGCCTAGCTCCGCATAGTCGGCGAGCACGTCGGTGACCTTCGCGCGCCACCCACCCCACGCTCTGCATGCACCGCCGCCCGTAGCACCCTCACACCTGGCCTTTGTGCGCCACTGCCCAGCTCCTCGTCGTCAGCGAGCACACCGGTGACCTCCACGCGTCGATGAGAATCCATTCGCCGAAGTAGCGAGGAAATGGTTTGCGCTGAATGAGTATGTTGCAAACTAATGTTTCAAGTGTTTATATCGATGTTGCAAAAGTAGATCCGGAAGTTGCACATGTTGCAATGGCTATACACGTATATTTCAAGTGTATGTTTCAAATGTTTTATCTGTATCAGACGTATGTTGCAAGTGTTTTCATCTGAATGTTGCAAAAGTAGATCTGAATGCTGCATATACATCCATGTTGCAAGCATATGTTTTAAGTGTTTCAGGTGTTTCATACGTATGTTGCAAGTGTTTTATTTAGATGTTGCATATGTTTGCATGTTTTGCAGGTGTTTATTTCAAACGTATGTTGCAAGTGTTTCAGCTGTTTTTCTGGACGTATGTTGCAAGTGTTTGACCTAGGTGTTACAAATCGATCTGGTGTTGCATATGTTGTAATATGACCTACCTATCGCAGCCACCTGCTGCAGCTCTTGGGTGACGTCCGGGCGGTGGCAAGCCCGCTGCTGGGGCGTCGCCAAGCGGGTGTAAAGAAATGGAGCATAGGCATGGGGGTCCCACGTAGTGGGGCGCGCGAAAAAATAAGCAACGCAGGCTCCTCTTGCGCATGGGCACTGTCCGATGCTAGCGCCCCGGATGGGATGTCCAGGCGCTAGCAAGTCCATATGGTTTTAGAGGATTCTAACATACTGGCATACATTCGAAGAAACATTAGAAATCTATGTACTCTTATAAAGCTAAACCCCACTAGATGTTCTATTTTATCATGCAAGTTGTCCACATTATTTCTCACTAAGTGTGCCACTAACTTACAATTCTTTCATTTAAGTTATCCATACCATCCCTTATTAATTACAAAAAAATGTCCACGTCATCTCTACTAAAGTCATTTACATACCGTGTTTGTTTCATCACCTATTGTTCCTTATGTATCCCCGGATGTTACACCTCTGTTCCGGTGTTTCTTCTGTTCATTTCTGCAACCTACTCAACCCGCCAGGTTGAGAACCTCAACAGTTGATGCCGCCCTTGCCTCTACTTAATCTGCATTTTTTTTATTAATGAACCGCAAAATTATGTCCCTGAGTCATGCATCGTTTCCGTGTGCAGGCTGAACCACCCAGATCACTTGCCAGCGGCGCCTGCACCACCGGCCACAGGTGACATGGTCAAGATTCAAGAAGAGTGACTGTTGGTACGGGTATTGCCGTGGCATCTGCGAATCCAAAGGCTTGAAGGCAGACAAAGCCTTCTGCTACACTACACGTTATATATAGCGACGGTCATGTTGAGGTGCAGTGCTGCTGCCTGCCTGCCCACATTCATGAAGCAGTTTAATGCATGCATCCATCTATTTAGGCAAACACAACATGTGTATTTCTATTTCATAGTGTCTGCCGAGGGTTCCCTTCTTATACTTGTGGTAAAAAAGGAAGTTCATTACACAAAGGTTTTTTTTTCTGATAAAAGAATCTTTTATTGAAAATACCAGGAGCATTACATCAAGGTACTACAAGACTTTGAGATAGTCCTCTTCTTATCTCTTTTTTTTTAGATGAAAGAAGAACTGTATTAGATTATAGTTGAGTACATTATGACATTACAAGCACTCTGGCAAAAACTGATCATATCTAAGTTGTACCCACGCTTTGTATAGCTTCAAATGTCAAATCCAAACCTGTATGATGATTCGTATGGAAGACCGAACAGGCAAATACTCAGCAAAATGACTGAGAACAGATGCCCAATGAACGACGGCCAACATTCTTGTAGGCGGAGTTGAGAAACTTCTTTCTTGTGTTTCCCTTCTTCTATCTGCCACCGAAGAATAAGGAAGACTAATATGAAGCTTATTCGCCCTAGTCCTTCGTCGTGGTCAGATCTATTCACAACAAAACAGAGAAGAGACCAAAAAAAATTATTTCATGATGTCGCCGTTCAGAGAAACAAGTCTCAGTGTCGTCATGCCAAGGATGTTGCTGACGCCATTGTCGCCCTCACCTTCGACAGAGCTGCCGTAGAGAAAACGTATCCACCATGCCCCTTGCTATCGCTGGGGAGGAGGAGGAGATAAATCCCTAGTACCAAGAAACTTGGCATGGAGATACTCAAACCCTAAGGACTCGATCTACTAAGATAACTTATTAAAACGATGGATCTCCACTCCCTCCGACCTCTGGCATCTCGCCGGACGGGAAAGGGAGGGAGAGCAGCGGTGGCGGCAGCGCTTGCGTGTCTCGCTAGGGCGAGGCGGTCACGAGTATATTCGTCTGCCCCAGCCTCACGTACGTGATTACGTGAGCAGTAGAAATTGCACAATGACGCAAGCAAAACGAATTTATGGGATCTTCGAAAGGAAAATGAGGAACCTTTTTCTTATCTCTTTATTAGGATTATCGAAATCAATTAAAAAAATCTCAATGACATCTAAATAGACCAAATTCTAGCGTGGACTATAAGAATCCGACCACCTAGATTCACTACTGGAAACACGTGCTTTGCCGAGGGCCAAATCTCGGGCACTCAGCAAAGACACTATTTGCTGAGGGCCAGCCACAGGAGCCCTCAGCAAAGAACGGCCCTCGGCAAAAAGGACTTTGCCGAGGGTCCGGCCCTCGGCAAAGACAGGCCCACGGCAAATCAAATCTTTGCCGAGGGCCGCGGCCCTCGGCAAAGATGCCCTCGGCAAATTAGGGCCGTTGGGTCACGGCGGCCATTCCCGTCAAGCTTTGCCGAGGGCCACCCGTTAGGCCCTCAGCAAAGGTTTTTTTTGTGAAACCAGTTTTTCGGCAATTTTTTTTTAAAAAAAAGTCTTTGCCGAGGGCCCTAGACCAGGCCCTCGGTAAAGATTTTTTTTGGAACCAGTTTTTCGGCCAAATTTCTTTTTTATAAATCGTCTTTGCCGAGGGCCCGAGGCGAGGACCTCGGCAAAGAAGCCCTTTGCCGAGGGCCAGGCTAGGCCCTCGGCAAAGATTTTTTTTCTTTTTTTAGCCCAGTTTTTTTGTGGTGCTACAATACATTGTTTTGAACTCAATTTTAAAATTTGGGCCAATTTTGACTTTTTTTTGTATATTTCCTTAATTTATTTCGATTCGTTGATTTTTTTCGAATATGTCAAATTTGAACTACAGGTGCATGGAATATTGCAATGTAGTATTTTGAAAAATGTTATTCATGTTAATTGGTGCATGTTGAGTCCCTATCCACGAACTCGCATCAAATTTCACGCATTTTCTTCGCGTTACATGACGATCGACTTGCCGGAAAAGTGTTTTAAAATTATATAAAATCCATACAAAGTCCGAAAATCACGAAACTTGGCGAGATGTCATGTTATAGCATGTGTAGGCTGTGGTAAAAAATTGAGAAGGTTTCGAGCGAGTTGCGATGTCGGATGCCTAAAACCCAGACATATGAGTTGTGATGTCGGATGCCTGAAACCCAGACATATGTCTGGGTTTCAGGCATCCGACATCGCAACTCGCTCGAAACCTTCTCAGTTTTTTATCATAGCCTACACATGTGATAACATGACATCTCGCCAAGTTTCGTGATTTTCGAACTTCGTATGGATTTTATATAATTTTAAAACACTTTTTCGGCAAGTCGGTCGTCATGTAACGCGAAGAAGATGCGCGGAATTTGATGCGAGTTCGTGGATAGGGACTCAACATGCACCAATTAACATGAATAACATTTTTTGAAACACTACATTGCAATATTCCATGCACCTGCAGTTCAAATTTGACATATTCAAAAAGAATCAAAGAAACAAAATAAATTAAGAAAATATATCAAAAAAGTTAAAATTGGCCCAAATTTTAAAATTAAATTTTAAATAAAGTATTATAGCCCCACAAAAAATGGGTTCAAAAAACCAAAAAAAATTACCGAGGGCCTAGCCCGTGGCCCTCGGCAAAGAATTTTTTTTAAAAAAATAAAAAAATCTTTGCGAGGGCCTTGGATCTGGGCCCTCGGCAAAGGGCCCAAACCTAAATCGGCCCGCCAGCCCAAATTCCCGATCGAAATCTTGTCAAAAAAAATTCCCGATCGAAACCACATCTCCCTCCCCACGCGCCCGCTCGCGGCCGGCCCCCATGCCTCCACCACCGCCGCCGCACACCCCGACGCCGCGCGCGCCGGCTGCCCCGAGCCCGGCCGCCCCGCGCACCCCGGCCACCCTGCGCCTCCACCACCGCCGCCGCGCACCCCGCCGCCGTGCGCCCGCCACTGCGCGCCCGGCCGCCACGAGCCCGGGCGCCCCGCGCGCCCCACCACCACGCGTGCACCCCGGTCGCCCTGCGCCTCCACCACCGCCGCCGTGTACCCTGCTACCGCGTGCCCGCCACTGCGCGCCTGGGCACCCCGCGCGCCCCACTGCCCCACGCTCGACCGCCCAGCGTGCCCCGCCGCCCCACCAGCGCGCCGCCTCACCACGCCCAGTGGCGGCCGAGGTCGCGCCCTACCTCCCTTCCCCGTCTCCGTCGAGCAAGGGGAGGTCGTCCGCCCCGGCCGGCCCTTCGGCGGCCCCCCCCTCGCCGGCCTTCCCACCCCGACCCCAGCCCCCAGGCCGCCCCCGTCGGTGGCTGCTGTTGGAGGGGAGGAGGCAGAGGGTGAAGTTGGAGGAAGAAGAGAAGGAGAAGAGAAGGAGGAAGGGGAAGAAAAGGAGAAGAAGAGGAGAAGGAGGAAGGGGAAGAGAACGAGAAGAAGAGGAAAAGGAGAGAAGAAAGGGAAGAGGGGGAGAGGAGTACTCCAACGTTGCTCGACCTCGCCGGAGAAGAAAGTGACCCCCGCACCGCGACGCCTGACTCCATCGCAACTCTAGGTAAAACTCTCATTGTCGGCCTTCGTGCCGTATGTGGTTGTGTGGGCCTTCGTGCCGTATGTTGATATGAGGGCCTTTGTGCCGTTGTGGTTGTCGGCCTTCGCGCCGTTGTGAATGTCGGCCATCGTGTCATTTTTTTGCAGGTTTTGGAAACCTCCCTGTGCAGGGGAGGTGCTGTCAAAATTTTGAACAAACAATAACCTATTGTCTTTTTATGCAGGAGAAGAGTACGTCGGAGGGGACCCGGAGGACTCCGATCGTCTTTGTCAACGTCGCGGTTCTGCCTGCACTGCGTCGCCTCGCCACTGCATCGATTCGCCACTGCCCCGCTAGCCTTACTTCACCAACACCCTAGGTATAAATAACCTCTTTTTCCGCATGTCTGTCGTAGCCCATGCGTAACCTAGTTAGGCGTCTCCCGTCCGAAAGAGATACGGTTGTAGGTATGTGGATCTTTGTGTATCTGCGACCGTTTCTGTTTCGAATTGTCCATGTTTTTTTGGATAGCCCGTGGATGCGTAGATGGGTTAGTTTCCATGGTCCGCTCCGGTCCGAGAAGGAGTTTCGGCAACACCTCCCTGTTGTTCTCTGGATACACACTCTCCCTTGCAGGACGTGTATCGGGAGAACAGCGGGGAGGTGCTGCCGAAATTCTATCTCGGAGAGGAGTGGAGCATGAAAACTGACCTCATCTATGCATCCGCGGGTGGGATTAGGACCTATCCTCACCTATTAGATAGTAGGAACACCGCGTAGATGCAATTGATGGTCACAATACTCTATGATGTAAATGTTAAAGGATGGAGGACCGTCAGTGGATGTACATGGGCTAGAGAAGCGGGAGTGTCTACGACTATGAATGGGTGAAGGGGACAGATGGTTTCTTGAAACATGCATTTGGCCCAGGAGCAGGAGGACATTCTCTAGTTTGGTGTCCCTGCAGCAAATGTGACAACAGGAGAAAAGTAGACGAGAAGACCATGGGTAGACATCTTGTGTTCAATGGTTATACGCCTAGCTACCAACAGTGGATCTACCATGGTGAAGCAGATCGTATAAGAGCGGAGGTGGTGAGACCACGCCTCGAGGCTTTTGATGATGATGCCGGGATAGCAGACATGCTAGATGATGCCCACCAAGCTCACTTCGCTGAACGACGTGAGAAGGAGGAGATGGAGGAATCCGCAAAGGACTTCTACAAAATGTTGGACTCGGCACAGAAACCCCTTCACGAGCGTACAATGATTTCTTAGCTTGATGCGATTGGACGCGTAATGGGGTTGAAGGCCGAGTTAAACCTGAGTCGAGAAGGCTTCGATAAGATGTTGGCCGTGTTTGGCACCATGCTACTGGAGAAGCACACTTTGCTGATGAACTTGTATGAGGCAGAGAAACTCCTTCGTATGCTTAAGATGCCGTATGACAAGATACATGTTTGTCCGAAGGGGTGCGTCCTATTTAAGAAAGAACACAAGGATGCAAATTACTGTCCTAAGTGTAAATCCTCTAGGTACCTAGAGGTAGACTCTGGTGATGGTTAGAAGAAGCAGCTTCTGATCCCCGTGAGGGTGCTATGGCACCTTCCTTTCCTACCAAGGATCCAGCATGCACCCCTGTGAGCATCCTTGGTGTTTTGTGCAGGAAATGGTACCTCGGCATTGTGCATCTGTCCGAAGATCCGGTGGTGCGGGAGCCGGCCTCCAACTGGGACAGGTACGCGCTGGTCACGGATGACACTTACCGCAACAAGCAGGAGCGAGTATTGGCGGAGTTTTGGGTAAGTCTCTCTCGCACAACATTGCTTAATACATCACATTCATTGGTTAAATCTTTTATTGAAATAATGAATGGATACATCGGTTTTGTATGCAGAAATATTTCAAGGCCGAAGAAGGACTTGAGGCCCAGGCGGATCGGGCGGCTGCCGCAGCTTGTACGAAGTACGTCACCGAGATGCACCACCATGGGCGCGTCCAGGCCCACATAGACTACTACAAGTCGGTACTTAGGCAGTCCCTCCCCGAGCCTCAAGCAAGACGGATTACGCTGACCCGGGACCAGTACCTTGAGGTAGGCGAATAACATTCATAATGATTCGTTTTGATATTAAGTAGGTTCAATTTCATCTTCTTATATGTCAAATACTCGATGACTTGTAGGTGATTCCCTAGTGGTGCCGATCGTATCCCGAGTGCTGGGCCATGATCGTGGACAAGTGGTTATCACAGGACTTTGTTGACATGCACGAGAGGCAGCGGGAACAGCGTCTGATGAGGCAAGGTCCAACTCACCATCAAGGCAGTCGTAGCCTCCCCGGATACAAACAAGCATACGTAAGTGATTTCTTTCATTTATTTTGATGCTCAATTCTGCTTGATTTCTCACCATCTTCTCGTCTTTCTCGCATGAGGCTGCGCACCCGGGCGAGAAGGTCTCAGAGTTCTCTGCGTGGGCTATGTCCCACATGGGCAGGGCGTCATCCTCTATCTCCTTCGACCTGGCTGCCCTACCCCAGGCGTACTCCGACCCAAACGTGTACACTAAAGTCCAAGAGTACACGTCAACGGTAAGGGAGATCTATGGGGGAGATTACAATGTGCGCACTGAGCCCATTGATGTAGAGGCGATCATGAGGCTCGGAGGAGGCAAGAAGCATGGGTGGCTGTGGATTGCAGACGGCGCCATCGACTCCACCACTGTTCCCTCCCTCGACGCTATCCGAGCACGGAGCACGAGCTCCAGCCAGCCCATACGTCCACACCAGCACTGCAGCAGGTCCAAGCACTCCAAGTAATTCTTGTTTTACTTGTCGTACGTAGATATTTACGCACCTAAATTAGATTTGCATTACTGATACATTGGAGTGAAATATTGCAGGCCGAGCTGCAAGAAACAAAAAGGCAAAGTCAAGAGCAGAACGCGGAGCTGACCGCACAGCTGCAGGCCCAGAAGGTCGCATTCGAGGCCGCACAGAAGCAAATGGCGGAGATGATGGTGATCATGCAAAGTCTTGGGCAAGCATCGGGTGTACCTGTGCAGTTTTCAGCTCCTCCACCTCCTACTCCTGCAGCTACTCCTGTAAGTATGAAAGTTCACTTTTCGCTTGTGCTTTGCATGTATGTCGGCCTTCGTGCCGTTGTGGATGTCGGAGTTCGTGCCATTGTGGATGTCGGCGTTCGTGCCGTTGTGGATGTCGGTGTTTGTGTCGTTGTTTCTTGCAGGTTTTGGAAACCTCCCAGTGCAGGGGAGGTGATGCCGAAATTTTCAATTGAGTCTAATCTTTTTGTATTCCTAGATTACTAGATGCAATCTCTAAGTTCCAAAACTGTTTTCCCGGATTACTCACACATGCAATCTCTGCTCCTTTGTGCAGCTTCCGTCCGCGGGTTCCAATCAACCCGCTAGTGCGTCACCGGGTGATCCTGCTTTTCCTTGACCATCGTCTCATAGGCTAGCTTGATGAGGACTCGTGCTAGGTGATGTGGTTGGACTTTAGTGTGATTTGTGATTTATGGTTGTGACTTGTGCTTGGATTTCATTAACTTGTCGTAATAAACATGTGAATGATGATGAACATGTGACTTGTCGTTGTAATATATTGTGATTTGTGGTTCATAATTATGGTTGTGATATATTGTGAGAAAATGGGTTCTGTGTGATATATATATATATATATATATATATATATATATATATATATATATATATATATATATATGAAATGCTTGTGTCGATGGAATGCAAAAAACAAAAAAAAAATTAAATTTCTGCCTCTCTGCCGAGGGCAATGACCAAGGCCCTCGGCAAAGAAGGGTCCTTTGCTGAGGGCCCTAGCAATAGCCCTCGGCAAAGATTTTTTTGGAAAAATCCTGAAAATTTCTTTGCCGAGGGCCAGGGAGCAGGCCCTCGGCAAAGGTTTTAAAAAAAATTCAAAAAAAACCGTTTCTTTGCCGAGGGCCGGCCCTCAGCAAACAATTTTTTAAAAAAAACCTTTGCCGAGGGCCCTGGCAATAGCCCTCGGCAAAGATTTTTTTGGGAAAAATCCTGAAAATTTCTTTGCCGAGGGCCAGGGTGGAGGCCCTCGGCAAAGGTTTTTTTAAAAAAATAAAAAAATTTATTTGCCGAGGGCCGGCCCTCGGCAAAAAAAATTCAAAAAAAACCATTTCTTTGCCAAGGGTCGGCCCTCGGCAAAGAAACCGCCAACGGCACCGGCGCGTGACGGCTTGTTTTCTTTGCCGATGGCCGTCCTGGCCCTCGGCAAAGGCTTTGCCGAGTGCCCGATAAAGGGCCCTTGGCAAAGACCCCTTCGCCGTCTAAAAATTCCCCGAGGGGTCTTTGCCGAGGGCAGCCCTCAGCAAAGCCTTTGCCGAGGGTTTCTGGGCCTTTTGCGGCAAAGCATGCGAGTCCAGTAGTGATTATATGAATCCCAGTATCTCGCACAAATCCACTATTCGGATCACAAGCTTGACTCGGCAGTGACCCATACAATCACTGCCTGGTACGGTACTAACGTGGCAGTGACTTGGACGATGGCATTCATCGTATGACTACATAATAAGGGGTTAGACTGAGCAGTGATAGACAAGCTACATCACTACCAATTGCGCCATCTGCAGAATCAATGTCCGGAAATGATGTCGGGTTCGGACCCTGTAGTGATAGGCACTATGACTGCCGATTGCTGACTGCCGGCTCCGATTCTAGCAGCGATGCTGAGTTTAGACCCGACACTGATCCATGGATCTGAAGTAGTACGTTTGATTTGATCTCATAGTCAGAGTAATAGTTAATTAGTGAGACGTGATATATGGAGTTATAAATCCGGGACACTATATCTTGGTACCATATACTATATTGTTTACATACGGATATATAGATATAGATATAGGTATGGATAACTATATTTTTTAGATATAGATATATAGATACATATACAAATACAGATACAGATACAAATATAGATAGAATAAGATATAGATATAGATATAGATAAAGATATAAATACATATATACAAATACAACAACATATTTGCAAGACTGGTGGTTTGCTCATTTATTTTGATCTGATAGCAGCAAGATATTATTATACCTTATTCTTTGCATAGCAAAATCTCTTAGTTGGAAGAGCAAATATAACATATCTAAGTTTGGAGGTGAAGCGTCTATATAATAGAAGTTTCCAACTAAAACAGATTACTAAACAATAGTAGTCCTGCCCCTCCCACCTCGAAGAAAGGAATTAAAGGAGCAAGAATACTCGTTTTCTCATGGCACTATTCAAGAAAAGTTACACCAGCATCAATGAATTGATAGCCGTTCCTCTCTTGGTTCTTTTGATCATGGCTTCAATGTCCCTGTCCTTCCAAGTCGGTGGAACTACCCTATCTAGTTGCACTGTATTTTTCTTTTTACCAACAAATTAACCAACCAATTTTTATGGTTGTCTGATTTGAGAATTATATTAGAGTGCATGAGAAGGGCGACGATGGCCGTCAACAGGGATCCCCGGCGCTTCGGCAGCCACTGCCGAGCACGTCGTGCTACTACCAGACCACTGTGGATTGTTCGTTTAAGCAATGCCAGAGTGTCTGCGCATCCGAAGGCATCATCGCTGCAAATGCATTCTGCTATAAACGGCCTTCTATAAATGCTCACTGGGAGTGCTGCTGTATCCCATGATAAGTACGTAGTGCAACGTACGCATGTATGCATCGGTTGATATAGTTTAGATGCAAATAAACTGAAGAAGATGTGGCTTTTCTAATATAGTGCCTGTGGTGAATTTCATTAGAATTCATACTAGTTGCAAAACGGGGGTGTCAACTGAACGTCAAAAAAATTGCAGACGTCGGCACCGGCACAGTTTAAAATTAGGTTATTGATGACATTGTAGATACACCGTAAAATTGTTAATACTCTTGTGGCGTACATCCCATGGTTTGAACAGATTAATCCAATGATAAGTATTGTTTGTTGTGTGTATATATACATTTATGTTTGCGCTGGAATCACAATCAATTCTGACGGGAAATTTTCAAACAATTGATGGGAAATTTCCAAAGATTGGGCAGGAAAAAGTTCCAGCAGTTCAAATGGTTGTGTACAGGCCAGTGGCTGTAGTGGACAGCCGCCTCTAGAAATCCAATTTGTAGAGGCGGCTCAGGAACTCAGCCACCTCTAGATATAGATTTATAGAGACGACTGTAGTTGCCAGCCGTCCCTGACAAATAGCATTTCTAGAAACAGATGCGCACCCGTCTCTACAAATCACTGATTTATAGAGGTAAAAAACTTGGCGCGGCTGGGTTACCCGTCTCTATAGAGGCATATCAGCCGCCTCTAAAAATCTAATCTGTAGTAGTGAAAACCACCTGTACAAACATATCTTCACCGGCGGTAGCCTTATACCGGCCACCGGTGTTAACTTGTTTGTACTGGCGGCAACCTTGTACCAACTGCTTGTACAAAATCTGGGCAGCCACTGTAACTTGGCACCATATATGGAGTAGTATTAATACTAGATGACTATATTCCTTACATATAGATACATAGATATAGATATTCTCCCTCTATTCCAAATTAAAAGCACTTTGACTTTTTGTTCATCCATTTTGATATGTATTTAGACATATTATTATATCTAGATGCATAGCAAAATGACCAAAAAAGTCAAAGCGACTTATACTTTAAAACGAAGGGAGTAGATAACTATATTCTTTAGATATAGATACAGATACCGATACCGATACCGATACCGATACAGATATAGATATAGATAAATAAAGATATTGATGTAGATATGGATATATAGATATACACAGACACCCAACATATTTGCAAGACTGTTGGTTTGCTTATTTGTTTTCATCTGATAGTAGCAAGATATTAATTATACCTTATTCTTTGCATAGCAAAATCTCTTAGTTGGAAGAGCACATTAATTATTCTTTGCATATCTGAGCTTGGAGGTGCATGGGTCATATATATAATAACAGTTGCCCACTAATATAATAGAGCAGATACTAAACAATAGTAGTCCTCCACCTCCATCCTCGCAGAAAGGACTTACAGGAGCAATTAAGAATACTGGTTTCCTCATGACACTCTTCAAGAAAAGTTCCACAAACATCAATGAATTGATAGCCGTTGCTCTCTTGGTTCTTTTGATCATGGCTTCAACGTCCCTATCCTTCCAAGGTGGAACTACAGCTATCTACTTGCACTGTATTCTTTTTTCCCGACAAATTAACCATCCATTTTTTACGGTTGTCTGACTGAATTTGAGAATTATATTACAGTTCATGGGAAGGGCGACGATAGCCGTCAACAGGGATCATCCCCGGCGCTTGGGCAGCGACTGTCGTGCACGCCGTGCTATTACAAGACCACTGGGGATTGTACGTTTAAGCAGTGGCGGAATGAATGCCCATCCGATATCAACACTACAAATGGTTCCTGCTATAAACTGCCTACTGGTCTTAATGTCTGGCTCTGCTGCTGTGTTCCCATGATAAATACGTAGTGCAACGTACCCATGCATGCATCGATTGATACGGTTTAGATGCAAATAAACAGAAGAATATGTGGCTTTTCTAATGTAGTTCCTGTGGTGAATTTCATTAGAATTCATACTCGTTGCAAAACAGAGGTGTGCACTGAATGCCGCTGCTGCTGTTTGCTTACTACCTGTGCACTGTGGCTGATGAGAAGTGGATTCTGCACTAGCAGCCGCAGGCCGCAGCACTACTGCCGCGATCGCTGTCGAACATGCAGAATTAAAGCTGCTAACGGTTTGGGCTGAATCCTATTTCTTTATATGGTTTGATTTTTATTTTGGTCTGATCTAGTTTGGTCAGAAATGGCTTTAGAAATCTAATCGCCGGGTTTGGTTTATGTTAGCACCTAGGATGGATTGATTTGGTCTGGATTGGCTCGTACTTATTTGATTTTGATATGGTCTGGAACCGCCCCGAGACTCCAATCACCACCCGGTTGATAGTTTTTACTGGACCTCTAGGCGCAGATTAATGGATAAATACTTAGCTTAAGTAGAATGACTTGCTGATGTAACTCACTAAACCATGTCGTGGCCGAGGCGCCGGTGACGTAGTAGACACAGCAGGTCAGAGTAGAGGTAACCGTGACGCGCCCACTAGGTCGTCGTAGGTAGCAATAGTGCAGGTGCGGTGCTGTGGCGGCGGTGAAGGCGATGGAGCTTCCCGTCGCTCACAGCGTCCCTCTCGATCGGTCTAGGGATAGGACATCGGTGAGGGGCTGGTGGTTGCGGTGAACCTCATATCTTGTGCCTCAGCCCCCACTGTCCTTTTATGGCGCTGTGTGATGGGGGCCCATCAGCAAGTAGAACCAACTGAGTCCCACGATGAGGGCGCGGATCAAGGGCCCAATTGGCCGTTGGGCCAACCGGTGGAGATCATCCTTACATTCTCCCCCTTGATGTCACCTTATGACTTAAACTCAACTTATTTTATCTTTTCCCATTCCATCACAGATCAGTGCATAGAGCGTGCCTCATCGTCACGGTCAGTTGCCACTAGATTAAACAGCTACAATGCACCTCTTTATTTTGAAACAGATTTTCAATTAGGCCCTTAGTTTTTAGAAATCATAGGCTTTCCCGTAAACCCATGCCGACTGTGTGTTCTCTGAACGCACTGAGTGGTTAGCCTTTGGTAAATGAATCCGCAAGTACTTGCTTGGTACTCATATGCTCAATGCTTTCAAAATGATTCTGGATTTTCTCCTTTCACTACCGGACTCTTTGAGTTTGCCGAGTGCCCGAAACACTCGGCAAAAGACATAAAACACTCGGCAAATGGTTCGCCGAGTGTAACACTCGGCGAACAGCACTCGCCATAAACAGTGACGGCAAAGCCAACTTTGCCGAGTGTCTTTTATCGGGCACTCGACAAAGCCTTTGCCGAGTGCCCGACACTCGGCAAAGTTGAAACCGAAAAAAACCCGAAAAAAATGGGAATTTTTACCCAAAAAAAATAGAATTTTTTTATCGATGGAGGCCCCCACCGGCAGTGCCCACCCATCTCCGACATTTTTCGCGTGAATTTCATGGCTACGCGGCCGACGCGATTCGATCCCGAAACCTCCCGCTGTGCACGTACCTCCTCTACCACTACACCACACTCTCACTTGTGTCTGGATTCCGTTTTAGTTCCCAATATATTATACAAAACTGAGTATAAATTGCATGTTTGAGGCCCTAAATGAATTCAAATAAAAAAGTTGTAAACTACAAGTTTCATAACTTTTCGAGATCTACACTTTTAGTTTAGGAAGTTTTTACATCCGAGGTCGTTTACAAAATTTGAATTTTAAAATTTTGAAATTCAAACACAGTTTTGCATGACAAGATGTTTTCAAATCAAAAAGTTGTCAACTACAATGTTTCATAACTTTTCGAGGTCTACAGAGTTTATTTTGGTTGTTTTTTCATCCGAGGTCGTTTGAAAAGTTTGAATTTTAAAATTTTGAAATTCAAACACAGTTTTGCATGACAAGATGTTTTCAAATCAAAAAGTTGTCAACTACAATATTTCATAACTTTTCGAGATCTACAGAGTTTATTTTGGTTGTTTGATCATCTGTTCATCCAACATGGTTGTTCTAACATTGTTCACAAATCTTATATATCTCTCTTGTAGTTTTATAAACTACAAGAGAGATATGTTAGATTTGTGAACAAATTTATTTTTACCTTGTCGTATGAAGAAAAGACCAAAACAAACATTGTACATCTTGATGAGTTATACAACTTTGTAGTTGAAAACTTTTTCATTTGAATTAATTTACTGCTTCAAAATGTGCTTTGAAATTTTCTTTACCGAGTGTCAAAAAAATAACACTCGGCAAAGAAGCTCTTTGCCGAGTGTCAAAAAAACACTCGGCAAAGGCGTCTTTGTCGAGTGCCCGAAAAATAACACTCGACAAACCACCTGGCACTCGGCAAAGAGTCAGTCTCCGGTAGTGTTTACATGTTGTCTTTGGAGTTAACTACTTTAAATGGTTATTGGTGTTGACTACCATTATTAAATCTGGGTAATAATTCTCTTAACTTTCTTTTGCCTGTTGCTGAGGTCTCATGACAAGCTATACTATGGTATGCATCATTGATGATACCACAACTATTTTATTGGAGCTTTTCCACAATAATACTCTAACTATGAGTGTTTGCAACTACTGTGAATTTTACTACACACCTCGTCAAGACTTAACATTGGTACCCTCAACTATTTGAGAGTACTTGTTCTTTTTTACTTAGCATGAGGCATATGATACTTTGCAAAACTACAAGACATTCTCAACTCTATTTCAGTGATCTATATCTGGACTGGACTTCTGCCAAAATATCCCAAATATGTAAACTACGTCAGGGTAAGTTCTAACTTGTACATTCATTAAGCTTCCAACAGCTGAAGCATATGTAACCATGTTCATTTGATCGATCTCATATCGGTTCCCGGAATACTGAAAGTTCCCAAATCTATTACCCTTGACTATAGGAGCAAGCGTAGGTTTACTCGCATGCATACTTTATTTCTTTAGAATTTTTTCTAAGTATGCCTTTGCGATAGTCCTAATACCCTATTTTCTTCTATCTCGGTGAATTTTGATTCCTAGAACCAATGACGCTTCACCAAGATCATTCACATTGAAACTTGAGGACAAAACTTCTTCTCCAATGATAGATTAACATCACTACTAGTGAGTAGAATGTCATCTATTCACAGGATGTGGAAAATAAATTTTTCATTTTTGAACTTCGCATAAACGCTATTGTACTTCTCATTTTCTTTAAACCCAAACTTTCTTATCGTTTTATCAACTTCGTAATACTACTATCTAGAGACTTGTTTTAACCCATAAATGGATTTCTACAGGCGGCATCCCATACGTTCTTTTCTTCCATGACAAAACCTTTGGGTTGTGCCATATAAATGTTTTCATACAAATCCCCATTGAGGAATGCCGTCTTTACATCCATCTGATGTAACTCTAAATCGTAACGTGCCAATAACACCATTATGATTCTAAAAGAATCCTTGCATGAGACTGGAGAGAAAACTCTCATTGTAATATATTCATTCTCTTTGCGTAAAGCATTTTGCTACAAGTAGTGCTTTATATCTTTCTACATTCCCTTTGAAGTTACATTTTGTCTTGTATACCTATTTACAGTCTACTCTTTTGGCTCCGTTAGGAATTTCTTCTAAGTTCCAAACATCGTTGGTATTCATCGAATTCATTTCAACTTCCATAGTTTCTAGCCATTTAGATGAGTAAACGCTTCTCATGGCTTCTCCAAATGAGATGGGATCACCCTCCATTTGAATTTCTTCACTAAGATAGACTTCATAGTCATCAGAAAGACTAGTTTACTAATTCTTTGAGACCTTCTAGGGCCTCAGCTACTGGCACTTTCATATGGGGCTATTGTTGCTCTTCATTGCCAAGAGGCAATTGATTCTACAGGCTCCTGTATTATAAGATCCTTGTTTATATTATTCATCTTCTTCGAAGAGCTAACAACAGGTGTTGTATTAGTCATACAACATTAACAAGTATTGAGAAACTTGTTGCTCCTGAGTCATTGGAGTGGGCACGTAGTTCCTTACCTCTTGAAGTCTTAGGTCTCTACATACCTCTACATACCATGCTCCCCCAGATCTTCTCATTTTTTCTAAAGATAATGTATCTTCAAATATCTTATTTTGGGTTTAATCTGTTAAAACCTCATATGGCGCTTTAAGGACCACCTTAACATCTTTGAGGCTGACTATGCTATCTTTCTGTCGAAACTTTAAAAGGTCTAGGAATTTAGCTATTTCTCTACTTAGGGGTATCATTGTTGTTACCGTTGTACTCCTCCAACGGTCGCATTCATCTTAATTAATCTTTATCTCACTCTTAATGAAGAGTATCTTTCTTAATTGATCTTTATCTTACTCTTAATGATGAGTATTTTTCTTAATTGATCTTAATATTCTTCCCTCGAAATATGACATTAACTTTACTGCCATAATTTTGAGAACTATTAAGAAAACCTTTGAACGAGGAGACACTTATAACTTCATTCACATGATTATGTCATGTAAACAAAGTTATTTCTTGATCCATTTAGGAGTACACTTTCCTTATTTTACTTCAAGAACTCAACGAGGTCTTTCATTAGCAGTACTTTTGCAAGTCACGCTTGCATGTTTTTTATCTTTTGGTTAGTATTGACCATGACGATGCATTTCTATTGTGCCACGGTCAAAACTAGGACAACATAAGAGCTACCCAAACTTCTCTCACTATGCGGGATACACAACATGTGAATCATCACAAAACTTCTCTCGACATGCAGAATTGACTAGCATAAGTACTATACCAAAACTTCTCCTCATGCGGGGTAAATCTATACATAAACACGCATGCTTAATTCAACGTTGGCCAAATTATACATGCATGTTACTTATTGCAACTCTTAATATAAAACATTCATTTATACTTCATTTTCCAATTAAATCTCCCTGTTGGTTCCAATTTAATCAGAAAATTAGTAAACTAACAAAAAACTGTCTTGAACTAGCTTGACTCAAGCCTTTTCATTCACATACCACACCATTGTAGCCCGTTGGCATGAAGCCGAGTGATCTCATTAGTTAAAAAAATAAAACATACAATATACTTCTGCATCAATTTTACATCACCGTTGGGCTGAAAATAGAATTAATGCATAAAACTCATAAATTAACTAGAAAAACACGTAACTACTCTTCAAAATTAAATTCTCCCGTTGGTTCGAATTTAATTAGAAGATAGTCAACATCATTGCAGTGGAAACACGATAATAAAATACATTATATTAGTTCAGGAGCATTTCTTGGTCTTTATCTACTCTCTGAAAAAATTGACCATGTTGGTGTAAAATTTATCAAAGGTTTAAACTTCAACCTTAAACTCATTATAATATTATTATCATCAACATTGGTCAGAAAATAACAATACCATAATTTAACATAAACAAATCAGACTACTCCTCTAATTAAATTTTCCAATTTTATTAGACGATAAATATAATCATAATTTTCTAAATATAACTACTCTTCAAATTAAATCATCACGTTGGTTTGAATTTAATTAGAAGATAATCAACTTTAAGCTCTTCAAATTATCTACTTTTCAGAAGCATTTCATCGTACTCATCTACTCTCTAAAATATTATCCTATTGGTTCAATTTTTGATAGAGATTTGCTTCTGAAAATTATAAAACAAAAACTTTCGTTTACTACTCATTCGGCCCAACCTAATAAAACAGTCGCGGCCCATCTCTGTTGCGTGTCCGCGCGCGTGGCCCAGCATGGCGCGCGTGCCAGCTCCCCAGCGCCCAGGACGTAACCTGGGCCTGGACCGGGAAACTCCAAACCCGCCTGGGCTGATTTCGGTCCGAGCGTCTAGAGCCGTTCATCTTGTTCAACGGTCAGGCGGCAATTTCTGGCGGAATAAAAACTCACCGCGGTGGCTCGGCCTTGAACCCTAGCATCATTTCTTTCGCCCTCTTTTCTCTCTTCGTCGCGACAATTGGCTCTCTCTCCCTTCTCTCTCTAGAACCTCAGCGGTCGGAGATGGTGATGCCACTGTGGGGCCACTCGTCGATGAGCGCGCTTGCCTGAGGCTGAGCATGCTGCTGTCGAGTGACCTTGCACCATTTCCCTTGACTCCATGTGGCTCCGCTCCTCGAAACCCTAACCATTTCTTCCTCCACCTTCTCTCTCTTCACCGCACACGCAGCCGAGCAAAAGAAGAAGAACAATGGTAGCGGCGCCGCCACCAGTCCCCTCGCCAACGCGCGCGCTCGCCCTAGGTAGACTGCGCCACCGTCGAGCGGTCTGGGCGATGGTGCCCTTGCTCGCCCTAAACCCTAGCTTTCCCTCTCTTCGCTGGACACCACAGCCGTCGTACCCGAGGTCGACGCAGGAGGTGGCGGTGCCGCCATGGCACCCTTCGCCGGTGCACGCGTGCAGCTGGAGCCACGTGCGGCGCCGTCGAACAGCACTGCGGTGATGCTCTTTGCGCCCTACGCTCTTGTACGCGACATCATAGAATGCCAGCAAGCTAGCGGCTCTCTTCCAGCGTGCGCAGTCTTCCTACACGACAGCGGTACCACCGGTGGTGAGGAAGATCCCGGGTAGGTCCCTCACCTCGCTGACCTCTCTGTTAGGGTTAGGGTTATGGTTGGGGTTTCTGATCGATTTGGATCACTTCTTTCTTGATTTCTTTTCTTTTTTCTACCCCAAACTAGATCTACCCACTAGCAACCATAGCTCGTATACCAATGATAGTTTTTATTGGACCTCTAGGCGTAGATTAGTGGGTAAATACTTAGCTTAGGTAGAATGACTTCTTGATGTACCTCACTAAACCGTGTCGTGGCCGAAGCGCCGGTGACATAGTAGCCACAATGGGTCAGAGTAGAGGTAGCCGTGACTCCCCCGCTAGGTCATCGTAGGTAGCAGCAGTGCTGGCGCGGTGCTATGGCGGCGGTGAAGGCGGTGGAGCTTTCTGTCGCTCACAGCGCCCCTCTCGATCGGTCTAGGGATAGGACATGGGTGAGGGGCTGGCGGTTGTGGTGAACCTCATATCTTGTGCCCTAGCCCCCACCGTCCATTTATGGTGCTGCGTGATGGGGGCCATCAACCAGGAGAACCGACTGAGCACCCCTGATCAAGACGTGGATCAAGGGCCCAATTAGCCGTTGGGCCAACTGGTGGAGATCATCCTTACACCAGTCTCTCCCTTCTTCCCAAAGCATGAGTCCTGATCTAAACCAAAAACCTTCCACCACTGTGGCCATAGCCAGTGATGTCGATAAGGAGATACTGGAGGTGCAGTTGATGCATTGCGTGGAGAGGAGACGCAACCATTCCTCATCATCGACGTCGACTGGCAGAGCATGATTCGTGAGGACGACCCACCACACGAGGACGCGCCGGACTCTTGCTCAGCGGTGACTAGATGATCGTGTTCCTCTACCACTTCGACAAGTGCACGTGGTTCCATGGCTACAGGGAGGGCGCCCAGATCGGCCACCTGCTGGAGCTGTTCTACAACTCGAGCATGGCCTAGGCCGTCGTGCGCAAGGCCACGCGGAGATCGAGAACACAGGGAAGGTGAAGAGGAAGGTGGCATAGGGCGGTGCCATAGAGGCATAGATCTCTCGAGCTTTGACTCCAAGATCGTGCAGCTACGGCGCAAGCTCAACCAGCTGCTCATGCAGAGGGATGAGGTCCTCACGAAGCTCGGTGATGAAGATGGGAGCGCCACCAGGAATGGCGGCCATGAGGTGTCCTATGCCTGCACCTCTACACGCGTGTCCTATGCCTCCTTGCTATGCTAACATATGAGCTCATATTCTATTTGTTGACACTACTTATTATAGGTTTCGTATCATGATTTGACTTATGTTGTGTGTAGCTTCCACACCATTCGAAGTCAAGCCGCACAGCAACTCGGGTACCGTTGTACTCTGGAGATTCAAGGCCCAAAACACATGGATTGTAGGGTCACATGGATCCTAGCACATTTGCAATGTCGCCAATTCATTTCATCTTTAGTAGAACATATGCTCGTACTTTTGAAGCAAAAGACTGCACACTAATTCATGCATTGATGTATTTAAATGATATGCTCGGTTACACAATCGGAGATGTTCACCTACATGGACTATGTCATGCCATGTATTAATTAGAATTAGTGGGTGTGCTCCACTTGTTTTGTAGCAATGAGACTTTTGATTGTAATGACTTCATCTCTACATATTAAGTATGTATATACAATTTTCTAATTATGATATATTCGTTATTGAATCTTGTGAGATATGTGTGACAGCAGTGAAGAAATATATGATGCATTAATAATAGTATCAAGACAATAACCTAACATGCTGAATCAAAGTTGTTAATAGTTTGGGCTGAAACCGGTTTATATGGTTTGATTTTTATTTTGGGCTGATGTAGTTAGGTGAGAAATAGTTCTAGAAATCTAATGGTCTGGTTTGGTTTCGGTTAGCACCTTGGATGGATTGGTTTGGTTTGGATTGGTTCCTACTTCTTTGATTTTGATATGGTCTGGAACCAGCCCGAGACTCCAATCTCCACCCGGTCTCACCCTTCTTCCCAAAGCCTGAGTCCCGACCCGAACCAACAACCAGCCACCCCCGTGGCCATAGCCTACGTCGTCGATGTCGATGAGGAGATACTAGCGGTACAGCTGATCCATTGTGCAGAGACGCCGCCATTCATCATGCATCATCAACGATGGCTGGCAGAGCATGATCCATGATGGCGACCCAGCGCACGAGGACGTGCCAGATTCGTGCTCGGCGATGACCGGATGACCGCACGTCATTACCACTTCGATGAGTGCCCATGCTTCCATGTGTACAGTGACAGGGCCGTACCTAGGATTTGGAGGGCCCTGAACAAAATACACGATGGGGCCCTAAAACTCGAAAAAATTAAGGCATACTTTCATTTAATTATGAAGCTTCAGAATATACATGGGTCTTACACCGCTAAGAACAGATTACATCTTAATGCTAAAAGAGTAAAAAGTAGTACTCAAATAACAAACTAGCATCCCTAGCAGCTAGCATAGTACTTCCTCCGTTCCGAATTATAAGACGTTTGACTTTTTTAACATCAAGTTTGACCACTCGTCTTATTAAAAAATTTATGCAAAATATCACTTCTTTTGTCGTGGCTTGTTTTATTAATAAAAGTTCTTCAAAAATAATTTAAATTTGACTATGTTTGCACAAATTTTTTGAATAAGACGAGTGGTCAAACTTAGGACAAAAAAGTTAAACGTCTTATAATTTGGGATTGAGGAAGTAGTATCGTGGCACGAGAAAGCAAAATGTCGCAAAGAGAAAAATGAACAGTCCAAGGAAGCTCAGTTGCCAAGCAAGCTGGTGGACATGGCCATTGGGTCTTACTTTGGTGAGTTGATCCAATTAACAAACCAGGAATTGCAACTTGCAAGCCTTTTTTTTTTTTGGATATGCTATATTTTTTGTATTTAAAAGATTAGCTATTATTTATTAGTATTTATTGTAAATTTGGAGGCCCTTAAATTTTGGAGGCCCTGAACAGCTGCCCACCTTGCTCCTGTCAATCTACGGGCCTGACAGTGAGGGTGCCCTGATTCGCCACCCACCGAAGCTGTTCTACAACACGAGCATGCCCAAGGCCGTCGTACGCATGGCCACGAGATCAAGAACGCAGGGAAGGTGAAGAAGGCGGCGTAGGGCGTCATAGAGGCATAGATCTCTCGAGCTTTGACATCAAGATCGTGCAGCTGCAGCGCGAGCTCAACCAGCTGCTCATGCAGAGGGACACAGTCCTCACGAAGCTCAGTGATGAAGACGGGAGCACCACCAGGAATGGCGGCAGTGAGGTGTCCTGTGCCTCCTCGCTATGGTGTCTGTGATGTTACAAGCTACTGCATGCCCTGGCCGGCATGATAATATATGGAAAACGGTTTCAAACCTAGGTTGTAGCAGATAATATTAATATTCATTTTAGGTTTGAAACTGTTTTCCCTAAAAAATGCAACTACAGGATTTGTGCAAGTCAAAAGCTTAATTTTGACCAAATTTTGTAGCGGATAATATTAACATTCATGTCTCCAACTAGTTTTACTACAAAAATATTTTTATAGATAATTTAATGGTACTTATTTCATATCATAAATGTCTATACTATTTTATATTACTTTGGTCAAACTTCAAACCTGAAGGCGGACCGTGATGCCTAAGACGGGGGGCTTTGAATTAGGTAACTTAAAAATCTAACTTCTAAACTATGGCATCTTTTTCTAACCCTTGCAAAACCTATGCAATAGATAAACTATCTAAATGTGTAACTACGATTTTGCTAGTGTGTTGCAATCTCTACCGCAAAAGGAGTAATACAAATAATATAAAATGCGGAAGCTAAAGAGCAAGGTAGAGATATGCAAACTTCCATTGACGACTCCGGTATTTTTACCGAGGTATCAAGAAGAGCGCAAGCTTCCCCCTAGTACTCGTTGGAGCCCCTCGCAAGGAATCCCTCACAAGGGCCAAGCTTCCAGTCGGGTAACTCCGTGGATAGCCTCGGACCTTCCCCACGCGCAAGTGAGTCTCCGACGTGCCTTCCAGCAAGCCTCTCCCGGATGCTCCCCGCCGTCTTCACTATCAAGCTTCTGGCCGAAACGTCACGGGTCTTGTTCCCTTCGGTACACGGTGGCGGCCACACCACAAACGTGGTTGGTGTGATCTCGCAAGACTATAAGCCCCTCTGATGTACAACAATGGTGCTCACAAGCACCGAGTGGTAAGAGGTATGCAAACCTCAATAAACACTAGGCCTAAACCTAGAGCAAGCGCATAAGCAGTGGTCTAATCAACCTAAACACTTCGCAAATCACCTACACTAATCACCTAATGAAACACTAAGCACTATGCAAGTGGAGATTACTAAAATGGTGTATCAACACCCTTGATATGTTTCCTCAGCTCCACTCTTACCAAATGACCAGTTGGGGGTTGTATTTATAAGCCCCACTAAGAAAGTAGCCCTTCGGGACGAAATCCCGCTTTTCTGCTACTGACCGGACACGTCCGGTCATCCCGACCATTGGAGCCGTAAACAACTGATCGGACGTTGCCAGCGTCCGGTCACATGCCACCGGACGCGTCCGGTCGCAAGTTCGCCGCTCTGGAACCTCTCTGTACTCGATCAGACGCTGCTGTCCTGCGTCCGGTCGGTTTGCCGCCAATGTCCAGTCACTTGTTGAGTGTGTTGTCGGACTGATGAACAGTGTCACCAGTGCATCCGGTGGATTCACTTATTCAGCATCTGGTCGCTGCTGCTGACGCCTCGTGTTGCCGAGCCACTGATCGGAGCGTCCGATCACTTTCTTCCCGCGTCAGGTCCAGCGTCTGGTCGCTTCTGTGAGCTCGTTTCTTCATGATCTTACGTGCGGCTTGGTTCCTATCTTCATGCTTGGACTTTACTTGATATCTTGGGTCTTCTCTTATGCTCCTAAGCTCTTGCTTGAGGTGTTGATCATCGGATTATCACGTCGCCTTTGTCCAAGTCACGTCTTTCATCCTATTGAACTACAAAACAATCACTTGCAAATTCATTAATCCAATTTGGTTGTGTTGGTCATAAAACACCAAAATCTAAAGTAAATGGGCCTAGGGTCCATTTTCCTTGCAATCTCCCCCTTTTTGGTGATTGATGACAAAACGACCAAAGCAAGCAAATAATAGAATTTTGAAATTTAAAAACTACCTACTTGCTAGGATGCAATGCAAGAGGCAAGATTATATGTTGCTAAAAGATACTACTTGTAAGACTACATAAAAACTTATCTTGCCCTTGCAAATGTCCCGATGTGGTATTACGCATTTAAGCCTTACTTCCTACAGATTCTCCCTATTACATAGGCTAATCCACAATCCACTATCCTCCCTTTCTCGGACCATTACTATAAATTAATGCTTGCTTTTGGTCCTCTAAATTTGCTATCAGAGCTCCCAGTTAGGTAACTCCGTGGATAGCCTCGGGCCTTCCCCACGCGCAAGTGGGTCTCCGACGTGCCTTCCGGCAAGCCTCTCCCGGATGCTCCCCGCTGTCTTCACTATCAAGCTTCCGGCCGAAACGCCGCGGGCCTTGTTCCCTCCTTTACACGGTGACAGCCACACCACAAACGCGGTTGGTGTGATCTCGTAAGACTACAAGCCCCTCCGATGTACAACAATGGAGCTCGCAAGCACCGAGTGGTAAGAGGTATGCAAACCTCACTAAACACTAGGCCTAAACCTAGAGCAAGCACATAAGCGGTGGCCTAATCAACCTAAGCACTTCGCAAACCACCTACGCTAATCACTTAATGAAACACTAAGCACTATGCAAGTGAAGATCACTAAAATGGTGTATCAACACCTTTGATATGTTTCCTTAGCTCCACTCTTACCAAATGGCCGGTTGGGGGTTGTATTTATAAGCCCCACTGAGAAAGTAGCCGTTCGGGATGAAATCTCGCTTTTCTACTACTGACCTGACGCTGGAGTCGTCCTGATGGGACGCGTCAGATCGTCCCGACCGTCGGAGCCGTGAACAACTGATTGGATGCTGCCAGCGTCCGATCACATGCCACCGGACGCGTCCAGTCGCAAGTTCGCCACTCTGGAACCTCTCTGTACTCGATCATACGCTGCTGTCCTACTTCCGGTCGGTTTGCCGCCAGCGTCCGGTCACTTGCTGAGTGTGTTGTCGGACTGATGAACAGTGCCATCGGTGCGTCTAGTCGATTCACTTGTTCAGCGTTCGGTCGCTGCTGTTGACACCTGCTGTTGCCGAGCCACTGATCGGAGCGTCCGATCACTTTCTTCCAGCGTCTGACCGCTTCTGTGAGCTCATTTCTTCGTGATCTTGCATGCGGCTTGGTTCCTATCTTCATGCTTGAACTTAGCTTGATATCTTGGGTCTTCTCTTGTGCTCCTAAGGTCTTGCTTGAGGTGTTGATCATCGGATCATCACGTCGCCTTTGTCTAAGTCACGTCTTGCATCCTATTGAACTATAAAACAATCACTTGCAAATTCATTAGTCCAATTTGGTTGTGTTGGTCATCAAACACCAAAATCCAAAGTAAATGGGCCTAGGGTCCATTTTCCTTATAAAACCATTTGACTACTCAAAAGTAAGAATTGCATTCTTTTGTAGACCAAGCAAGTATTATTTTTTTGCTGTGGCCAAGCACATCGGGTAGCCTTGCAGCTCACTTACTTACGCCCCATGATGAACAAAATGCTGTGTGTAACCACAAACAAGGCACATTTCTTCAGGGTTATCTAATAAAGTAAACCATTACAAGCTCTGACTACTACTTTTTATTTAATATATCTATAATGGTGAAAGTATACTTTTGTAGACCTAATTTTGAAGACAAATCCACATATCTTATTTCTAAATGCTCAAAAGTCCACATGCCAAAACAGTTGGGCACTACTGGAAACCAAAATTTTCCCGACGGTGCAACTATCGACATGGAAAAGTAATCTATTGATAGCAAAAAGATTCATTTCTTTGATATGACCTGACTAGCTGGAACCGACATAAATAGAGCGAAATAGAAATTAAAAATTGCCTGACGGGCCAACCATGAGAAACAATTACCTTGTTCGTACATGGCCAATATGAAAATACAAATATGACGGGTATAGAATTATATCTCTGTCGTAACAAACTGACAGAAAAAAATCCAACCATGCCTCAAGAAAATCCATTATCTGATAGGATAATACTGTCAATATAAATGAAAGATTTCTTGCCGATTATTTTTTCCATCACGTTTTCACGAAAATTTATTCGATCGAACAGAGCTTTTATGTATAATTCACAGGAAATTTCTGTTGGTAGTCAAACTTTGCTCGTTGACTTCAGTCAGTCGTAACATGTTGCTGATCTGTGTCTCACTACTGCAAATCAAAATTTCCATACGTGCCAGGTATTTACACTACTGTACAAATCATTTTGTGACAACTGCCCAGCCATTAATCGACGCGGACACAATTGGGTGCCACCTCCGTTAATGGCTGGCTGCCCTGGGGATAAGTGGCCGCCTCCGTTAATGGTTAACAGAGGTGGCTAACATAAGGCAATCACCTCCATTAATAGTCCATTAATGGAGGCCGACGCTTTGTGCCTACTGCCTCCATTAATAACTTTACTAAGGCGGTCATCGTTAGCTTTCAACCTTCGTAAATAGATAATTAACCGAGGCGAATACTTTAAGATGTCTGCCTCCATTAATCGATAAATGGAGGCAGTCGAACAAGAGAACCCAACTAGACCAGATATGCTAGGCAATTAACAGAAGAGGTCTCCTTATAACGCCCAACTCCGTTAATCGATTAATCAAGGTGGCACCTTGGATGTCCACTTCCGTTATTGGGTGGCTATAAAACCAGGCTCCAATTACCCCCATCTTCTTCCTGCACGAGCCTCCCCATTAATTTTGACGACGTTGGACCTCTAGAACTCTGAGAAAACTCCATTTTTTGTGAGGGGGGGGGGGGGGGGGGGGTGCTCTTGGATTCTTTGAAGAAAGACACCGTAGGAGGTTGGTATGCGCTCTCACATCCTTTTTTACACTCCTTTTCATGTTTTGGCTGATCTAGATCTGGATCTACGGTAGAGGAGAAAGGAACCGGATCTTGTTCTTCATTTTATGTGGTTTTCCTTTGTAATGCTTATATATTTATGTTTGTGTGTGCCATATCTAGCTCAATGCATACATGATGCAAGTTAGTTATTATGTCTTCACGTGGTGTTTTTTCTTTGTGTTAATTATATATTTGAATTAGTTTTGGTTTCTGAAGTCTATCTAAACTAGTTTTTTGATGGGTTTGAGCTATGAGTTGGTTTTCGTAGAGCATTCGAATATTGTGATGAATGGAGCTCTATACATTTAGATGATGTAGTTTATTTTCCGAGAGAGAAGATATATACACATCTATCCACCATCTCATTTTGATGGATGTTAATATTTTCTTCCACTACGTGCAAGGCTAATTGGCATGGAAAGGTCAGAATGGACGTACTAGATATCAAGGATATCACACACTTTCATAGAACAAGTGACAAACTTTGTTAACACTGCTTGAAAGCATGCTTTGTGTGTGAATCAACAAGGAATCATATATCAGTTTTCTCACTGCAAGAATGAGCATGTCTGGTTGTTAGAGGCGGTGATGTCAAATGTCACTTGATCTGTTGGAGTTTCGTTGAGGGATACACGGTTTGGAAATTTCACAGTGAAGGAGATGTGAGTGGTGCATCTGGAGGAACATTGTTGTTGGTGCATGCAGACAATTGAAGAGGAGCCTCACTACCCTGGCACAATGTTGATGGCGAGGATGATTTTATCATGACGGATGATTTTGTCCAAGACGTGATATGAGGCGGGGATGACAATGCTGAGGATATTGCTGAGGTGGCCTTGGAGGACCCTGAGGACACGGAGTTCTTTCAGGATTTCATCAACCGCCTCAACAATGATGACCTTATATATGGGAGCCCAAGGTGGCTAGACAACTTCAAAGAGATGAATCAGGAAGCAAATAATCCGATCTATAAGGATTGTCCGAAGCAATGGATGATGTTGCCTTCTGATCTCTGGATGCTGATGTCGAAGGCTCGTTTTGGATGGTCTGACGCTAGCTTCAATGAGTTGTTACATTTTCTTGGTTCCCTGCTTCCAAAGGATAACAAAGTGCCTGCCAATACCTATCGGGCGAAGAAGCTGATCCGATCAGTGGTGTTGGGTCTTCAAAAGATCCATCCTTTCCCTAACCACTGTATCTTATACCGGGGCACCTAGTATGTGAGCTTGGAGAGCTATCTGCACTACAACGTGAGTCAATACAAAAGGAATGCCAGGTGTTGCGTGGATGCAAATGGTGAGGGAGCCTCAAGTGAGTTGAAAAATAAGGTGAGCAAGAATAGTAGTGTGAAGTAGATCTCATCTCATGAGGAGGACGAAGAAAGTTAGACGCATAAGAGAATTCCTACCCAAGTGATGTGATATGTACCCATGGACGATCACCTATGTTCTATATTCGGAAACCTTGAAGATGCCAAACTGATATCCAGGCATGCATCTAGCTAGTGATCACATGAAGGATGACGGCAAGATGCAACACCCTACCGATGCCTAGCTAAGCCAACACTTATGCAGTCGTGGTTGTGCCCACGTAGAAGAAGTTGCCCATGCCACCGCCTCCATGGACACCACGACGGGCTTCTTCTCCCCAATAACTAGCACATCATCATGGCACACCAAGTGCCATAGTACTACTACATCAATTCTTCACCGTACCCATGATGAGGTGCTATTACCCGGTGGTGGAGCGGAATGATGGTATGAATATGAGCAATAGTGAGGCGAGGGGAGCCGCTGCATCCATCGACTGAGGTCGGTGTGAGAAGAAGAGGGAATCAGAGGGTTCATTGTAAAAAAACATATCATGCATTATTCCATGTCAGCTCAAAATGCCTATGTGTGTGGTATGGATCTACATTACACCACTTAACAAGTTTAGAAACCCAAAAATACATTTTAAAAAGTTCATGGACATAGGTGACACACCCTTACAAGTTCGAGGGCCACTGGTGCATTTAGCTCTAAAAGTAATGTAAGTAGAAAATTCAAAGCTATTTACAATTTAGAATGTAGGGAGTACAAAAGTAATGACTATATGGTGTAGTGGTAAGGAAAGGTGTGTGAATTGTGAAAAGAAATTTCTAGCTTTTCAGATTTTGTTTTGTTTCTTTCTAGTGAATATATGAAAAACATTTTTAGGGGTATACCGTACCGTGTTACCAACTGCACCAAGAAATCATTTTAGAGAGACTACATACCACCGCTTAGAAATCTACTTCTAGGAATCGACTTTTAGGGGTGAGGCAACTTACCTGAAAGCATCTAGGCCCCTAGTTGGGTTTTGGTGATTAATGGCAACACGAGATTACTATGACTAACGTGTGTTTTGTAGAGGCAAGTTAAGTTAGGTCATGGTAATGGGACTAACGTGTGTTTTGCAGAGGCAAGTTCAGTTAGGTCATGGTAATAGAAATTGATTGGGGAATCATGGTTGTCATGCCCCTATCCATGGAAATCATTTCTGTTTTCAAAGGATGGACGACAAGGTTAAGGACGGACTAGTTCTAAGTGTAGTTTGGTGTTGGAGAGACACTTAGAGTAGTTTAGGACTTTGTTTTTCCTTTGGCCATACTATTAAGGGAGGTATGGACTAGTTGCTCGACCTAGGTGAATCCTAATGGATTAGGTGTGGTGCACACTTATCAAACTTAGCACTATGTAGCTCAGGAATAGCCCTAAGATCAATTGGAGTCAACTTCATTCACGTAGGATTTTGAGTTGGAAGTAAATGGAGGGTCAAATGACTGACCGGACGCTGGTCTTGTTGTGATCGGACATAGGAAGGTGAGTCCAGTTAGTTCATTTGATCAACTGCAGTCATCTGGTATTGACTGAACACTGGTCTAGTTGTGACCGGACGCTGGAAGGTGAGTCTGGTTAGTTCATTTGATGAACTACAGTCGTCTGGTACTGACAGGACGCTGAGTGGAGGAGGACCGGACGCTGGGGTGCCCGCATCCGGTCAACTCCAGAGATGTTCTAGAGAGGCTTTTTCTTGACCAAATGCATCCAGTTGGTGCTGACCGGACGCTGGGTGCCTGTATCAGGTCGACTCTAGTAAGGTTCTAGAACATCTTTTTCTTGACCGGACATGTCCAGTCGGTGCTGACCAGACGCTGGTCAGAGTTCGGTCAGAGCTTAATAGCTCTCTCTAACACAGTGGCAGGTATAACAGACTGGAGCATCCAGTCACCTTGACCGAAGCGTCCGGTCAGCTTGCAGAGTGCTAACTCAGCCTCCAAACGTTATATTTTGAATGAGGGGGTATAAATACTTACTCCACTCATCCATAGGAGGTCTCTTGCCCATTTGTTCAGCTGAGAAACACCTTTGGAGTGCAAGGGAGACTAAGAGCCTAGTGAGGTGATTGAGATTTAAGAATCCAATATTAAGGACCTCATTAGTGCATAGAGAGTAGCAAGTGTGCATCCACCTTTCTCATTAGGCTTGTCTTGGTCAAGTGAGAGTTTGTGCTTGTTACTCTTGGTGATCGCCATCAACTAGACTTCTTGGTGGTGATTGGAAGCTTGGAGATCATCCGACAGAGCTTGTGGATGACCCAAGTCAAGTTGTGAGCGGTTGTGGGTGATTCACTGCGACGGAGTGTCAAAGAATCAGCTCGTAGAGAGCACTTGATCCTTGCGCGGATTAAGAGGGAGCTACACCCTTGCGCCGATGCTCCAATGAGGACTAGTGGGGAGTGGCGACTCTCCGATTCGTCAGGAAAACATCGCCACATTCCTTTCATTCTCTTTACTTTGAGCATGTACATTTGAGCAATTCATTTCATGTCTTTACTTTCCTAGAATTGCCATGCTAGAGTAGGATTGGAACTTAGGGTGCAAAACTTTTATGCGTGAGAATAATAGAAACACATTCTAGGCACAAGAGGTGAAGTGGGCTAAGTGTAGGGCTTAATTATTGTAAAGAATTTATAATTAGCCCAATTCACCCCCCCCCCCTCTTGGGCATCTTGATCCTTTCAATTGGTATCGAGCCTTATGCTAGCAAAATTAGGCTTGACCGCCTAGAGCAAGATGTCCCACGAGGATGGATCCCCTCCTATTTTTGAGGGAGATGATTTTCCTTGTTGGAAAATACGCATGGAGGCATATCTAGAGGGTTTAGATGTTGGAGTTCTTAGAGCTGCCTCACAAGGCTTCCCAAAACCTAAGGATCCCACAATCCTTCAAGGCGATTAAGTTAATTATGAGAAGTGGAATGCAAAGGCTAGAAACACCCTCTTTAGAGGCCTTTCCAAGGATGTTTTTAACCGTGTGCAGAACCACAAAGATGCCGATGCACTATGGTCGGACATTTGTGCGCTCCATGAGGGAACCAAGAGTGAGCGTGAGGAATGCTATCACCTTGTGATGAAAAAGCTTAATTCATTTGAGATGCTTCCTAGAAAAAGTGCTAATGAGATGTATTCATGCTTGAATGTTCTTATAGAGGAGGTCAATGGGCTTGGACTCACACAAATGCAACGCTCTGATGTTGTAAGAAAGATCTTGAGTGTCCTCCCCATTGACAAATATGGGCATATTGTGATGGTGCTTCATCAAGGTAATCTTTCCACTGCTACACCAACTCAAATATTGGGGAAGATCAATGCACATGAGATGTACATGCACATCAATCCACAAGATGGCTCTTCTTCCACCAAGAAGAAAGATTTGGCATTCAAGGCTAGCCAAGAGAAGAGGGGCAAAGCAAGAGTTGATCATGATAGCTCAAGTGATGATGAGATTGATGATGTAAGTCTTGCTCTCATGGTGAGAAGAACTACCAAGATGCTTAAGAAGCTAAATAAGAATGGTGTCAAGTTTGATGGCAAGAAGAAGAATTTCTTCACTAGTAATAGAAGGAAGCCCATCTCCAAAATGGATTGCTATAATTATGGAGAACTTGGTCATCTAGCTCATCAATGTCCCAAACCTAAGAAAGACAAGTACAAGGGCAAGAAAGATAATTCAAGTGATGAAAATGATGATGAGATGAAAAAGAACAAGCCATACAAGAAGAAGGATGGCAAGAAGAAGGAATTTTACAAGAAGAAGAAGAATGGCAAGGCATACATTGTTGGTGATTGGCTCACGGACATTGAATCATCAAGTGGCTCATTTGATGATGAAAGTGAAAATGAGAGGGAGAAGGTGGCCGCTATTGTGATTGACTCTTCACTATCTTCATTGACACCGCCGCCATCATCCTCTACACACCTATGCCTTATGGCCAAAGGTGAATGAAAGGTACAAAAGGATGATGATAGTAGTGGTGATGATAATGCTAGCAATGATGAAAGTGGTAGTGATAGTGATGAAGAATTTGAATCACCTTCTTATGATGATCTTGTCAAGTTGCTAAATCAATACACTAAAATCATTAGAAAAACAAGAGCTAAAAATGAAAAGCTAGAACTTGAGAAGGAATCACTCTTAGCAAAATATGACATAGCCAAAAAAGCTAGTGTTGAGCTTAGAGAAGAAAATAAAATTGTGTCATCCCAACTCAAGGAGCTCAAAACCTCATAAAAAGAGCTTAGAGAAAAACATGATAAACTTGAGGGGATACATAATGAGCTCACCACTAGTTACAATTTGCTAAAAGAAGAGTACACACATCTCAATATTAATCATGACAATCTTGTTATTTCTCATGAATTATTATTCAATGAGCCACATGATGCTACTAACAATGTTGTTAAGACTGAAATAGCTACATCATGTGATGACTTGATTGTTGAGAGCATTAAGCAAGGTTCTAGTAGCAAAGGCAAGAAAGTGGTTGAGTCCAACAACTATGATGATTATGTCAAGCTCAAGAATGAGAATGAAAAGCTCAAGAAAGATCTTGAAAAGCTACCAACCACCAACACAATTGTGATAGAGAATCTTGACAATGACTATGATATAGCTCTTGAGAATGAGATGCTTAAAGAAGAGAACAAGAGACTTAAGATGGAGAAAAATCATGATGAACTTAGAAAAGAAAACAAGAAGCTCAAGTTGGAGAAAGAAATCTCAAGACCGGGTTGAGCAAGTTCACAAGAGGCCAATATCTCCAAAGTGAGCTACTCATGAATACCATGATGAAGATGGATAGAAGTGGTATTGGGTACTTGGCAAACCAAGAGAAGAAAGCTCAAGCTCAACATCAACAACAATACAAGTCAAAGCCTAAGCCAAAGAGATGTTTTGAGTGTGGACAAGAAGGTCACTTTGCTCATGAGTGTCAAACTCCACCACCACAACCCTTGCCCAAGCATGCTAGACCCTTAGCTTTAAATGCTCACTACATGCTTAGAAAGGACTCTAGTGGAAAGATGAAAGTCATGTTCGTAGGTCCTCCCAACAAGAATAGGCCTAAGCAAATTTGGGTTGCAAAGTCATTAGTTGAGAAAGTCAAGGGCCCTCATTTAGTTTGGGTCCATAAACAACAAGCTTGATCTCCTGTGTATAGGGTGAACTACAAGACCGGTGGAAGTCATTGGGTTATTGATAGTGGTTGCACTCAACATATGACCGGTGATCCTCGTATGTTCACCTCACTAGATGAAGAAGTAGATGGTCAAGAAAGGATTACATTTGGTGATAATTCAAAGGGCAAAGTTCAAGGTTTGGGCAAAGTTGCAATATCAAATGATCATTCAATATCAAATGTGCTATATGTTGCTTCATTGAGTTGCAACTTGCTATCCGTTGGTCAATTGTGTGATATTGGCTTTCAATGTTTGTTTACCGAGAAGGAAGTGGTTGTATCAAAGAAAGATGATGATCAAGTTATATTCAAGGGTTTTAGATACAACAACCTATATCTAGTAGATTTCACCTCTGAAGATGCAAACTTGAAGACATGCTTAATCACCAAAACATCACTTGGGTGGCTATGGCATAGAAGACTTGCACTAGTTGGGATGAGCTCACTCAAGAAGCTAATGAAAAATGAATTGGCGAGAGGTTTGAAGGATGTGAAGTTTGAGAAATACAAGCTTTGTAGTGCATGTCAAGCTAGCAAGCAAGTTGCAAACACTCATCCAACAAAAGCTTATATGTCAACAACAAGAGTACTAGAGCTTCTACATATGGATCTATTTGGACCTACAACTTACAAGAGTTTGGGAGGAAATCTCTATTGTCTTGTAATAGTTGATGACTACTCTAGATATACTCGGGTGTTCTTCCTTCATGATAAGACTGAAGTGGCCGCATATTTTAAGAAGTTTGCCAAGAGAGAACAAAATGAATTTGAAGTGAAGCTAAAGAAGATAAGAAGTGACAATGGAAAAGAATTTGACAACACAAAAATTGAAGTATATTGTGATGAAGTAGGGATCAAGCATGAGGTCTCCGCAACATACACTCGTCAATAAAATGGTGTAGTAGAGAGAAAGAACCGGACACTTATCACCCTTGCAAGAACAATGCTTGATGAGTACAATACACCCGAAGCTCTATGGGCAACACCATATGTTATGCATCCAATCGCCTATTCCTTCAAAAGTTTCTTAGCAAGAACCCTTATGAGTTGCTCAATGAGAAGAAGTCAGACGTCTCATTCTTCTAGGTCTTTGGTTGCAAATACTACATCTACAAGAAGCGGCAACACCTAGGGAAGTTCCAAAGACATTGTGATATTAGTTTTCTTATTGGTTATTCATCAAAGTCCAAAGCATATTGGGTATTTAATCATGCCACCGGCTTGGTTGAAGAAACATATGATGTGGAATTTGATGAATCTAACGGCTCCCAAGGGGCACATGAGAATCTTGATGATGTAGGTGATGAACCATTAAGGGATGCCATGAAGAACATTCCGGTTGGAGACATCAAACCCAAAGATGATGAAGATGGTGTACAAGTGATTGATCCACCCTCTTCATCAAATGTGCCACAAGATGATGATAAAGATGGGAGAGTAGAAAATGAAGATACTCATGCCTCCCACGATCAAATGGTGGCACAAGCTTAAGATGTTGATGCTCCACAACCTCCTCCTCAAGTGGTTGATAGAAGAAATTCACCTCTACTATAAGCACATCCACAAGATCTCATCATACGGAGTCCTTCAAATGGTGTAATGACTCGCTCTCAAAAACTTACTTCATTTATTGAACATCACTCGTTTGTTTCTTGCATTGAGCCTACAAATATAGAAGAAGCTCTTCAAGATCTGGATTTGATAAATGCCATGCATGAAGAGTTGAACAACTTTACCCGCAATGAAGTTTGGACACTTGAAGAGCGACCACAAGGTGAAAGAGTCATTGGAACAAAGTGGGTGTTCCGCAACAAGCAAGATGATCAAGGCATTGTTGTGAGGAACAAGGAAAGACTATTTGCAAAGGGGTTCTCTCAAGTTGAAGGATTGGATTTTGGAGAGATATTTGCACCAGTTGCAAGACTTGAAGCCATTCGTATCCCCCTTGCATATGCATCGCATCATGAAATGAAATTATATCAAATGGATGTTAAAAGTGCATTTTTAAATGGCTTCATAAATGAACTAGTCTATGGTGATCAACCTCCCGGGTTTGAAGACCCTAGATAACCTAATCATGTTTATAGGTTGTCCAAGGCGCTATATGGGCTCAAGCAATCCCCAAGAGCTTGTTATGAACACCTTTGGGATTTCCTCATTGAGAAGGGCTTCACCATTGGGAAGGTCGACACCACACTATTCACCAAGAAGCTTGATGGAGAGATCTTCATTTGTCAAGTATATGTTGATGATATCATATTTGGCTCATCAAATGAAGATTATTGCAAAGAGTTTGGTGAATTGATGTCGAAGGAGTTTGAATGTCGATGATTGAAGAGCTTTCATTCTTTCTTGGTTTTCAAGTCAAGCAAATGAGAGAAGGGATTTTCATCTCTCAAGAAAAGTATACCAAGGACCTTCTCAAGAGGTTCAAAATGGATGAATGTAAGCCAATCAAGACACCTATGCCATCAAATGGACATCTTGACCTAGATGAGGGAGGTAAAACGGTTGATCAAACTCTCTACCACTCTATGATTGATAGCTTGTTATATTTGACCGCATCTAGGCCCGACATCATGTTTAGTATGTGTATGTGTGCTAGATTTCAAGCTAATCCTAAGTAAGCTCATTTGGTTGCCATTAAAAGAATCCTTAGGTACCTTAAGCACACACCAAGCATTGGTCTTTGGTATCCCAAAGGAGCTAGATTCCAACTAGTTGGCTATTTCGATTCGGATTATGTTGGTTGTAAAATTGATAGAAAAAGCACATCCGGAGGGTGCCATTTGCTTGGTAGATCACTAGTGTCTTGGTCCTCCAAGAAGCAAAATAGTGTGGCTTTTTCCACCGCCGAGGCGGAATACATTGCCGCGGGTGCTTGTTGTGCACAAATTCTTTACATGATGAAAACTTTGCTAGACTATGGTGTAGTTCTAGAAAAGGTACCTCTCTTGTGTGACAATGAGAGTGCGGTAAAGCTTGCTAATAACCCAATTCAACACTCTCGCACTAGGCACATAGATATCCACCATCAGTTTCTTAGAGATCATGTTGTTAAAAATGATATATCACTAGAAGGTGTAAGGACTGAGGATCAATTGGTAGATATCTTCACTAAACTGCTAGATGAGGCTACATTTTGTCGGTTGAAGAATGAGCTCAATGTACTTGACTTTAGTAACTTCACTAAAAATTGAGCTTGTGTTGTCTCTTGCATTGCATTGTATTATAAAACATGTTTAATTTTTAGTAATGCACGTAGGGCTTGTCTGACATGGTTAAGATAACCGCCAAAAAGAGTATGAAGAAGCTTAACCTTGGATCAAACTTGACAAGCAACTAGACGTACTTCAAGTATTGCATGGCATGTGCATGTGTATTGCTTTGTTGTTTCTTTTCGGTTATCTTTTGAGCACCCGCTGTGTTTATCCACAAATAGGGAGAGCATTTAAAGCTCCTATTGGCCATAAAATCCTATTGTGTTACCACATGTTGCTCCTCACCCCTTTTATAGCATATTTTCTTAAAAAGAATTATAGCCTAAGGCAAAATACTTTGAAAAAAATTAAGGGTTTGAGAGAGGGCTCCCACATCAGTCCCAATTGGTGTTTATTTGTGTCTTATTGAAGTTGGGACTTGATTGGGAATAGGCAGTGCAAAGGAATTTTGAAGATTTACTAAAATATGGTGACCAGAAGTTGCACTAGACTCTGCTTTTAGCGTCTGGTTAGTTCGCAGGAGGTGAACAAATGCAACATAGGAGTGACTGGATGCTGAATAGTGTTCCTCAAGCGTCCGGTATGTAGGTGGCTCTGTGTTCGGTCGAACATAGAAGATGATGTCAGGATTGACCGGACTCTATTTTGCGTCCGGTCAAGGGTAATTAGACACGTCCAGTTGTGACTTGAGGGGTTTTGGACCTCTCTATTGTCGACCGGACTACGGGTGGCAGCATCCGGTCGTTGCGATCGGTGCGTCCTGTCTGTTAAATCTGAATGGATCCAATTCTCCTTTCCTTGTCTATCATGGGGGGCCACCATATACTTCATGCTTTCACTCCGCACCGCTCCTGCTCCTGCCCTAGCCAACACGCTGACTTTGTCTGTGCCTCCACCGTCGTGCCCACGCTCACATCTCCGACCACTGTGCCCGTGCTCTCATCCACCGCTCCACCGTGTGGCTCTGCTCCACTGTGCCCGCACCTGTGTCTCCACCACCGCACCCATGCCATAGTGTCCACGCCACCCTGCTCTCTTCGCGCCACCATGGCCCCTGCCGTCGCGCTACCACACAGGTCTCGCCCATGCCCCATCCACTGCGCCACCACATCTCCTTGGCCGCTGCACCACTTTGTGTTGCCCAACCCTAACCCTAGGCATAACATTGTCGATCCTAAGTGGTGCCCCATCATCCTCTCCTTTGCTTGTTGGTCGCCGGATCATTGGATTTCATCAGGTAGCAAGCCATCGATTTCAATTTCTTATCTACTTCATGCTTCCTAGGGTTTCTCACCTCTAGATGAATATAGTGATTATTTATATTTCCTATCTATTCCATCATGCAGCAAGTCGGTGCTCTTGTGGTTGATCTGATTGTGGCAGTTTTACTAGGGGCCAAACCCGTGAGTACAGATTGAGACCAAGCCTCACAAGTGTCAGTTGGTAGTTGTTTCTTGTCAGTGGCAGTGTTTCTCATCAACTTCTGAGATGGCATGCTGCAAGAATGCCAGTGGTGGTCCTAGTGATGTGGATCTAAGGCCTCTACCTCGCCTAACTGCTCAGCAAAAGGAGAAGGCGAAAAAAACTACAAAGAAGCGGAAGTTAGATGATGTTGAGGTAGAGAGGGCAGCAGCAGTCGCAGCCGTCACAGAGCGTGTAGAGAGAGGTTGAGCTAGCAGTAGCGTTCGCATAGGTGACCAGTTGTCACACACTCATAGGGCCACCGTCGAGAGGATTGAGGCCAATCTTGGTAGTCCACTTGTGACTGTCATGCTTGGAGGACTACGTGTTTCTTTAAATGAGAGTCAGACTTAGGGGGAGACTGAGCAGTAGACACAATTGGTAGAGTAGATAGAAGATGCTTAGTAGGGAGAGCAGGTTGAGGAGGTAGAGCAGGCAGCATAGCCATAGCTTCGATGCTCTAGCCGTACACACACTCAGGTGTCACCGAGGCCTCAGACATAGAGGCGGGGCTCTCGTCCACGTCCTAGACCATAGGGTCCACCTCTGGTGGTTCACCTTGACCTAAGGGTAGCCACAGCTAGACAGGTGCAGCAGCTATGGTTCATTCAGTTTAAGGATTGGTTTCCACCGAGGCGAGATGAGCGTGCCTTAGAGCACTTCTACACCGTACTGCAGGAGGATTTCTATAATGGATATCTCAACATTGGTGTTGCCTTTAGATCTCAGCGAGTCTGCTCCATAGAGCCTTAAGTTGTAGCTGCAGGGGAGCAGATCCGTCCTCATCTCTCTTATCTGCCATGGTGGATAGGTCTTCTTGGATGGATAGGTCACTATGTTCCGTCATGGGTTCATGAGTTCTAATCCTCTCTGTGGATTGACCTGAGACATAGGTTTATTCACTTTGCTTTCAGAGGCCGTGACTAGAGGCTCTAGAGCTCGAGAGTTAGAGAGATACTAAGGATTCTAGAGTCACCTATTCGCCTTCACAAGGTATGCTATGGACAAACAGAGCCTCTGAGATGCCCTCATGGCAGACTTGTGCCACCTATTGATCTTGTCAGACCATGCTTCATAGAGCCGTTTGGCGAGGGGTCGAGCAGGACACCACGTGACCTTACACCTATAGCTTGGCTTCTTGATGCTATTATGAGGAGGACTCTGCTTCTGAGGATGGGCTACCACGAGGGCCTAACACGTATTCAGCTATGGCTATTGTATCACCTGGTGTCTCAGACTGTCTTTGATATTTGGTATGTGATGCTTTTAGAGATGTAGGATACACTTGCAGAGGGCTTCAGAGGTCACAGTAAGCTACCTTATGCTCATTGGATCACTTTCCTAATCTGAAAGGCAGTTACATAGAAGTCTCCTGAGACAATGGCAGAGTACACAGGTGCTACTACTGAGTTTTGGCCATATCACATGAGCCAGATGCTATGTCACAGTCGTGCGAGAACACCTCGCCAACCGAGCCATCACCCAGAGGTACCAGAGATGGCAGCTCAGCAAGATGAGATCATCAGAGGCATTGCAGCTATAGAGGAGGAGCTTGATGCACAGTAGGAGGATGTGGTCGAGAGCGACCCGAGTGACAGCTCTGATGATGACTATTAGCCGATTCCGCAGATGGCTCCTTGACCACACGACAGAGAAGCCAGTGGCTCCAACTCCGCACCACCATAGCCACCACAGACAAACCTAGCTCTTCTAGCTATACTTGAGCGGGTGAGGTCGGACCAGACACGCCAGGCATAGGAGACTGCAGTTGCACTTGCTTAGGTTTAGGCTCGACAAGATGAGTTTTAGAGGCAGTAGCAGGCCATGCAGCAACAATAGCTTATGATTCAACGACAGTTACTCGGCTTCATGCAGCATGCGTTCACTTCTATTGGGGTTGCTCCTCAGTAGTCTACATCTCAGATAGGCCAGCCTGCCACCACCACTCTAGTCACTCTAGCTGTATAGCCTAGTGGGCTTCAGAGTCAGGGACAACCAGCTACTCAGTTTGCTTCACCTATAGAGCAGGTGTCCCAGTGGTTTGCTTCACTAGTGACTACATAGGGTCCGTACTTCACTCCTATTGTTATGGGCTTCACCCTGTCTCAGAGTTCTTCAATGTTAGTGATGGACACTCCAGTCTCCAAGAGTCTTGGCGCTACTTTTAGTGAGCTTACAGGGCAGCCTACACCTCTAGAGTTGCGAGTCACTGTCCCTACCACAACTGCTCTAGTTACCGGGACTACCGAGACGATTCCGTCATCTATTGCATCGTCTGAGCCACCTTAGACAGTCACTCCTACACTTGAGGCTTCAGCGACAATGCCAAAGGCAGATGTGGCTCCACTTTCTACAGTGATACTTCCAGAGTCACAGGCCATGCCAATCACTGAGCAGACCCAGATCGCTTTACCTTCACTTCCAGCTACAGAGGGTCAGACCACTCAGAGTTCAGGGTCAAAGGATGATGCAGCTCAGTTCCAGATCTCTCACCGCACCTCAGCGCCCGACTCGACTGCTCTTGTCCCGCCATTTGACCCTTAGGTTTTGGTGCTTGATGCCAAAGGGGGAGAGGGAGTGAGTATGTTAAATCTAGGGGGAGTGTGTGAGATGGTCTTGATTCGATTCTTTTGGTCTTTTGTGTGTGATATTTCGTGCATTCATGTTTACTTTCATGCATTACATAATTTACATGTGATTGTGAGACTTATGTGACATGTGTGCTCTCTACATTGTTATATATATATATATATATATATATATATATATATATATGTCATGTCACTTGGATTATGTTCATTTGCTTTGCTTCCACGTTTTACTACGATTCAAATGAGCTTTACTTCATGTACTCATGCTTAATTCATATCTTTTGAGTACACCATGATGGCTTGGGTCATATAAGCATGTCTAACCCCTTTTGTTCTTATTGTCAAAAGCTTATATGAACCAAGAATGTTGAAAACCTTACTCGTCTCTTTTACATACTCGAGGTTGTGTTGTCATCAATCACCATAAATGGGGAGATTGAAAGCATCTAGGCCCCTAGTTGGGTTTCGGTGATTAATGACAACACGAGATTACTATGACTAACGTGTGTTTTGCAGAGACTAGTTAAGTTAAGTCATAGTAATGGAATTTGATTGGACAATCATGGTTGTCATGCCTCTGTTGATGGAAATTGTTTTGGTTTTCAAAGGATGGACTACATGGTTAAGGACGGACTAGTTCTAAGTGTCGTTTGGTGTTGGAGAGACACTTAGAGTAGTTTAGGACTTTGTTTTTCCTTTGGCTGTACTATTAAGGGGGTATGGACTAGTAGCTTGACCTAGGTGAGTCTAATGGATTAGGTGTGGTGCACACTTGTCAAACTTAGCACTAGGTAGCTCAGGAATAGCCCTAAGATCAATTGGAGTCAACTTCATTCACGTAGGATTTTGAGTTAGAAGTGAATGGAGGGTCAAATGACTGACCGGACGTAGGTCTAGTTTTGACCGGATGCTGGAAGGTGAGTCTAGTCAGTTCATTTGATCAACTGCAGTCGTCTAGTATTGATCGGACACTGGTCTGGTTGTGATCGGATGCTTGATGGTGAGTCCAGTCAGTTCATTCGATGAACTGTAGTCATCTAGTACTGACCGGACGCTGAGTGGAGGAGGCCGGACGCTAGGGTGCCTGCATCCGGTCAACTCCAGAGAGGTTCTAGAGAGGCTTTTTCTTGACCGGATGCGTCCGGGTGGTGCTGAACGGAAGCTAGGGTGTCTGCGTCTGGTCGACTCTAGTAAGGTTCCAGAACATCTTTTTCTTGACTAGACGTGTCCGGTCAGTGCTGACCGGACGCCGGTCAGAGTCCGGTAAGAGCTTAACGGCTCTCTCTGACACAGTGGTGGGTATAACTGACCAGAGCGTCCGGTCACCCTGATCGGAGCGTCCGATTAGCCCACAGAGTGCTGACTCAGCCTCCAAACATTATGTTTTGAATGAGGAGGTATAAATACTTGCTTCACTCGTCCATAGGAGGTCTCTTGCCCATTTGTTCATCTGAGAAACACCTTTGGAGTGCAAGGGAGAGCAAGAGCCTAGTGAGGTGATTGAGATTTGTGAATCCAAGATTAAGGACCTCATTAGTGCATAGAGAGTAGCAAGTGTGCATTCATCTTTCTCATTAGGCTTATCTTGGTCAAGTGAGAGTTTGTGCTTGTTAGTCTTGGTGATCGCCATCACCTAGATGGCTTGGTGGTGATTGAGAGCTTGGACATCTTCCGGCGGAGCTTGTAGATATTCCAAGTCAAGTTGTGAGCGGTTGTGGGTGATTCACCACGACGGAGTATTAAAGAATCAGCCCGTAGAGGGCACTTGATCCTTGCGCGGATCAAGAGGGAGCTACACCCTTGCACGGGTGCTCCAACGAGGACTAGTGGGGAGTGGCGACTCTCCGATACCCCGAAAAAACATCGCCGTGTTCCTTTCCCTCTCTTTAATTTGAGCATTTACATTTTTATAATTCATTTCATGTCTTTATATTCCTAGAATTGACATGCTAAAGTAGGATTGGAACCTAGGGTGCAAAACTTTTGTGTGTGAGAACAATAGAAACACAATTTAGGCACAAGGGGTGAAGTGGGCTAAGTGTAGGTCTTAATTATTGCAAAGAATTTAGAATTAGCCCAATTCACCTCCTCTTAGGCATCTTGATCCTTTTATTATCAAGCACCCTTAAAGATGCTCGATTCTAATAATGCTTGGGTAGAAGTAGTTATGAAAACCGCTTCTACCTATGATTGACCGTGGGTATAAATGGTTTATATGGTAGTGATCATCGATCATCTTACTATTATTGGATTGATTTTGTTTAGGAAGACGTACAGGATGAGTATGGTCGAAGCAATTTTCAAACAACATTCCCAGCCTATGTACATATCGATATTTTTTGCCAGCCCAAACAATAAATAATCTCATACTATTTAGTTTCATCTAAAATTATAACATATATCTTAGGCCCTGTTCGGCTGGCTGGAAAAACTGCTGATGCTAATTTGTTGTGAGAGAAAAATAATGTTATTTTGCTGAAAAGGTACGGCTGATAAGTTCAAGCGAACAGGGCCTTAGCCCTTGGATACTAAACATTAATGTCCAAACAGGGATATATATGAATTCATAGAGAAGATATTTGTAATCGATATATATTGAATGTGCTTGTCAAGCGTATTTATTTGCATCTAATACGAAAATATATACTAGACCTTAAAGCCCACAGATACGGAAATACTACTAGTGCCGATGAGAGACATGAATTCTGAGACTAGACACTAGAAACAGGATGTGCTTCTATGTAAACACTTGCACCGCTATATATATAACAGAAAACAGACTCTCGTCTCCTCGCAAAAGAAAAAAAAGGAACAATAGCATTCTCTTCGTCATGGCAGTAAAGAGCAGTACCACGTATCTGATAGCCTCGTTTCCCCTGTTTCTTCTGATCATTTCTGCAACGTACCCAACCTGCCAAGCGGAGAACCTCAACAGTTGATGCCCTTACCTCTACTTAATCTGCATTTTTTTATTAATGAACCATAAAATCATGTCTCTGATTCATACTTCGTTTCCGTGTGTGCAGGCCCGACCCACCCAGATCACTTGCCAGCGCCGCAAACACCGGCGCCACAGGTGACGTGCGTCAAGAAAAGTGACTGTTGGTACGCGTATTGCCGTGGTATCTGCGAATCCAAAGGATTGAAGGCTGATAAAGCCTTCTGCTTCAGTGCGCATTATAGCGATGGTCATGTTGAGATTCAGTGCTGCTGCCCACATGCATGAAGAAGTGTAATGCATCCATGCATCCATCTCTTTATGCAAACTCAATAAACATGTGTCTTTCTATTACATAGTGTCTGCCAGAGTGTTTCCTTCCTACTTGTGGCCAAGAAGGAAGCCCATTGCACAAAGTTTTTTTTCAGATAAAAAGTCTTTAATTAAAATATCAGAAGAATTACATCTATACCTAATAATAAAGAGGCAAAATTTCTGCCGTACTTTTTTTCTGCCTCCTCTCAATTCCTTTTTCAGTCCGGGTTTGAATTCCTTTTCCAGTTCGGTTTCCGTCGGTATTTTTACGGCGCACTGCTCGCCTATGTTCCGTCTTCCAGCACGTCTGCTCCTTGGAACTTGGTAGTCCCGGCGATAAAAACAACTAGCCTGTGAAAAATACGCTTAAAACTTCATGCCACAAGACCTGAACCTAGGTCTCCAATAACAGAAGAGAGACCACACACCGAGGCACCATATGCTTTACATGATATAAAACAAAATGTTTTATATTTAATTCTCCTTTGAGCTGCATTGATTCAAGAAATCCAGGTTGATACATAAATACTTGATTTCCTTTTTTGTCTCACCTCAGCCGTGGAACAGAACAAGATGAAATGTTATAAATGATGAGGTCAAAGTAATTTTGAAGTGCTTGATGATCATCTTGATTGCGCACTACATTTTTTAAGCGAGACGTTATATATGGAGTTATAAATCTGGCCCACTATAACTTGGTCCCATATAGGAGTAGTGTTATACTAAATGACTATATTTTTTAATATAGATATAGATATAGATGTATATGTATATGCAGATATAGATATAGATATAGATATAGATATAGATATAGATATAGATATAGATATACACAGACAACCAACATATTTGCAAGATTGGTTTCCTTATTTGTTTGCATCTAATAATAACAAGACACATATGCTGGACAGTCCGCCAGACTATCCAGTGTGTGAAGATAAACAGTGCATCTCTAATGGCTATATCTAACACCTCTTGACAATGGCTAGCTGACAAGAACCGGACTATCCCGTGTGTGTGCAAATGAATAGTGCGCCTCTAATGGCTATATCTGAGACCTCTCAATGGCTAGCTGATTTCACTGCCCAGTGCCTGCATTTTGCCAACCGCTGAACAACCCGGTACACTCGTGTGCACAATCAGCTCCAACTGCTCGGATCTAAATAGTTCTCTGTTTTTTATTCTGCCGGACTGTCCGGTCCATGCTTTTTCTCGAGGCCACCAAACCCTAGATTTTGTGGGTCCTCCATTGATTGTCCTGTGTGTGTGTGTGTATTTCCTTAGTGGCCACTGGCCTGAATGTCCGTTGCTTGCATTTTGATTATGAGTTGTAATTAATCTTTGCGGTCTTTGTTGTCGGGGCTTTACTCATTGATATTCCTTCGAGGTGTTGATTGCTTGATCTACGAGGGCGTTTGGTTTCCTTGTTTGTAACGTGATCGGTAATGGAGACAAATAACGGGGGACCAGCGGGGGGATCGTTGATCCCTTGATTTGTTTGGTTGCATGCGGAAGGGTATTGGATACCATGTGCAGGAGGAACTCCGCAGGGCGAGACCGCGGAGGGACGCATCGAGTCTACGAGCGGTGGAGAAGAGGCGGCGTAATTAGATTAGGGATGGAGAGGGGCGGTATCGGGGATGAATAGAGTGTTATCTGTTTGCGCTTAATCTTATAACGGACCAGGCCCAGCCAAGCATTTGTATCGCCGTCCAATCCCGGATGTAATCAGATATCGTTACATTGCGGCGAACCAAACATGTCGTACATGTTAGACAAACTCAAGTACATCTTGCATCCTATGACTAATGTACCATGTATACTAGCAAACATTGTTATCCCAAATGTTATCTTGTCAATCAACCACCAAAATCACTAAACTTTTGTTAGGGTTTATAATTTTTTTTAGAAAGTCAACTTAGGAGTGGTTGCAGTTCTTATTTCTGACCATAGTAAGGAATCTTATCCTCCACTGAATTAAGCCATCAGATGGCTCCAAGATCCACAACGGCTTCTTGGATTCCATCGAATTAATAATGTGACAGCAAGATTCCATGATAAGGAGTTATTAGATTGATGTCGTCATATCAATTTTATGATTGGTACTAGAGGGGGCAACCCTAGGGATGTTGTACAAATTTACATAATGGGACAGACGGAGTTCAACTTATGAAAGAACGGCTATGGAAAATATTGTGAAAGCATGTATTAAATAGTTTGCGGCCAATGAATACTATATGCCAGGCTTTTTAACCGTTCGACTACAAAATTTACGTGAGGGCACTCGGCTTAAGAGAACAACCCCCACCCCCCCTTAAAATATATTTTCAAGAATAGTTGCTTATGTCAACCTGCTTCTGAAAATGGGTGATTTCTATGGGTGGTTGACTTAGTCAAAAGCGCTTAAAAATAGTTGCAGGATAAATAAATTTATAACTTTTTCAAATAAAGTCAGATGAAGGCAAAATTTATATAAAAATTATAGGGCTCTATGACATCTACAACTTTGTAGTTGATGAAATTTTTATTGAGGTTGTATAGGGGCCCATATATATATTAAATTCTAAAATTTTGAATTTTAAAATTTTTCATATGACCTTGGATGGAGACATGGCTTATATCAAAGTTGTAGTGCCCAACGAGATCTAAAACTTATTTGTAGTTGAAAATTTTCCCATTTAGGATAATTTAGGAGTTAAAAGATTGATTACAATATTTGTACGTGTGTTAGTGCAATATAGAAACATATATGTAGTCACAAGTGATTGTGTGTTGTGGTGGTACAGGGGTTTGTGTGAGACAACAGGCTTTGTGGGTTCAAATCCCCACGGCTGCATTTATACAAAAAAAACTGAAAATTATATCCTATGATGGGTGGTGAGTCTTGTAGGCCTCCTGCCACATTAAAAAAATTACCATTTTTATGACGTTTAAATGATTTTTAAAAAACTCTATATTGACTAGCATATTAGCATTTTGTGCACGCAGAATTATAGGGGTAGCACATGAGACATAAATTTATATGGCTTTAGGTACGACGTATATCCTATGTCCAATGGAGAATAATGCTTCTCTTGTATCGTATGTTTGGGTTTACATGGGCGCTGATGGATTTGTTGGGGGCTCTAATCTACAGGTTGCTCAACTTGTGAAATTATCATCCATACCTCCCCTTTTATATAGTTTGGGGGAGGATTACAGAAGGAACACCGGATGACATAGATCTATGGTTTCCTAGTTTGTAAAAAGGTAATATTATCGGATCTGAGTGGATCAACATGATTTGCTTGGATTCAAAGTACATCCGGTCCATGTTTTGCCTTCCATGTAGTCGATGTACCCTATCTAGTTTAGGCCCCTTGCTTAGTAGGCTTAGCTCATCCCATTTTAGTTGGGCTTATCTCGTCATGTTGAGGATATATACATGGGGCCCAACACACCGACATTCTAAAAAATCAGTCAACTTAAAAAAAAAATTTAGGGACGGTGGAGTTAATTAAACGGACCCTAAAAGTCAACTTTTTGAGGTTGTTGGCTTAAGATAATGGCCCCTGAAAATTAGTTTTTAGGTTCAGTTTTAAAACCACCACTAAAATGACTTATTTTTACAATCGATGGCGCAACAATGATTTTGATAATTGGCTCTCAAAATCATTTTTGACCGTCTATACAAAATGTTTGTGTGGCAGTGTGTATCAGCTGTTAATGAATGGATTGTTGAGCACAACCAAAACAATATGGTTCAGTAAAAGTGTTGATCGTAATGTAGATATATTATTCTGTTTCCATTTATGGGACTCATATTCTATTTGTTGACACTACTTATAGCTTCCGTATCATGATTTGACTTATGTTGTGTGTAACTTCCACACCATTCTAAGTCAAGCTGTTGGAGCAACTCAGGTACCATTGTACTCTGCAGATTCAAGGCCCACCACACATGGATTGTTGGGTCATTTGCATTTTACTTTGGATCCTAGCACATTTACAATGTCACTGTAACGACCCGAGTTTGTTAGCAGTTTTTTTTTGTCATTGAGAGAAGCGATCCCCCAAATTTCTGTGGAGATCTCTGGTGCTCTAAAGACAAATAATCGTTGAAAACCTGCCAAAAATAACTCGCAATCATCCTCAAATAGCCATGGTCAGGCTCACCTAGAGCAAGGAGAGAAACTTGGAATGAGTTAATAAGACACCCTAATGACATCATCAACACCAACTAAACCTCAGCAAAGTACCCAAGGACACGACAACTCGGCCCCAATGCCAAACCAGTCAAGGATTGAATTAAATCACCAAAGACAGAAGGTTACCAGAGTCTGCCAGTTCCACCGGACCATCCGGTGAAATACAGGACAGCAGCAGTAAGTGGGAAATGAGTTGTTTGCCACTTAAGTGGGTAGGACCCACATGTCAGCATGAAATGGGATAGATATCTCTTAGTTGAAGCCACTCTCTCTCACTCATCCTTTCATTTGCAACACTCACTATCTCTCTCTACTCACTCAAGAACAAGCAAGAACCCTAAAAGTTTTTTTTGAAGGAAGAACCCTAAAAGCTAGAGAGGGCAGAGATTGCAGAAGAGATTGAAAGAAAGAAGGGAGAGGAACGAGTAAAGCATCAGCAGCAACTCAAGGACATCCTTCACCCCTCAACCCCATCTTCGTAAGCTCAAGAAGAAGCATCCTCATTTTTTGGATTTCCACCCAAAGATCTAATCCATAGTTGTGATGCAAGATTGGAAGTTTTCTTGTTGGTGGGGGTTCCATCATATGTAAAGTAAGTTCAAGAAATCCTTATCGAGCTCAATTGCCCAACAACTCCATGGATTATCCTTTGATCTATCTTTTGGTGTATTGCAAAAGGAAGCTCATGAGCAATCAATCTTTTGTCTGAGGGAACAAGAGTTAAGAAGACTTGGATCATCAAGTTTTGGCTATGGAAGCTCTCAAATCTCAGTGCTAAGGATTTCATCCTGATCTCGAGCTTTGTATTCATTCTCTCATATCTTTAAGATTGATCCTAAACCTATAGCCACACTTAGCAAAACAAGCTTCAAACCAAGCCATCGTAAGCCAAGTAAGTCACCTAACCTAGAGATATCTTGCACATGCACAGATCACAGCTGAGCACAACCAAGCTTGAAGCCCAAGATCACCCAAGAGCATAGGTTCTGTCGACTGTTTGATGGAGTGTCCGTCCAAGTCGATGGGGTGTCCGTCAGCTCCAGAAAACCACCCATTAGAGCCTTATCTTCTGTCAACCAGAATCAGCGGAGAGTCCGTGGTTTCTTACGGAGTGTCTATCAGCTTATAGAGATGAAACCCCACAACCCGAGAGCACCGAGTCCTCAGTGGAGTGTCCATGACCTCTCATGGAGTGTCCGTTGATTTATAGACTCAGTAACCCAGAAAAGCCGAGACCTCCAAGTTCCTACTGGAGTGTCCATCACCTCCGACGGAGCGTCCGTCAACCCAAACAGAGTCTAGCCATACCTAAGTCACCTCGAAGCCCAACCGGACGGAGTGTCTACCATAGTGGTCGGAGTGTCCGTCAAGTTAACAGTAAGAGTGAAGTTATCTAGATAGCTTACTGTTGGTATTTCTTAACGCATACGAAAATAATCTGCAAGCGCACGGAATTACCATTGTAGTATTTCACCAGGGAGTATTCAGGGTATAGTATTTCCACGAGGAACGGAAGTGTAAGAGTCTATTAAGCTAGTTCACCTAATGATAACAAGAAGAAGGATAGCTAGGGTAGCGACGTTTTCTAACGATAGAGGTCCTAAGCTAAGATAGCTTTGCCACTATATACTTAGTTCAGGCACCAAAGCGCACCTGGTCTATCAGGCAATACCGGCTTGTAGCCTACGTCGAACCTAGACATGGGGGAGTACGAAGGACGGACAGGGCTGTCACCACCTGCCGCGTACTTCTCAACCATAGGGAACAAGGCAAACGAAGATAGCCTCTACCCTAGACACCACATCTACACTATCGTCTACTACTCTAGCATCGATTAGGGTTATCCATCTCTATCAGAGCCCTTTACTAGAGTATTCATCACAAGGACGAACGATGAACCCGCAAGTAAATAATGAACAAGATTAACTTAAAGTAAAACTCACCACCAAAGATAAACACGAACCTTATACTCCAAGTAGTATTCGGAACATAGAGGTACAAGTGGAGAGGAGCCGATGATTCTCGGCATTCCTTCCGCTAAGTGTACAATGGGCCCCAAGTACATAAGTGGAGGTAGCCAACAACTCCAGTACTTCTCCACTCTTACTCACTCCCTACACTAGAACTAGCTAGAGAACTAAGATATGAATGGAGCCCTTCTCTTCTTGTCACATTGTGACTCTCTTGTGTTGTGTTGTGGAAGCCCAAATGGTGTGTGTGAGAGGGGGTACCCCTCTACTTATACAAGGCTCTAAGGCGGTGCTCTGGCTATTCTTGGCCTGAAGCCACGGGCTGCACCACCTTAGCTTGGAGCCATGCCACCGCTTGTTGAAGGTGAGGCTGAGGAGCGCCAGCAGGGGGTCGGCTGCCCCCTAGGACCGGTGGCCCCTTGACTATGCCGCCTCACCACCGCCTTCGCGTGGTAGGCCATGGGCTAGACATGGTTCGCTGCTCCATGGGGTTTTGCCCCGGTTAAATTAATTTGATGGGCGTCTCCCATGTTCTCTTGTGCAAATCAGTGTCAGAAAGCGCCATTCAGTGATTTATTCCATGTATTTGTGTTTGTGACCTGCAATATAATGTTATCCAAATACATGTGGAACTTGATTAATAGTAAAGCATATGTGATTAAAATTGCTAATTTCTTCTCTTTTTGTGACTTATTTGGCGGCTAGATTTGGTCATTAAGGGCCGCCAACAGGCTCCCCCACACTTAGTCCTTTACTCATCCTCGAGCAAAGTTTAGAGATAAAAGTAATCAAGAGCATAACATCCTAAGATATATGCCTTACATAAATGTTATTCCAACACATTCTTTATACCAGTGGGATATGTGGCGTTAGCTAACATGTTTTCTTGGGTTGTTGAAAAGTGAATAGTCCTTGAAACAAAGTCACCTTCCCATTTTCACATCTTAAGAAAAAAACATAGTTCACTTTATACTCCTCAAATGGCACTCTCAAATCACTTAATGGTGTATAAATCCTTACCAAGGCATAGCAATGTTTTGCCTTCTTTTGTTTTCTCCTACTTCTAAAAGGTTTATGTGGACCTTTAGGTAGGGATAAACAATATAGCATACTTGTATTGCATATGTTGTAAAGTCAAATTGAGGATCCAAGGAGAGAGGTTCCATACTCTTAGATCAAGATGTGCATGTGCGTGGAAAAAGGTAAACTAAAACTACACTAGTTTTGTAGATATGATCTCTCTTATAAGTTATTTTGAAACATGGCTATCTTTCTTCTTTCCCTTTTTTTCAATACATGAGCCTTCATGTGCTCATCATTTTTTTCTTTTTGAATAGCCCATGTCTCTTCTTCTAAACCACATATTTAGAGATAGATCATTATCTTTATAGAACATGGAGTATTTGCCTAACAACATTTTTTGTCTACTCCTAGTGTAGGAGCATAATTTTGGATGGAAGCATGTTTGTGAGTACTCCTAGTGTAGGAGCAGCAAGTATATGTGGGTGTACATGATCTTGATCTTGGGAGCATGATAAATCTCTCAACAAGGATCAACAAGACTTGACCAAACTCAACACAATAACAAGCAGTTTACCTAGAAGGTTTGAAACTTGCAAGATGTCATATTTAGCTTTGGTAGGAATTGCTCACCAATTGAGGAGTATGTGATACTATAGTTTTATATTTTATCAAAACAAGTTCTCCAAGTACTTTGAACAAAAATGGTAGGATTTCTAAGTCAGAACTATATCACACCTCACAACAACTTAGTCAACATGATTGTCCTATTAGAATATTTTCCCATAGGCATAAGTGTATGTATATGGAACAAACTTTACGCAAGCTTCTATCTTAAACATGTTATGAACATGTCACTTTTCAAAATTTTAAGTGTGGTGAATAGGGGCATTGTTCATCAGAAGAAGATATTAGGGATAAATTGAGTTTAATTTTAGTGATCAAGATTTATATTCGTTCAAACTCAAAACTGGTTGGAATTGAGGGTTGTGCTGCTCAAACCATCATTGAAGAAGGAGCTAAGTTAGAGGTGGTTTGACCAAACCAAAGGCTCAGTCAACCCTCTTTGGAGCTATCCGTCTGTCCTTCTTGCTTGTTGGATTATTCGATGTTTGTGCAACTTGTTGGTGGGAGGTTTCAAATGTGTGTTCATTGTGTACGAGAGACCCCCCCATACTTATTCTTGTACCTGTTTATTTAAACAAAAATAAACAAAGGTGGAAACAAATAAGGGCTCTGTCGAATTGAACACTGGGGAGCCTAAATCTTATTCATTTTATTATTTATTTATTATTATTATTTTAATTTGTTCACCTAACTTTCTACCATAACTCATACAAGGCTAAAGTAAGGTTGTAATTATTCCTAGCCTTGGTTTATCTCCATATTATATTACCTTCATTGTTTATGAAAGTAATTGCTCAGAGTTCATTAATCAAAATTCAACACCATGTCAAGTTTTGACTAAAAAAACTATTTTAACCTAAGCACCATACTTAATTTAAAAGAGCCTATGGATGTATCACTTGTGAATACACCCAAACTAGAGCACACAACATAAACAAGAGAAGCATGAGTTTGTATGAGCAAGTTTCTCTTATGGAGATAAAACATGAGTAAAGGAGTTGGTGAACTTTTTATTTACCTTTGCATACCAGAGTGTTTTTACCGGCAGCATGTGTGGATGGAAGCTTTGAGGCTGTTGCAGCTAGCAGTGGCTTTATCGCTCATGGTCCATCTCAGGCAAACAACGAGGCTAGGACATACACACAAATAGTGTGCATAGACCGTGGGCCTTGGTTGTAGGAGCAAAGGTCTAAAAGAGGAGAATCCTCCTTCTCTCTTTTTTATGTATATCATTTTTTTTCACTACCCCCTTTTTATATATCACTCTCTTTTTTTCTCTTTTTTTATTAGCAAGATAGAGCAGAAATCTTTTCTTTTTAACCAAGATGGTCTTTGGTGTGAACGGAACATGTGACGAGGTCCTCACCATCCTCCCCCACATTTGAATTTTTGTGTAAAAGTCAAGTGTGTGCAGTGTCGGGGTCTGCACTTGAGTGTGTTCCTTCACCAAAGGACATCGACGTGCATGGTTGATACAGGTCCCATGTTCTTTAGCATCAAATTTACCTTGTTCTTCTTGACCTCAGCCTAAAAGGGTTAGCAATTAAGAATACCCAAAGGTGCATACTAACTTGAAAACATGTTCTTACTTTTATCGACAAGAAAGTTGTTTTTTCATTACTATTATTATATTTTTTATAATAATCGGGGTATCTCCTGGCAGTGCTTAATTTATGGTCATAAGCTTGACCATGGGAACTTTATCTTGCTACTATCAATGGTGGTGTAGTTCCCAGCTTCACCACCAAACATATAATGTTATCGTTCAAGCTGCAAGGTTTGCACCACAATGCATTTATGGGATTTGTAATATTTGTGATAAACAAAGACATCAACAACCATCCTCTTAAAAATTTTGGAGAGAAGGATCAAGAGGTGGTTGTGATCCTCGTGGAAGCATGTGGCGGCAAGCAGAATGTCCATGGCACAGAAGTTTTTGTTCTCAAGAAATACATCGGATGAATGTAGACCGCTATTGAGAACGACGTTTGGATAGCCAGAGGGGCCTAGCTTTAGTTCGAGGGAGGGTGGTGATGGTTGTTCTATTTCACAAGTAAGGTTATGTGAAATGGATGGGGATTTGAACTTCATCTCCTTTAACGGGTTATGGTTGGGATGATGTTTTGCCATTGGATTTTTTTAGACGTGGTGAGAGCAGTTTTCCCGACCTCTTCATCAAGGCTCCCATAGGATGGTTTTTTTTCTTGAAAAAGTTTTTTTTAGGGTAGCCTATGAGAAGATCAAAACCAAGGCTAGCAAAAGGATGTGGTAGTCAGAACGAACCTCGGTTTTGTCTATTGATTCGAGGTATTTCCAAAATCGTTGAAAAGTTTGTCCTCGAAAAATGGAAAGCCGGAAGGTTGGAAACCTTCCTCCGGAGTTTCTAGTTCGGGTGAGGGTCTCTAGATGGGAGGTATTGGTTTGGCCTTAGCCAAAGAGACTTCCCCATGTCTTGATTCTACATGGAGGGTTTCGATGGAAAGGGTGTTTTCTAGGATGTGATCTAGAAGCGCTTGTCCTTCCGCTATGGTTTTGTGGTCAAATGACCCTTCGGTAGCGATATCAAGCTATAGTGCAGATTCCTTGCTTAAGACCTAACCAAAAGTGTTGTATCAAAACATGGTCAAGTATAAGCTAGGCTAGGCAAGAGTGTGTTAAGATTGAAAATGTAGCCCAGGCTGCACCTATGGTTTCCTTCTCATGTTGGTGGGAGCTAAAAATCTCTTGTGGTAGGGAAGCAATTTGAGATATAGGGAAGAATGCGAAACAAAATCTATCCCTCAATTCTTCCTAGTCTCTGTTGACCTTCCCTACATTGTGGGTGGAGGTTATTTCGCCCTCTCAAAAGAATGGAAACAACTTCTACCGAAGGTTTTCTTGTGTGATGCCTGAGATTGTCAAGCATGCACAAAGGTGCTCAAAATTCCCGTAGATGATTGTAAGAGTTTTTGTAAACTTAACCTGAGAAGGTTTGTTCTCGAACCATGGCTATAAAGCCAGGACGGAATTCATAGCCAGAAGTTGTGATTGGCTTCAATGGTGGTGGCTCTAAGAACTCATCCTTAAGAGGAAAAAGATTATTAGTTGAAGGGCTTCATGATGGAAAAAGTAAAAGGAATATTTTTTTCTTTTTTTAAAGGTAAAACTCAAGGTTACACAGGTGAACTTGGTTCAAAGATAATACAGTAACTGTTCCCCTGCAACGGCACCAAAAATGCTTATTGGTACTTTTTAACGCCTACAGAAATAATCCGTAAGCGCACAGAATTATCGTTGTAGCATTTCACCCGGGAGTATTCAGGGTATCATATTTCCATGAGGAATGGAGGAGTAAGAGTCTCTTAAGCAAGTTCACCTAATGATAATAAGATGGATAGCTCAGGTAGCGAGGTTTTCTTAGAATAGAGATCCTAAGCTAAGATAGCTTTGCCACTATATACTTACTTTGGAAACTAGAGCGCATCTGGTCTACAAGGTGATACTGGCTTGTAGCCTACATCGAACCCAGATGTGGGGGAGTATGAAGGATAGACAGGGCTATCACCACCTGTTGCATACCCCTCAACCGTAGGGAACAAGGCAAACAAAGATAGCCTCTAGCCTAGACACCACGTCTACACTATCGACTACTACTGTAGCATCGATCAGAGTTATCCGTCTCTATCAGGGCCCATTACTAGAGTATTCATCGCAAGGATGAACGATGAACCCACAAGTAAATAATGAACAAGACTAACTTAAAGTAGAACTCATCACCAAAGATAAAAATGAACCTTATACTCCAAGTAGTATTTGAAACATAGAGGTACAAGTGGAGATGAGCCGACGATTCTCGGCATTCCTTTTGCTAAGTGTACAAGGGGCCCCAAGTACACAAGTGGAGGTAGATGACAACTCTGGTACTTCTCCACTCTTACTCACTCACTCCCTACACTAGAAATAGCTAGAGAACTAAGATATGAATGGAGCTCTTCTCTTCTTATCACATTGTGACTCTCTTGTGTTGTGTTGTGTAAGCCCAAATGGTGTGTGTGTGAGAGAGGGGGTACCCCTCTACTTATACAAGTTTCTAAGGTGGTGCTCTGGTTATTCTTAGTCCAAAACCCCAGGCTACACCGCCTTAGCATGGAGCCATGCCACTGCCTGTCGAAGGTGAGGCTGAGGAGTGCCAGTAGGGGGCCGGCCGCCCCCTAGGATCGGCCGCTCCTTGACTGTGCCGCCTTGCCACTGCCTTCGCATGGCAGGCCATGGGCTAGACATAGTTCACTGCTCCATGGGGTTTTGCCCTAGTTGAATTAGTTTGATGGGTGTCTCCCTTGTTCTCTTGCGCAAATCAGTGTCGAAAAGCGCCTTTCAGTGATTTATTCCATGTATTTGTGTTTGTGCCCTGCAAAATAATGTTCTCCAAATACATGTGGAACTTGATTAATAGTAAATGCATATGTGATTAAAATTGCTAATTTCTCCTCTTTTTGTGACTTATTTGGCGATCGGAGTTGGTCGGTAAGGACCACCAACACTTACCCAATAGGTCAACAATACAAGTTCAACATAGTTTCAAATAGTGTAATAGTAGAGCCATAGTTAGATGTATCTTCCCGAGTTCCCTTGGTTATCTTCAAGCCTTTACCCTTGTGTCTCCCTCGGTTATCTTCAGCCTCGATCTTCGTTTTCTTTCAGGAGCCGCGTAGCGTGAGGAACGTGTATGAGTTGTCATCTACAACTTTGAATTCGTTTGAGTGGCAAAACCAAGTAGACACCCCACTATTATGAACCCTATTTTGGATACTTATTATGTTTCATTATGAGTTATGCATTTCATGTAGATTGGTTAATCAACCTAATGATGTTTCATTAACTTAGAACTACTCATTAATTAATTAGATCCTTCACTTGATCAATGGGCTTGGTAATGTTTAATTGCTTACTTGATTAGTAATGGTAGAAGTCATGTGTGAGAAGGGAACTCATACTTGTGCGTGTAGGATGTTACACAGGGATAATCAATTACTAAAATAAACGAGGGTTACAACTTGTCTATCATTCATAATTTTGATTAAGGACTCAACCTAATCCTGATATATGAACTTGATGATCAATTTGGTAATCTTGCGCAGGCAAGGGGTAGGTCACTGTGAGTGTGGGATCTCAAGTGACATAGGTCATGGTGGAGTTAAGGACCATGCATTGGGATACGTGAGTCCGAGTAACCGCCCGTATAGACCACATGTCGCATATGGGGGCGGCAAGCCTAGTAACTAACTGCGACCGGTCTATCCGTGAGACTGGCAAGAAGGTGGTTATTGGCATTTCTTAATGTCGCCACTAAGAATGGGGTTAGAATCTATCCCCGATAATGGCACCAGAAATACCAATTGGGAATACCGAGCGTCGCTACTAGGTTTGTGTCCCCAGCAATGACGTCAGAAGTGCCTTGTCGGTATTACTCAGCAACATTACTAGTGACTAGCAATGCCACTAAGTAATATCCTTGATAGTTCCTTAACAATTTTAGATATTTATCATCAAGCGCACGGAGCTATCATTGTAGCATTTCACCCAAAAGTATTCAGGGTATCGTTATTTATATTTTTCCAAAGGAAGGCATTTGATTAAGAGTCTAGTATGGATATGTACTTGAATAATAATGCTTGCAAGTACACCAATGTTTATAGTAGGGGTAAAAATGGTGATTTCAAGATAGCGGACACACACTTGGCATTCCTCAAAGGATAAAATAGAAAAGAAAGAATAAAAGAATAGTCATAAATCGAGCAGGCATTTGTCTAGTATAGTCATACAAATATTACTTAATGATTATACAAATTACATAATTAGTTTTAGGGCTAAGTGTGAAGTAGGTTGGGAGGCCACCGAGTACTGGTCTGCTAGCAACCTCATGTAACAATTTATACTCCTACACCCAAAGGAACATGGGGTATTACAAGGGACGGACAGGGCTGCCACAACCTGCCACCTACCACCTCAACCGTGGAGAGGGACAATGCATTCACCTATCTTTCCATACCCAAGCACCACGCTTGCGTATACAAATACTAACCAAATCCCCACGGGTCCCAGACCCTACGGATCAATAGGTAAAGGACTTGGGCACACCTGACGGCATGATGAACCGCCACCTCAACTTAGCTCTAAACCTGATAATATAAGTTATATAAATAGTTAAGCATAAAGTTAAGTATGCTACTTTCATGACATACAAACTATAGACTGGTTCATATATCAAGATCGTAACACAATAACTATACTCTAATTCATAAGTATGACTATAATTATAATATGAGAACATAGCTTTGGAAGAACTCATATTTCTATTCGTACCCAAAGGTCTCTTCTTTCAAGGAGCCAAGCTCCCCAAGGTAGCTTTGCCTTTCTCTAAAGCTACTACTAAAAAGTAAAACTACAACTAGAGAGTGAGGTGTGAGAGGTGTTGCTCAATGTGGTGTCTGTTGTAAAGGGTGGTACCCCCTCTATTTATTGAGACTTTTCCTTGTATGCCATTATAAAAGATCGTAATTCCTTGTGTGCTTCTGAAAAAATTCAGCGGTCTTCAGCGCCACTACTTTAACTTTTTCGTGTCATCCATGCCACTTCCGTCAGTTTGGGCTCTAACACCGTTAAACTACAGGTGTGAAAAGACAAAAATGCCCTTAAGTTCAAATATGTTATTAATTTTTTTTTAGCATCTTAACGACTTCAAATGAAAAAACTCAAAACTAGAAAGTTGTAGATCTCGTCGAGATCTATAATTTTCATATAAATTTTTTTTCATTTAATTCCGCAAAAAAATATGATTTGATATTATTAATATATCTTAGAAAAATCATATTATTTTTTTTGTGAAATTAAATGAAAAAAAAATTTATATGAAAATTATAGATTTCGACGAGATCTACAACTTTCTAGTTTTGAGTTTTTTCATTTGAAGTCGTTAAGATGCTAAAAAAAAATTAATAACATATTTGAACTTAAGGGCATTTTTGTCTTTTCACACCTGTAGTTTAACGGTGTTAGAGCCCAAACTGACGGAAGTGGCATGGATGACACGAAAAAGTTAGAGTAGTGACGCTGAAGACCGCTGAATTTTTTCAGGGGCACACAGAGGATTACGATCTTTTATAATGGCACACAGGGAAAAGTCTCCTATTTATTCAAGGAGCTAGGCGGTGCTGGAGCTATTCTTGGTGTGAGGAGCCTGTCAAAGGGGTGGACGAGAGGAGTTGGTAGGGGGTCGGCCACCCCTACTGGTCGGCCACCCCCTGACTGAGCCACCTCGCCACCGCCTTCGCGTGGTAGGCTATGGGCTAGACATGGATGACTCCCCGGTGGTGCTTTGTAACACCCAAAATATTTCATTCTTTTAAAATAAGTAAATTTGATTTAATTATGTTATTAAGTGTGCACTCAATTATAGGAAATTAATAATTTTGGGGAATTAAAATAAATTATAAGATTTGAAACTTTTGATGCATACATGTTGCTGCACTATTTATTCATGTGATGATTGTTCTTAAATTAGTGTTCAAATGAGTTCAAAAATAATTTGAAAATGCCTTTGGGAAATTTTGTTGGAAAATAAAAAGGGAAAATGATTATCTCCTCCCCTTCCTCATTTTCGGCCCACATGGCCTTTTTCCCACGCGGCCCGCTCACTCTCCTCTCCCTCTTCCCCGCTCGGCTCGCCAGCCGCCGGCCCAGCCGCACGCCCCAGCTGCTCGGCCCAGTAGCCGCGCCAGCCCAGCAAGCCGCGCCGGGCAACCGCCCACGCCCCCCGCGCCTAGCCACTGACCGCCCGGGCTCGCTTGTCGGTGCCGTCTTCACCCCCTCGCTCCTCAGAACCGCCCGGCCTGGCCGCCGGTGTTACTGTTCTGGCCGACCGACCCCCCCCCCCCCGGCCGATCCTAGCCGCCCATCACGAGATCAACGGCCAGGAATATAAGATACCCCTTCGCGGGTGATTTTACATAAGAGCCCCTAGATTTTTCTAAGTCCTAACCCGCAGTCCAAAACGTATTTCCCCGAATGCGCAATCTCGATTAGAAAGCGTAAACTCCACGGCTTAAGTCAAAAGTACGCTTTCAGTATTTACAGAAATGCCATTTGAACTGTTTCGCTTATAAAATTGTCGTTTTAGCTCCGAATTGATCCATTCAAATCGCGTTAGCTTCGTAATTTCATAAGCTACATGTTGGAGCTACTGTTAGTCAGGTTTGGAACTTTTTAATTTCATGATTAGATTTAATTAAATATAGGGCTATAGGAAAACCCGTTTTAATCATAACTTTCGCATTTTAGCTCCGTTTTTCGTGAACTTCGCGTTGACGTGATCGTAGCGAAACGTAGATTAGTTTTACAAACATTTTATCTTGATTTCAATACTGTTGGTGTACTGTTCTAATGATAGGAATGTTTGCTTTGCATGAATGCTTTTGGAATGTTGTATGTTGCCATGTTGGTCGCGTTCAGACGGTGAGGAAAACGTTGGAGACCAAGAACTCTTCGATGACCAGCAGGACCAGCACGAGTTTGTGAACCAAGGCAAGTATAACATGGGCCTTCCTTGATGTCCTATTTCATTTTAATCAATTACTCATTTGCATGTGTCTAATTTTGATACCCGTAAGGACATCCTAGTGATTATTATCCTGTTCCTTGTCTCCTATGGGTTAAATGCATATGGGTAGATTGCTAGTGCTCTAACTGAACTTGATATACATGTTGATGAATAATACTATGGAACAAAGTGAGTAACATGATTTATAACAACTATTTCATAGGGCGAAAGTGCAAATGACCTTTGTTCATGTTGCTCCCGGCCCTCCATAAGGACTTATTTGTCGGCAAAAGCTAGGACTGACAGTGCAACCGGGAGAGTCATATGGCTCTGACTTTAGCTCAGTAATAGGATCTTTCCTAACTAGTTAGAGGTTACCTTTTTGGTGCAAATGGGGCTTGCCACTTTGGGTATAGGGCTGCCTCTGTTCCTATGAGTATAGCCGCGATGGATTTGTGCCATAGGAAAGGGGGGTCCCTACATCTGCCTGCCAAGGAAACCAAGCGGCCCTAACTTGTTAGGGAAACCTATGAAATGGCTTCATAGTGTACCCTGCCCGCTCACCTTGATAGTGACATGGGAGTAATTAACCCGGGCATATGGGGATCATGACTCACGGTGAATGTGCACCACCTCTGCAGAGGGTAACAAACTGTTATAACAGCCGTGCTCATGGTTATGAGCGGCCCGGAAAACTCATAGAATAACCGGTTAATTGTTGATGATCATTTAAAGTTGTTCAGTGATGACATATGGCACACCTGACCCCGATATTGTTCTTATGGGAATTAAATGGGAGCTTAAGCATAACTTGATAATAATTGAGAATAAAAGCTTGACCTATTAAAAATGCTAACTGCAGTAAACCAGAGTCTATCCTTTTTGAGTTTCATAACCCCATGTTAGCTTGCTAAGTACGGAATGTACTTACACTTGTTTATTTTCTTTACTTGGATAAAAACCCCGAATGGGTAACAGATGGCAACGGGTATGAGGATTTCCCGGAGGATTATTAGGCTTGTGGTCAACCAGTTGACCTTCTCTGTGATGATGGCCACGAGAGTTTTATTATCTTTTTATGATTCCGCTGTGTTGTATAAGACTAAGTTTTACTATAACTCTGATTATGAGACACCGTGATGATACTATATGTAATTTGTCAGCTTGTGTGTGTGATTGATTCCTGGGCACACACGAGTTTTGTGCATTCAATTTTATCCTTAAAATTGGGTGTGACATGCTTTGCCTGGTTGAGTTAAGTTCATGGGCATCTCCCTTGTTCTGGTGCGCGAATCAGCGTTGAAAAGCGCCTTTCAGTGAATTTTTTCCATGTATTTGTGTTTGTGACCTGTAAACAATATTCTCCAAATACATGTGGAACTTGGTTAATAGTAAATGCAAATGTGTTTAATATTGCCAATTTCTCCTCATTTTGTACCTTAGTTGGTAGTCGGATTTGATCGTTAATGACCACCAACAAGATCCCCCAAGCTTAACCTTTGCTTGTCTCGAGCAAATAACTAAGTTATTGGTTGTTGATCAGGAGTTGCTATTATGTCGAATATAATTTACAAATGCCATGTCTATAACAAAGTATTCTTCCTTGATTCAAATAAATTTGACATTCTATCCACTCTTTTAACTTAATCCCTGTGGGGCTTATTGCTTTTTTAAGTCTTAGGTGGTTGCAAGATTGATCAGTTAATAGAATTATGAATCATTCATTCTTTGATCAACCTTCTATCCGGAGGTTTTTTGAGTTTTTGCAAAATAAAATATAAGTTCCTCAAATGATCCACTCGATCGCTCAATATGTATGATCCTCACCAAGTCATTGTTTTGCCTTCTTTTCATCCTATCTCTAAAAGGCTTTGAATGGAGTTTTAAGTAGGTATAAGAAGCATACTTACATCACATATATTGCTAAGTCAAAAACCGGATCCAAGGAGATGTAAGTCATACACTTTGATCAAGATGTGTAAGTGTGTGGATTATTTTCCTAATCCTAATATTTTTGGTACTCCTTTTGATCATGACTTTCTCTCTTTTTAATAATTGCCTTAGAAGTATGGGCTATCTCTTTCTTTTTTCAATACTTTGGAATGTTCCATTCTTTTTTTTCTTCTTTTCTTTTGCTATTTTGAGAGCTTCATGTGTGTCTCTTTTTTTAGCATAGCCCCATACTTATTTTTTTTGGCATATGAAAACTTTAGAGAGAAAGACTTAAGATAAATGAATAGAGTTTTTATTTTGGTGGACGAAAAACATGTTTTTACGTAACTCTTAGTGTAAGAGCAAGGATTTTATTTGTGGGTGTACGTGAATGTTGATCATAGGTGCATGACGAGAATCTCAACAAGGGTCACAACAATTTGACAAAACTCAATGTGAATATAAGTAGCATATGACTAAGGTTTGGAATTCGAATCATGTCATATGGCGGTGGTACGAATTCATAATCATTAAATAACTTTGGATTTTTGCATTTTTAAATGAAAACTCTGGATGTCAAGTTTCTCTTAGAATAAAGTCATAGAATATTCTATTTACCATATCATAACTTGCAACAACTTAGAAAATGATCACGTTTTTGCAACCCATAAGTTTCAAGTTTTAGGATGAGACATTTTAGCCAACAAAAATCTGGTGGAATACAAAGTAACAGCCTAGGCACAGATGAGTTATAGACAGAGCAACTATTCATCATTTTAATAAAGGACAAACTAAACATTCCTAAATCATATATGAGAGTGGAATAAATATTTTTGTTATTTTTATCATATTTATTTTTTTGGATTTTATATTTTTGATTTTTTTAAATGCTAATAATTAAATAAATGCAAAAAATAAATAATGCAAAAATTAAAATGCGAAAAATAAAAGATACTACTTACCTCTGCGGGATCCTACCCAAGCTAGCTCATCCCCAAGTGAAGACTCCGAGGTACGTTATTATATTTATGTTTTGGTTAATAATTTTTTGCCTTCGTTTATTTAAATTCAACCAATGTCTATATGTAGCAGTTTTGGTACAATGATCAAATTAAACATCTGATCAAGATAGGCTAATTAATCTAAGCACCATGCTTAATTTAAGGAGCCCATGAAAGTATGTTCTAACACTAACCATACTCCAAACCAAAACATGCTTTGTGTAAACATTGTAAGATAGTTATGCTTCGACAACATAAGTAATTTAAAGGTGAATCTTTATAAGTTTTTGATCTTATTAATGCATTAACTAGGAATTCTAAGTTTTTGCATGATTATAAAAGATAACTGTCAATTTATCTTTGGCAAGGACTCACCTTTTAATATCCAATGAGTAGGACTTTTCTCCGTTCATTTCTTACTGGTTTATGGAGCGCCTGATCTCAGAGAAGTGGATGCGTAGGGCTGGTGTTTCCTCAGCCTCCACACCATCTTGTTTGTTCTTGGTGGTATGGTGGTGGACTTTGGAGCTTCATCTTTTGGTTTCCACACTGGTTTGTTCTTCTTTGGTGGTGTGGAAATGGCTTTTAGGGTCTTTCCTTTTGTTATTTGTTTAACCTTTTTTTGCTCCGGCTTCTTTTTGATTTCTTTGTTCTTTTTCACTAGGTTGTCCACCAATTGAGGTTGGATATGAACCTCCTTTAGACCTTGTGGATTTGGCACGTACTTAATACGAATCATGGAGCATTGCTCCTTTCTAGGCCTGAAGGCAAACTTTTCTTCATTACCATTGATATTGAAGCAGATTTCTTTGGCTCCAACATCAATTTGGGCTCTTGCAGTGCTCAGGAAAGGTCACCCAAGAATGAGGGGTGATTCCTTTGTGACCTCCATGTTGAGCACCACAAAGTCGACGGGGACGAAGCAACCCTGGACTTTCACTAGAATATCTTCGGCTATCACTGCTGGGTAGTGGACCATTGAGTCGGCTAGCTAGAGAATCATTGGTGTTGGTGCCAGTTGCGTGAGGTTTTGCTTGTCGAAGACGACTTTGGGCATAACGCTGACACTAGCCCCAATGTCGCACAAGGCTTGGTCGAAATACTAGATCCTGATGGAACATGAGATTGTGGGGAACCTAGCATCCTTCTTCTTTTCAGGAAAGTCGAGTATACTAGTACTACACTCTTCTGTCAGCTTGATGACCTCCATGGATGGTAGTGGTCGCTTGTTGTTGATGATGTCCTTGATGTACTTGGTCTAGGAAGGTACATGCAAGACGTCCATCAAGGGGACGCTTACATGTATCTTTTGGATCATCTCAACAAAACGATCGAATTGCTCATCCACGGCCTACTTGTGGTTTCTTGTGGGAAACAATAGGTAGCTGGTATCGATGAAGTCTTTTGGTGCCGTCACCACTTCTTGTTCTTTTTCTTTTTCTTCTTGTGTTGTTGAAGGTTCAGCCTCTTGGTGCTATTTTGCTTTTCCTACAGAATGGTTAGGATTTGGTGGGTCACGAGTGGACTTACCACCCCTCGTGACCACCGCATTTACTTTTTCACATGAATTTTTAGGTTGGGTAGGAATTTTCCCATCGTTACTAATAGGAATGGCAGCAGCGATTTTAGCTAGCTGTGATTCAATGATTTTATTAAAACTTAATTGATTTTTAACAGCAGAAGTTAAACCTTCAATCTAAGCATTTATATTTTCAAGGATTTTATCATTGGTTGTGAGGTTTTTAGTTAAACTTTCATTTATTTTGACTAGGACGAATACCAAGTCTTTTAACGAAGGTTGATTCGAATTGTAATTAGAATTGAAGTTTGAATTACCTTGCAGGAGGGACCGGTTGTTCCACCTGTTATTACCTTGTGGTTGGCAAAACCCATTGTTGATGAAGGCAGCTTCACAGCTTTTGGGGCAATCATTCCCTGAATGGCCAATGTTTCCATAGACCTCACACGTCATGTGTGAGTCCAAGGCCTGGATGGTGCCCTTCATAGCTTCTTTGTCTTGGGCCCATTCCTTCAGTCTTTTCATCAAAAGGTCCATTTTTGCGGCAAGTATATCCGTCTCCTTCATGGTATGCATACCTTTTTGTGATTTTCTTTCTTCCCCCCATCTTTGGTGAGGGAAAGGAAAGCACCTCTAGCCACCGCATCGATGTGCCCCCTAGACATGTTTGTTAATCCATCATAAAAATATGGAAGCACTAACCAATTTTCAATTCTGTGGTGCGGGCATGCTTGGATGTAGTCCTACAGCCTTTCCCACGCCTCGGGAATGGATTTCATGGCGTTTTGCTGGAAGTTGGAGATTCGTCCCCTCAAGGCATTGGTTTTCCCATGGGGAAGAACTTGGTGAGGAACACTATGGAACATTTGTCCCATGAGTTGATAACTTCATGTTCCTTATAGAACCACTATTTCACTCTCCTCGAGAGGGAGAAGGGAAACAAGCAGAGCCTGATGCTCCCTGGTGTGACATCCTTGATGATGATGGTGTCACACAACTCGAGGAAGTGTTGGAGATGCATGCTCGTGTCCTCGCTTGACAAACCAGTGAACTAGTTTGCCTGCACCGTCGTGATGAGGCCGGTGTGGAGCTCGAAGTTTCTGTTCCTGGTGTTGATAGCCAACCCAATGGCAAGTTGGCAACAGCAGGGACAGAGTAGTCGCGGAGTATCTTGGCCATGATTGGAGTAGCAGATGGTGTGGGGGTGACTAGTTCATCTGTCGGTGGAGTGATAGAAGAAGAAGCTACATGAGACCTGTTCTTCCTTAGGAGTGCCTCCAGATTTGTGGTGTAGTTGTTCGGCAGATCAAAACCGGTCATACATTATCCTGTTTTCATCAACAATAGGAGAAAACAAGCAAAGTTAGCCTACATAAACAATGGCTACCTTAAATGCATATTATCATGAACATGTCCTACTAGATTCTTTAATTAAGTATGCCTTCCCCAATAACGGCACCAGAAATGCTTGTTGGCATTTCTTAGCGTCATCACTAAGAATGGGGTTAGAATCCATCCCCGGCAATGGCTCCAGAAATACCGTTTGGCAATACCGAGCGTCGCTACTAGGTTTGTGTCCCCAGCAATGGCATCAGAAATGTCTTGTTGGTATTACTCAGCAACATTACTAGTGATTAGCAATGCCACTAAGTAATATACTTGATAGTTCCTTAACATTTTTAGATATTTATCCACAAACGCACGAAGCAATCATTGTAGCATTTCACCCAGAAGTATTTAGGGTATCATTATTTATATTTTCCTAAAGGAAGGCATTTGATTAAGAGTCTAGTATGGATATGAACTTGAATAATAATGCTTGCAAGTACACCAACGTTTATAGCAGGGGTAAAAATGGTGATTTCAAGATACTGGACACACATTTGGCATTCCTCAAATGATAAAATAGAAAAGAAAGAATAAAAGAATAATCCTAAGTCAAGCAGGCATTGATCTAGTATAGTCATACAAATATTAGTTAATGATCATACAAATTACATAATTAGTTTTAGGGATAAGTGTGAAGCAGGTCGGGAGGCCACCAAGCACTGGTCTGCCAGCAACCTCATGTGACAATTTAGACTCCTACACCCCAAATGAACGTGGGGGATTACAAGGGATGGACAGGGCGGTCACCACCTGCAACCTACAACCTCAACCGTGGAGAGGGACAATGCATTCACCTATCTTTCCATACCCAAGCACCATGCTTGTGTACACAAAAACTACCCAAATCCCTCTAGGTCCTTGACCCTACAGATCGACAGGTAAACGACTTGGGCACACCTGATGGCACGATGAATCGCCACCCCAACTTAGCTCTAAACCTGATTATAGAAGTTATATGAATGGTTAAGCATAATGTTAAGTATGCTACTTTCATGACATACAAACTATAGACTAGTTCATATATCAAGATCATAACACAATAACTATACTCTAGTTCATAACTGTGACTATAATTATAATATGAGAGCATAGCTTTGGAAGAACTCATATTTCTATTCATACCCAAAGGTCTCTTCTTCCAAGGAGCCAAGCTCTCCAAGGTAGCTTTCCCATGCTCTAAAGCTACTACTAAAAAGTAAAACTACAACTAGAGAGTGAGGTGTGAGAGCTGTTGCTCAATGTGGTGTGTGTTGCAGAGGGGGATACCCCTATATTTATACAAGGAGCTAGGAGGTGCTGGGGGCTATTTTTGGAGCGAGGACCGAGCTGCACCGCCTCAGCATGTCCACATACCACTGCCTGTCGAGGGGTGGACGAGAGAAGCAGGCAGAGGGTCAGCCGTCCGCTGACTGAGCCACCTCGCCATCGCCTTCGCGTGGTGGCCGTCGGCTAGACATGAATCACTCCCCGGTGGTGCTTTGCCCGGTTGAGTTAAGTTGATGGGCGTCTCCCTTGTTCCTGTACGCGAATCAACGTTGGAAAGTGCCTTTTAGTGAATTTTTCTATGTATTTGTGTTTGTGACCTGTAAAACAATATTCTCCAAATACATGTGGAACTTGGTTAATAGTAAATGCATATATGTTTAAGATTGTCAATTTCTCCTTTTTTTTATACCTTAGTTGGCGGTCGGATTTGATCATTAATGACCGCCAACAGTGGTCGGTTAGATGGTGGTAGCATTAACCGGGCACTAGTCGAACCATTCATGGGATATTCATTTCCGATTTAGGGAAAGGTTGGAAGACGTGAGGCAACCCTTATCTTGTGCACAAGGTATGGTGGTTAGTCCAGTTCTTCCATGTGGATACAAGTTGTACACCTCTGCAGAGTTTTGAAAGCCTGAAGTCTCCCAGGACGGAACCCTTTGGTTGTTCCTACTTTCTATGCCCATGGTAGTATAACGAACCGAATGTGATGAGAAGTTTACATATGTTGATCAATTATTTTGCTATCATGAACCTTGATGTTAATACTTCTAGTAATGGACTCATAGCATGTCATCTAAGAAATGCCATATGTTTTTTTGTAAATGTACAAATTCCTGATAATATCCTTGCATCCACCAAATACTTGTATGTTGGAATTAAGTCCTGCGAGTACGAAATGTACTCACGGTGCTCCCGTTAAGTTGTTTTGCAGGTGTTCTTGCCTTGGTTGATGTGAGGTAATGCTCTATTCACCGCTACATAGTAGACCTTGGAATGGGCGAATCAAAGTTGAGCTACAAATTAACTCCAATAAGTCTTCGAGTGAGTAGCTGACGAGATAAACCTAAAAGGGAAATCCAAAAATTGTGTCTACCTCTTGCCTCATGTATTTTTTGTAATTATAATGATTTGATAGTTGGGCATGATGTTGAGCTTATGTGTAATGGTCTGTGTTATGACCGGCTTCCAGTATACAAGGCGTAGGCCCATTAGGGGCTAGAGGCTACCGGCCAGGGGGCCTAAAAGCCCATAGTTATTTTATTTAGTCCTATTATTAGAGAGAAGTATAAATACTTGTAAAGACTTTGAGATTGGATTAAGCAGAAACAGAGTTGTTTCTAGCTTCCTAAAGGGAGCCGGGATTTCCTAACCCTAGCCGCCTCCTGCTGTGTCGCGTGCCTCCTCCTCCTTCACACGCGCGACCACGGCACCTCGGCGCTGTTCGTCGCGCTTCAAGCCTCGGCCTCCGATCTCCCATGACTACAACTTACGATCCATCAGGGGCAGGCCTGCTGTCCCTATCAGTCTGACACATGGGGTGTTCCGTGTCACTCGACCGTTACAAAGATCCGGCAGTGTGCCGGGCGACATGTCTATCGGGCTCACGACCGCGACAGTCGCCGGCTCGTTTCATCTTTAGTAGAACATATGCTCATACTTTTGAAGCAAAAGACAACACACTAATTCAAGCGTTGATGGACTTACTGATATGCTCGGTTAAACAATCAGAGGTGTTCTCCTACATGGACTTTGTCATGTCACGTAATAATTAGTGTTAGTGGGGGCGTGCTCCACTTGTTTGGTAGCAACGAGACTTTTGTATGTAATGACTTCATCTCTACATATTAAGTATGTATATATAGTTTTCTAATATGATATATTTGTTATTGAATCTTGTGGGATGACTACCGGGTTTAGCCTGGAACTAAAATTGAAATGTTCTAATAACTACTAGGTGGGTGAACCAGCAGTGATAGGCGAGCACTACTAGCTATCGCTGCCGATTGTTCGCTGCTGGGTTCAATTCCGACAGTGCTGAGAGGTTTAGACCTTACAGTGATCTGCAGACATGTACTAGCTAGTGAATAGGAGTAATAGTTTGCGAGACGTATTATACATTGAGTTATAAATCTGGGCCACTATAACTTTACAACTTGGTCCCATATACGAGTAGTATATTGATGACTACTAAATCCGTTCCAAATTATAGTTCGTTTGCCTTTTTTATCCAAAGTTTGACCACTCGTTTTATTCAAAAATTTGAGCTAAATATCACTTCTTTTGTTGTGGCTTGCTTTATTAACAAAAGTTCTTTAAAAATGACTTAAATTTGACTATGTTTACACAATTTTTTTTTAATAAGATAAGCGGTCAAACTTGAGGTCAACAGGTCAACAAAGTCAAACGAATTATAATTTGGAATGAAGGGAGTACAATTTTTCAGATATGAAGATAGAGATATGTGTAGAGAGAAAGGTGCACATACAAGTACAGATACTGATATATTGATATCTAATCATACAGACAGCCAACATATTTGCAAGATTGGTCGTGCTTATTTATTTGAATCTAATAAAAAGAAAATATATTAATCAGACCTTATTCTTTGTATAGCAAAATCTCTTAGCCTGGACGAGCACATAAATTTTTAGAGGAAATTAAATGTAACACCCCGGTGTTAAGCTTGCATTCTTGCACTTGCATTGCATGAGCATAAGCATCATTCATACCTTAGCATTCATGAGCATGAAAGGATATGTCGCACTCGGTTTTAAGAACAAAATCAGATACACAACATATATGAGCTCAGAAAGTTAAATCTCACATATAGCTACAAATAAGGGTAATATCAATAGACAATGCTCAATATATAACGTACTTAGTATAAAGAATATAACCTTAGATAGCAAACAGCGGAAAGACATCTCCAATCTTCAGGTGAAGACTCCAATTCCACAGGGACAATTGACTAGTTGATCACAAGCTTAATTCCTCCAAACTCTAGCAATCTGGTATCCATCCGGGATTTTTATCCAAATAATTGAAAAATAAAGCAAGCGTAAGTACATGTCGTACTCAACAAATATATCATGGGGTTCATGAAGCTCAAAAGGCTGACACTGGTTTAACTGTGATTAGCTTTTATTGAGTCATGATTTTAGCAATTGGGTAGCAATAAGTTAATCACAAGCCCATAAACACATGATCAGGTAAACATGAATAATGAATAGCATAAACAGTAATCATTAATGAGCATCTTCATCATCAGTATCATCTGTGTTCATCATCTATTCTGTAAGGGTTTCAAGGCCGCTTGTGACCGTGAGCACGACTGATATACCAGTTTTACACTCTGCAGAGGTTGTACACTTTTACTGTGAGTCGTGATTTACCCTTTCGCCCAAGGTCACGAGCCTCTTAACCCACTACCAAGGAAGGTCGGTAGGGTTCAATATGAAGCCTTTCAAAGGTTCGTCTAATGAGTTAGGGATATTAGATTCACCCAGCAAACAGATGTAGGAACTCCTCTTCCCAATGGCACAATAACCCACAGCCTATACACAAGGGGACAGAGGCTGTCCTATATACAATTTGGCAAGCCATTCTTATGCCAATAAAGGTAACCTCTAACAAGCTAGAAAAGGTCCTCATACTGAGCTAAAGCCAGAGCCATATAGCCCTCACAGTTATATTATAAGTCCCAAATGATCACTTACAAATAAGCCCTTAGGGAGAGGAATCTAGAGCACCATAAAATAGCCCAATGCTCTAGCCCCCTTGTTCCATGTTGATAAAAAGCATCTTTTAGTGTTTATTGCATATACCATTAGTCAAGTTACAAGATCATGGTTCTAGTTGAGCACTAGCATCATACTACCCAATGCAATATCCCATAGGTATCAAGGCACAAAGTGCAAAGTACTAGGAAATCCTTAGTGGTAATCATGGTAGACATATGCATATGATTAAAATGATATTAAGGTAAATAGGATAACAAGGATGATCCCATGCTATACTTGCCTTAAACTCTGATCCTCTTCTTTTGATTCATAGCCTCCAAAGAACTACTTCTTGATCACCACGTAAAACTCATCGACTGGACAAGATCATAAAGCACCACACAAGCATCCATGTAATCATACATGAAGCAAACAATAGATCTAAAATAGAACAGTACACCAAACAGATGAAACAAGTAAAAAGGTTTTAAAGATGTTCTATGCATTGCTACGAACACATAGACGCGAAAAGCATGCTAACCGGAGCTACGATGCGAAAGATACAGCTATCGAAAGGCTTGCTTTTATAAGAGAGAACCATAGGCTTTATTAATTTTAACTATATAATAGGATGCATAAGATATTTAAGAGGAATACCTAAGTTGAATTAAGTCAAACTTATATTTGGTATTGAAAATTGAAGTGGAATTTATCATATTTTTATTTATAACGGCGTGAGGCTCCAAGGCAAACTTACCACGACAAAAAATGGCGGCGTGGAGCGGATGGAGACGGCGCGTGGCTCGAGATGGTGGACGACGTCGACAGCGGCACCTAGGGCTGCGGCGGCGCGGCGACTCGATGGATGTGGCTTGCTCTAGACCTCGGTAGGGAGGCGGCATGATGTGGGCGGCTGCTATTTATGGCCCGGGGAGCATTTTGGCGCGCATGGCAAGGCGGATGAGGTAGGGGCAACTTTGGAATCTCAGCGGCGGAGTCCGCTTTGGCTACGCCGGAGGTAAGGGATGATGCTGACACGTGGGCCCCACTTGTCGACGACTGAGCGTGGGAAGAGGGAAAGCGGCGCGGGCGACCATGGGCTGGCCTACTGAGCCACTACGATGGGGAGGGAGCAGGCCGCGCGGGGAAGAGGAGGAACTGGGCCGGGTGGCTTGCTGGGCCAGCTGGGCCAGAGAGAGGGAGAAGAGTTTTTCCTTTTTCCTTTTTTCAATCCAAATTCAAATATGATCCAAACCAAATTCAAACATAGTTTCAAATATACTTTTCAATATGAGAACTTTTGGGAGTTCTCCAAAACTAAACTTTTGCAAACTTTTGAAAACTCTTTTATTTTCCAATTCTCTTTTTCTTTTCTTTTCTTTTATTTTCAGAGCCCTTTTCAAACTTATTTCCAAAATCAATTTAAACCATTTTGAATTTTAATCAAAACCACTCAACCAAATAAATCAAATACACCGACATGTATGCACAACCATGTTGGTACTCCATATGATAAATTTTAATATAATGAAAAATATTATTTTTCCTACATTTCATGAGCACATAAAATACCAAAATAAATCATTTTAACCCTATTTCAAAATTGAAATTTTTAGGGTGTGACAATCCTACCCCCCTTAAGATGAATCTAGTCCTTGAGATTCGGAAGATGTCGACTAGGAGATAGGAATACTCCGTTTTTGGATTCTTCTTTACTTTCTCATGTAGTTCCATCTTCTTGATAAGGATTCCACTCTACTTTGCATATAATAACCGTATTCCAAGTAACTTGCCAAACTAATTCCAAGACTTTGATAGATACTCTAAACAATACTTAGGTATCTCCAATCACTAGGCCACCTTTCCTTTCTAATCTATAATATCAATTCTCTTTCTAAAAATATCTACCTTCCAACGGAGCCTTTTCACTTTCTTGGTCAGAAAGAGAATCTACCACCAATCTTCAAAACATTAATGATTTCGGTTAAGTTGGTCGAACTTGGAATACAATTCTTAGTCCTTGGTGTCACCCGAACCTTCTTAGCACAATTCTCCATTGCTAAGGGCATCGGCCATGACTTTGCTCCTCGAAGTGATAACACTTTTCTAGGTCATAATCAATTTCATTCCAATGATGGTATCATATGCTCAAAACCAACTTTGTGAAGATGTTCCTTAGATTCTTATGATCCTCCTAGATGTCACTTATCATGCCCAAGTAGATAGTATCTCCATGCTCCACAATGGATAACTCCACATAAAATGTTGGGTAGTACAACTCACACTTTCTTAGTTGACTTAATGAACAAGCTACTACTTTTTCTTTTGGTATAAAAACACATCCCACACCTTGACAGAGTGCATCATAGTAGATATAAAGCTCTTGTCCTGCTCGAGTAAAGCTAATACTTAGGTTTTACTTCAACCTCTCTCTCTCTTTTCTCCTTCAAATACTTAGCTAAGGTATCTTGATCCAAACTAACTTAAAAGCTTCTCTGGTAGCTCTACCAATATCTTGATGATCTTGAATAAACCTTCCTTGAACTTCTAACCAAACCTCATTGAAAACTCTGAGTTTCTCTCACATCTTTGGGTACCACCTTTCTTATCAGATTAACCGATTCTTCCAAGTGAGAGCTAGAGAGTATGACTTAACTTCATATGGCACCATGAGAATTCGGCCCCTTTTTAGTTGGATAGTTTGCATAGGCGTGATCATCCATCTTATTGCTCTCCTCCAAAGGTGTTTGTTCCTCTGCATTGACATCTGAAAACTCACAGTCCACATTACTTTCTCCATAGGACACACTTTCTAGTAGGTCATTCTCATATACCTCAGGTTAGGTTGGATACCCTCATACCAAATTCTTTCTCTGGATGATGTTTTTAGTAGCACCAAATGTTGAGCATACTTAATTACTCCTTTACAAGCAGATAACCACCCCTTTCCAAGGATAACATCAATGTTCATTAACTCCAAAACGATAAGGTTTGCCTCGAAGTTCTTCCCTTTTATGTTTAGACTAACTTTTGAGCATATGCGGTTTGCCTTCTTTTCTTCTCCTAGAGAGTTAACTATTAAGGGTTTCCTCATCAGAAGCATAGTTATCTTATGTTCTTCCACATATTCCCTAGAGATGAATGAATGAGACGCACTAGGGTCAAACAACACCATAGTAGTGTCTGAGCTTGCTACAATCAAACCATAAATGACCTCCTTAGCTCCATGAGTGGTAATCAGATCCACATTGTTCAACCTACCTTGAATGTAGTTTCGCTTTAACTTATTGCCTTGCACCTGCTCCTTATGGACATTCTGTTCTGGCTCCTACTGCTGTTGGCTCTGGCTTTGATTACTCCCAGCAAACTTCTCAAGACAATCATTCTTATAGGGTTCAATCTCACCACAATCATAACCTTCCGTACTAGTAGAAGTCTTTGTCGTTATCAAGGCGATAGTGGGAGATGACAGACATGGCTCTTGAGAGCTAAAATGTTGCACTTCATTACAGGGTTGTTGATACTGATCCTGATCTGTACTCCCAAGCAGATTCATAGGGTGTGACTGCCATTCTAGTTGTGTAGCGAAATAGAGACGAGTATATCTTAACTGGCGTTGAAGGTCACACTTTCTCTTCTCCTCTTCCATCTCACGATGCTTGTTCTCAATTACAATTGCTCTATCCACCAAGGTTTGATAGTCAACATACACCATGGTCATCAGCTGTATTTGCAAACCATCATTCAGCCCTTTCAAAAGCATTTTTGATTCTTTGCATCACTATCCACCTCTTTTGGAGCATAGCATGACAATTGAGTAAACTAGTTATGATACTCACACACTGACATAGATCCTTGCTTCAAGTTGAGGAACTCTTCTTACTTAAGTTCTACCACACCTGTGGGAATGTGGTATGACCTGAGGCCCTCGCTAAACTCCCTCTAGGTGATCTGTCCAACATTGTTGGGACATCCATACTAGTAAGAGTCCCACCAGTCTTGTGCTACGCCCTAGAGTTGGCCGGACGCAAAAACACCTTCTCATGGTCATCTCACTGAGCTATGTCCAATTGTCGCTCCATAGCTCTAAGCCAGTCATTAGCTTCTAGTGGTTCGCTTGTAGGAGAGAGTGTCGGTAGGTATCCCTTCATAAATTCACCATGCTTGTCAATAAGTGGTGCTTGATGTGGGCTGTTCAGCACACTCTGAGGAATAGTCTATAATAACTGAGTCTGCGTCGTCAAAGCTTACTCTACAAATGGAGGATTAGGTGGCAGTGGATTAGAATTGGCAGGATTCCTTCGGTCATCATGTGAAGCACTTCTACTGGTAACAACCGTCATAGAGATTGAAAGGATCAAGATGCCCAAGAGGGGGGTGAATTGGGCTAATTCTAAATTTTCTTGCAATAATCAAATCCTACGGATAGCCCAATTAACCCCTTGTGCCTAGAAAAGTGTTTCTATCAAATTAACACACAAAAGACTTGCAACCTATGTTCCAAACTTACTCTAGCATGGCAATTCTATGAATGTAAAGACAAGTATTGAATTTCTCAAAGTAAATACTTAAAGTAAATGCTCAAAGTAAATGGAGAGAGGAACGCGGCGATGTTTTGCCGAGGTATCGGAGAGTCGCCACTCCCCACTAGTCCTTGTTGGAGCACCCGCGCAAGGGTGTAGCTCCCCCTTGATCCGCGCAAGGATTGAGTGCTCTCTACGGGTTGATTCTTTGACACTCCGTCGCGGTGAATCACCCAAAGCCGCTCACAACTTGAGTTGGGTCACCCACAAGCTCCGTCGGGTGAACACCAAGCTCCCAATCACCACCAAGCCATCTAGGTGATGGCGATCACCAAGAGAAACAAGCATGAACTCTCACTTGACCACGCGAAGCCTAATGAGAAGATGGATGCACACTTGTCTACTCTTGATTCACTAATGAGGTTTCACTCTTGGATTCTCAAATCACAAACACCTCACTAGGACCTTGCTCTTCTTGGCACTCACAAACGTGTTTCTCAGTTGTTGAAATGAGCAAAAGTAACTCCACACACGAGTGGAGCTTCTATTTATAAGACAGCCTAAAAAACGAACCGTTATTAGCTTCTACGGGGTGACCGGACGCTCCGGTCATGCTGACCGGACGCTTCGGTCAGTTCAACCCGCGCAACAGTTTTTAAGTGATGACCGGACGCTGTAGGGTCCGGTCAGTAATGATCGGATGCATCCGGTCGCTCTTGGATGCTTACTGTACTCGACCGGACGCTGGATACTCAAGGTCCGGTCAGTATTGACCGGACGCGTCCAGTCACATTTCTCAAGTCTAGACCCTTACTGGAGTCGACCGGACGCTGCCCTCAGCGTCCGGTCACACCAGACTTGTTCTCCTTGGTCAAATGAACTAACTGGACCCTGCGGCAAGCGTCCGGTCAGTATTTGACCCTCCATTCACTTCCAACTCTTGATCATTTGTGAATGAAGTTTGCTCCATGGGATCAAAGGGCTTCGTAGGAGCTACCTAGAGCTAGTTTTAACAAGTGTGCACCACACCTAACTCACTAGACTCAACTAGGTCAAGCTACCCGTCCATACCCCCCTTAATAGTACGGCCAAAGGAAAAACAAAGTCCTAAACTACTCTAAGTGTCTCTCCAACTCCAATCGACACTTAGAACTAGTCATCCTTAACCTTGTCGTCCATCCTTTGAAAACCGAAATGATTTCCAACGAGGGGGCATGACAACTTTGATTGCCCAATCGATCTTCATTACCATGACCTAACTTAATTGCCTCTACAAAACACACGTTAGTCATAGTAATCTTGTATTGTCATTAATCACCGAAACCCAACTAGGGGCCTAGATGCTTTCAATCTCCCCCTTTTTGGTGATTGATGACTATACCACCTCGAGTATGTGAAGGAGTGAGGTTTTTGACGGGCTTGGTTCATATAAGCTTTTGTCGATAAGAACAAAAGTGTTAGTCAAGCTTATATGACCCAAGCCAACACAATGTACTCAAAGAATGTGAATTAAACATGAGTACGATTAACAAAGCTCATTTGCATCGGAGTATAAACGTGGAAGCAAAGGCAAATGAGCAATAACACAAGTGATATGACATATAAATAATGTAAAGTAGAGAGCACACATGTCATATATCATAATCACGAAAATATCACTATCACATAGATATAATAATATGCATGAAAGTTAAACACACGAATGCATAAAAGTAATAGTGTATCACACAAAAGAAACTCCAAATGTATATAATAAGCTAATACTAGATAACTAGCTCCCCCTAAATGTCACTCCCCCTGAGTCTACATACTTGAACCCTCTCCCCCTTTGGCATCAAACACCAAAACCTAGGGGTCAGTCGGCGGGGCTGCAGCGGACGAGCCAGGCGCTGAGGTGTGAGGAGCAAGCTGGAACTGGGTGCCATCATCATCTGACCCTGAGCTCTGAACTGACTGACCCTCTGTGGCAGGAAGTGTCGCTGAAGCGGTCTGGGTCTGAGCTAGGACAGGTGCTGCCTGTGAAGCTGCTGGTACATCTGTAGGATCTGATGATGCGACTAAGCTAGGAAGCCTCTGAGTAGTCACTGTGACTAGGGCTGCTTTAGAAGGACTGACGGCATGCATATGAGGTGGTGTGGGCATGCTAGTCAGCTCGCTGAAAGATGCTCCAAGACTCCTAGAGACTGACGTGTCAGGCACAAATAGCGAGGGTGACTGCTCTGGTGTGAATCCCGTCTAAAGTGGAGTGAACTGCGGGGCTACCACGGGTGAGGCTAACCACTGGGACACCTATACAAGAGGTGAAGCAAACTGAGCTAGAGGTTGCCCCTGACTCTGGAGCCCACTAGGCTATACTGCTGGAGTCGTCGAAGTGGTAGCAAGCTGAGCAAGCTGGGGCGAAGGCTGTGGCTGTGGGGCCCCAAGAGCTGTCACTACATGCTGCATGAAACCCATAAGCTGCTGCTGCAAGAGTATCTGTTGCTGATGCATCTGTTGCTACTGCTGCTGCATGACCTGCTGCTGCCTCTGGAACTCATCCTGTCGAGCCTGAAACTGGGCAAAAGTAGCAGCTATCTCCTGTGCCTATCTATCCTGTGTCTGCTGCATCCGCTCAAGAATAGCAATGAGAGCGGGGTCTGTCTACGGAGCAGGTGGAGCAGAACTGGAGCTACCGGCCTCTGCATCGTGTCTACGTGGAGGCATCTGAGGAATAGGCTGGTAGTCGTCGTCAGAGCTGTCACTATACTCGCTCACCTCCTGCTGTGCCTCTAGCTCCTCTTCCTCAGTGGCTACAACCCCTCTAATAATCTCATCCTGCTGAGCTGCGGACTCTGGCACGTTGGGACAATGGCTAGGCTGTCTGGGTGCCTGAGGAGTGATGTGTCTGATCCTCTGTGACAAGTTGTAAGTTGGGAACTCTGTGGTGGCACCTGTATACTCATCCGTCATACCTGGGGGCTTATCAAGCACCACTCTACGAATGAGAAATGTGATCCAGTGAGCATAGGGAAGCTGCCTGTGACCCTTGAATCCCTTAGCTATTATATCCTCCATCTCTGAAAGAAGGAGGTCCCAGATATCAAATACTGTCTGCTGCATCAGGGCATTGAGAAGCCAGAGCTATAAGCGAGTCAGGCCCTCCCTATATCCCAACCTGGGAAGCAGTGTCCTCCTAATAATGGCCTCTAGCACTCTCGCTGTAGGAGTCAAGTCACTGCGGTTCTTGCTCGACCCCTCACCAAAGGGCTCCTTGAAGCAATGTCGCACTAAATCTGTAGGGGGCACCAACCCTCCATGAGGACGCCTAGGAGGCTCCTGCTGTCCATAACAAACCTCATGCATCCTGACAGGCTGATCCTGTAGCCTCAGTATCTCTCTGGCCCTCCCACTCGTCACTCTATAGTCTCTGCCTCTGAAAGCAAAGTGAATAAATCTATGATGTGGATCGATGAAGAGTGAAGCATAAAACTGACAAACCCAAGATGGTACATATATTCCAGTCCGTCCAATCAAATCTATCAACCCTGGCAAATATGATAAGTAAGGCCGAATGTGCTCTCCGGCTACTGCCACAATAGACTCTATGTGGCAGACTCTTTGAGATCTAACCACTACCCCACTGTTGAGATAAGCATTGTAGAAATCTTCCTACAGTGGCGTGTAGAAACCCTCAGCTGCTCTCTCATCCCTCCTCGGGGGAAACCAAACCTCAAACTCTACAAATCATAGCTGCTGAACCTGTCTAGCCGTGGCGGCCCTCAAGTCGAGATGCACCACTGGAGGTGGACCATGTGGTCTAGGTGGTGGACGTGATCCCCTCCGCTGTGTCGGCGGCCGCGGCGAGACTAGTACATGGGTCCGTCTAGAGTGGCAAAGCTAGGGTGCCGGCTCTGTTCCCTCGGCCTCCTAGGTCTGTTGTGCCTACTCGCCCTCCTAAGTCTGCTGAACTAGCTCCTATTCTGCTAACTGACCCTCCTCAATGGCAACCCATCATCCTACAAACGTGGTAGTCCCAGCTAGACTACCATGATGATGCTCAACCTCCTCAAGCGTAGCTCTCAGTGCTGGTGAAACCGGCTGATCTGCAATGACAACTCCGCTGCGGGCACCACCTCTCTCGGCATGGTCTGCTGCCTCTACAACTACTGCTGCTCTGGCTGTCTCTCTATCTGGGTACTTTCTCTTCTTGGATGTAGTCTTCTTTGTTGCCTTGCCTTTTGGATCTGTGGGCTGGCGAGGTAGGGTCCTCCGATCATCGTCGCCTAGACCACCTCCAACATTCTTGGTGCGAGCCATTTGATCTAACAAGATGATGAACTATCACTGACCAAGATTAACTGTCAAACTGCCGCTTTCAAGGCTTGGCCTCGGTCCATACTCGCAAGCTTGGCCCCAAGTTATCTGACAACTGTCACACGAAACTCAGCGGCACGACACGCTGCACGATAGAATAGATGGATATACAAATAAATACAATATATCTAATAGATGCGAAACCCTAATAGAGAAAGCAATGTAGATACGAACTTGAATTGAATGGCTTTCTACCTGACGAACGGCAATCCGAGAAAAGATGAGATGTCACGCGGGGGATCCTTGGAACCGAGCTAGGGTTAGGGTAAGTAGTGAATCAATGGCCCTGACATAATGTGAAATCAATGCTAGATGAACTCAATCTAGGTCACGGGCAACTTAATGCGGGTTCAAAGGCACGTCCTTACCGAAGAAAACGACGGCGAGGAAGGCACTGCCTGGTGGGGACCAGGAGAGGCAGCGCTCTGCTCGGGCTAGGGCACGACGACTCTGGCAAGAGGTGGAGCAGGGGCACGGACAGAGCAGTGCAGCAGTGCGGAGGGCGTGGTGCTGCGGTGTCACGGTGGCGCACGGGGAGGCTCGGGCGGAGCTTGCTGCGCGACGACTGGCAGTGGAGGCAGGTGCTCGGCGTAGGCTGTGTGGTGGCGAGCTGTGGAGGCACAGGAGGCGGCAGCAATGGTAGCTTGGGCTAGGTCACGGGGAAACAGGCATGGTACGGCCGAAATAAATAGATCCCCCGATGCGACAGAGAAGGAAACGGGAAAAAAATCCTGAAGCCGCGCGAGATCCACTGACCGGATGCTCCGGTGGTAGCGACCGGACGCTACCACCCAGCGTTCGGTCGATTCCAGAGAGGTCCAATTCCTCTAGAATCGGGACCGGACGCAGGCAGGGTCCGGTCAGTACTGCCCATTCTGCCTTCGATCGACCGGACGCTGGATCCCCTCCTGACTGGACGCACAAACGCAGCGTCCGATCACTCCTTCGGCAGTAGTTCACCTCCTGTGAACTGACCGAACGCTGGACAGCAGTGTCCGGTGCAGTGTCCGGTGCACCTTTTCCAGCAAATCTTCAAAATTCCTTTGCGCTGCCTGTTCCCAATCAAGTCCCAACTTGAATAAGATCCAAATAAGCACCAATTGGGACTGATGTGAGTGACCTCTCTCAAACCCTCATATTTTTCAAAATATTTTGCCTTAGGCTATAATTCTTTTTAAGAAATTAGGCAACAAGAGGGCAAATGGAACAAAATGACAGAACAACATTCATGCATATGCAATACTTGTAAGTAAATCTAGTTGCTTGTCAAGTTTGATCCAATGTTAAGCTTCTTCACACGCTTTTCGGCGGTTATCTTAACCATGTTAGACAAGCCCTATATGCATTGCCACAAATTAAGCATGTTGTATATTACAATGAATGCAAGGGACAACACAAGCTCAGTTTTTAGTGAAGTTACTAAAATCAAGTACATTGAGCTCATTCCGCAATCTACAAAAAGTAGCCTCATCTAGCAGTTTAGTGAAGATATCTGCTATTTGATCTTCGGATTTTACACCTTCTAGTGATATATCATTTTTAGCAACATGATCTCTTAGAAAGTGATGGCGGATATCTATGTGCTTGGTGCAAGAGTGTTGAACTAGATTATTTGCAAGTTTTACCGCACTTTCATTGTCGCACAAAAGAGGTACTTTCTCTAGAACTACTCCATAGTCTAGCAGAGTTTGTTTCATGTATAATATTTGTGCACAACAAGTACCCGCGGCAATGTATTCCGCTTCGGCGGTGGACATAGGCACACTATTTTGTTTCTTGGAGGACCAAGACACAAGTGATCTACCAAGCAAATGGCACCCTCCGAATGTGCTCTTTCTATCAACTTTGCATCCGACATAATCCGAATCGGAATAGCCAATTAATTCAAATAAAGCTCCTTTGGGATACCAAAGGCCAATGCTTGGTGTGTGCTTAAGATACCTAAGGATTCTTTTTACGGCAATTAAATGTGTTTCCTTAGGACTAGCTTGAAATCTAGCACACATACACACACTAAACATGATGTCGGGCCTAGATGCGGTTAAATATAACAAGCTACCAATCATAGAACGGTAGAGAGTTTGATCAACCGGGTTACCTCCCTCATCTAGGTCGAGATATCCATTTGTAGGCATTGGTGTCTTGATTGGCTTACATTCATCCATCTTGAATCTCAAGAAGATCTTTTGTATATTTCTCTTGAGAGATGAAGATGCCTTCTTTCATTTGCTTGACTTGAAAACCAAGAAAGAATGTAAGCTCACCAATCATTGATATCTCGAACTCCTTCGACATCAATTCACCAAATTCTTTGCATGAGTCTTCATTTGATGATCCAAAGATGATATCATCAACATATACTTGACAAATGAAGATATGCCCATCAAGCTTCTTGGTGAATAGTGTGGTGTCGACCTTCCCAATGATGAAGCCCTTCTCAATAAGTCCCAAAGGCGCTCATACCAAGCTCTTGGGGCTTGCTTAAGCCCATATAGTGCCTTGGACAACCTATAAACATGATTAGGGTATCTAGGGTCTTCAAACCCGGGAGGTTGATCAACATAGACTAGTTCATTAATAAAGCCATTTAAAAAAGCACTTTTCACATCTATTTGATATAGTTTCATTTCATGATGTGATGCATATGCAAGAAGGATACGGATGGCTTCTAATCTTGCAACCGGTGCAAAGGTCTCTCCAAAATCCAAACCTTCAACTTGAGAGAACCCCTTTGCAACTAGTCTTGCCTTGTTCCTCACAACAACACCTTGATCATCTTGTTTGTTGCGGAACACCCACTTCGTTCCAATGACTCTTGCACCTTTTAGTCGCTCTTCAAGAGTCCAAACTTCATTGCGAGTGAAGTTGTTCAACTCTTCATGCATGGCATTGATCCAATCTGGATCTTTAAGAGCTTCTTCTACCTTGGTAGGCTCATAGCAAGAGACAAAAGAGTGATGAGCAATAAATGAAGTAAGTTTTTGAGATCGAGTCATTACACCCTTTGATGGACTCCCTATGATGAGATCTTGTGGATGATCTTGTAGGAGAGGTGTATTTCTTCTATTGACCACTTGAGGAGGAGGTTGTGGAGCATCAACATCTTGTGCTTGTACCACCATTTGCTCATGGGAGATATGAGTATCTTCATTTTCTACTCTCCCATCTTTTTCACCATCTTGTGACACACTTGATGAAGAAGGTTGGTTAATGACTTGTACATCATCTTTTGGCTTGATGTCTCCTACCAGAATATTCTTCATAGCCTCCCTCAATGGTTCATCACCTACATCAGCAAGATTCTCATGTGCTCCTTGGGAGCCGTTAGATTCATCAAATTCCACATCATATGTTTCTTCAACCAAGCTAGTGGCATGATTAAATACTCTATATGTTTTGGACTTCAATGAGTAACCAACAAGAAAACCTATATCACAATGTCTTTGAAACTTCCCTAGGTGTTGCCACTTCTTGTAGATGTAGCACTTGCAACCAAACACCCTAAAGAAGGAGATGTCCGGCTTCTTCCCATTGAGCAACTCATATGGTGTCTTGACAAGGAACTTTTGAAGAAATAGACGGTTGGATGCATAACATGCAGTGTTGATTGCTTCCGCCCATAGAGCTTTGGGGGTGTTGTACTCATCTAGCATTGTCCTTGCAAGAGTGATCAAAGTCCGGTTCTTCCTCTCAACTACACCATTTTGTTGAGGAGTATAGGTTGCGGAGACTTCATGTTTGATTCCAACTTCATCACAATAGGATTCAATATTTGTGTTGTCAAATTCTTTCCCATTGTCACTTCTAATCTTCTTGAGCTTCACTTCAAATTCATTTTGAGCTCTCTTGGCAAACTTCTTGAAGCAAGATGCAACTTCGGATTTGTCATGAAGAAAGAACACCCATGTATACCTTGAGTAGTCATCCACAATCACAAGACAATAGAGATTTCCTCCCAAACTCTTGTATGTTGTTGGTCCAAATAAATCCATGTGTAGGAGTTCTAGCACTCTTGTGGTTGACATGAAAGCTTTGGTTGGATGAGTGTTTGCGACTTGCTTGCTGGCTTGACATGCACTACAAAGTTTGTCCTTCTCAAACTTCACATCCTTCAACCCTCTCACCAAATCATTCTTCATAAGCTTCTTGAGTGAGCTCATCCCAACATGAGCAAGTCTTCTATGTCATAGCCACCCAAGTGTTGTTTTGGTGAATAGTCAAGTTTTCAAGTTTGCATCTTCGGTTGTGAAGTCAACTAGATATAAGTTGTTGTATCTAAATCCATTCAATATCACTTGATTGTCATCTACCTTGGATACAACAACCTCCTTTTCGGTGAATAAGCATTGAAAGCCAAGATCACACAATTGCCCAACGGATAGCAAGTTGAAGCTTAATGAAGCAACACAGAGCACATTGGAGATGGAATGATCATTTGATATTGCCACTTTGCCCAATCCTTTAACCTTGCCCTTTGAATTATCTCCAAATGTTATTTTCTCTTGTCCATCTTCCTCTTCATCTAGTGAGGTGAACATACGAGGATCACCGGTCATATGTTGAGTGCAACCACTATCAATAACCCAATGACTTCCACCAGTCTTGTAGTTCACCTACACACATGAGATTCAAACTTTAGGAATCCAAACTTGTTGAGGGCCCTTCACCTTCTCAACAAGTGACTTAGCCACTCAAATCTTCTTAGGCCTACTCTTGTTGGGGGGTCCTAAGAACATGACTTTCATCTTTCCACTAGAATCTTTTCTAAGCATGTAGTGAGCATTGAAAGCAAAGGGTCTAGCATGCTTGGGCAAGGGTTGTGGTGGTGGAGTTTGACACTCATGAGCAAAGTAGCCTTCTTGTCCACACTCAAAACATCTCTTTGGCTTTGGCTTTGGCTTTGATTGTTGGTGTTGAGCTTGGGCCTTCATCTTCTCTACACTTGCCATATATCCAATGCCACTTCTATCCATCTTCATGACAATATTCATGAGTAGCTCACTTTGGAGATGCTTGCCTCTAGCAAACTTGCTCAATCCCACCTTGAGATGCTCTTTCTCCATCTTGAGCTTCTTGTTCTCTTCCTTGAGAATATCATTGTTCTTCTCTTCCTTGAGTTTCTTGTATTCTTCTTTGAGCTTCCCATTCTCAAGGATCAACTCTTTGTCATGATCAAGAGTTTCTAGCACAATGGTGTTGTGACTTTTCATCTCTTCAAGATCTTTCATGAGCTTCTCATTGTCACTCTTGAGCTTGACATACTCATCATAGTCATTGCACTCAACCACTTGCTTGCCTTTGCTACTAGATCCATGCTCAATGCTTTCATCAATTAAATCATCACTTGAAGTAGCTATATCAATCTTGACAACATGGTTAGTAGCATCATGTGGCTCGTTTGGTAAAAATTCTTGAGCAATAACAAGAGTATCATGATTAATCTTAAGAGTAGTGTATTCATCTTTTAGCTTGTTGTGGCTAGTGATGAGTTCATTGTGCACCCACTCAAGTTTATCATGTTTATCTTTAAGCTCTTTCTTGGAGGATTTGAGCTCCTTGAGTTTGGATGATATAGCATCATTAGTTTCTCGAAGCTCATCATTAGCCTTTTCCAATGTATCACACTTAGCTAAGAGTGAATCATTTTTAGCATCAAGCTTTTCATTTGTAGCTCTACTCTTTCTAATGATCTTAGTGTATTTTCTTAATATTTTGACAAGATCATCATATGTAGGCGAGTCATCATCATCGCTATCGCTATCATCATCACTAGCATGTTCATCATCACTACTATCATCACTCTTAGTTACCTTGCGTTCACCTTTGGCCATAAGGCATAGGTGTGTAGAGGATGATGGCAATGATGGCGGTGAAGATGCAAGATCAATAGCAATGGCGGCCACCTTTTCATCGTCACTATCATCATCGGATGATCCACTTGATGAATCAATGTCCATGAGCCAATCACCGATAATGTAAGCCTTTCCACCTTTCTTCTTCTTATAGAAGTCCCTCTTTTTGCCATCTCTCTTCTTGTATGGCTTGTTCTTTTTCTTCTCATCTTCATCTTCATTGCTTGAGTCATCTTTCTTGCCCTTGTTCTTGTTCTTGAACTTGTCTTTCTTGGGCTCTGTACATTGATGAGCTAGATGGCCAAGTTTGCCACAATTGTAGCAATCCATCTCGGAGATTGGCTTTCTTCTTGAGCTAGTGAAGAACTTCTTCTTGCCGTCAAACTTGATGCCACTCTTGTTTAGCCTTTTTAGCATCTTGGCGGTCTTCTTCACCATGAGAGCAAGGCTTTCTTCATCATCTTCATCACTTGAGCTCTCATACTCAAGTCTTGCTTTGCCCTTATCTTGTCTAGCTTTGAATGCTAAGTCCTTCTCTTTCTTCTTTGTAGAGGATGAGCCATCTTGTGGGGTGATGTGCATGTACATCTCATGAGCATTGATCTTTCCCAAGATTTGTGTCGGTGTAGCGGTGGAAAGATCACCTTGGTGTAGCACGGTCACAATATGGCCATATTTGTCAATGGGGAGGACACTCAAGATCTTTCTCACAATGTCGGATGGCGACATTTGAGTAAGTCCAAGCCCATTGACTTCCTCTACAAGAACATTCAAACGTGAATACATCTCATTAGCACATTCTTTGGGAAGCATCTCAAATGAATTTAGCTTTTTAATCACAAGATGATAGCGTTCCTCACGCTCACTCTTAGTTCCCTCATGGAGCGCACAAACGTCCGACCATAGTGCATGGGCGTCTTTGTGGTTCCTTACGCGGTTGAACACATCTTTGCAAAGACCTCTAAAGATAGTGTTGCGAGCCTTTGCATTCCATTTTTCATAGTTCACTTCATCGCCTTGAAGTTGTGCGGGATTGTTAGGTGTTGGGAACCCTTGAGAGATGGCTCTAAGTATTCCAACGTCTAGAGCTTCTAGGTATGCCTCCATGCGAATTTTCCAATATGGAAAATCATCCCCCTCGAAGATAGGAGGAGGTCTATCCCCGTGAGACATCTTACTCTAAGTGGTTAAGCTTAAAAACGTGAGCACGAGGCTCTAATACCAATTGAAAGGATCAAGATGCCCAAGAGGGGGGGTGAATTGGGCTACTTCTAAATTTTCTTGCAATAATCAAATCCTACGGATAGCCCAATTAACCCCTTGTGCCTAGAAAAGTATTTCTATCAAATTAACGCACAAAAGACTTGCAACCTATGTTCCAAACTTACTCTAGTATGGCAATTCTATGAATGTAAAGACAAGTATTGAATTGCTCAAAGTAAATACTTAAATTAAATGCTCAAAGTAAATGGAGAGAGGAACGCGGTGATGTTTTGCCGAGGTATCAGAGAGTCACCACTCCCCACTAGTCCTCGTTGGAGCACCCGCGCAAGGGTGTAGCTCCCCGTTGATCCACGCAAGGATCAAGTGCTCTCTATGGGTTGATTCTTCGACACTCTGTCGCGGCAAATCACCCAAAGTCGCTCACAACTTGAGTTGGGTCACCCACAAGCTCCGCCGGGTGAACACCAAGCTCCCAATCACCACCAAGCCATCTAGGTGATGGCGATCACCAAGAGTAACAAGCACAAACTCTCACTTGACCACGCGAAGCCTAATGAGAAGATGGATGCACACTTGTCTACTCTTGATTCACTAATGAGGTTTCACTCTTGGATTCTCAAATCACAAACACCTCACTAGGACCTTACTCTTCTTGGCACTCACAAACGTGTTTCTCAGCTGTTGAAATGAGCAAAAGTAACTCCACACACGAGTGGAGCTTCTATTTATAAGACAGCCTGAAAAACGAACCGTTATGAGCTTCTGCGAGGTGACCGGACGCTCCGGTCAGTTCAACCCGCGCAACAGTTTTTAAGTGATGATCGGACGCTGTCAGGGTCCGGTCAGTAATGACCGGACGCATCCAGTCGCTCTTGGATGCTTACTGTACTTGACCGGACGCTGGATACTCAGGGTCCGGTCAGTATTGACCGGACGCGTCCGGTCACATTTTCTCAAGTCTGGACCCTTACTGGAGTCGACCGGATGCTGGCCCTCAGCGTCCGATCACACCAGACTTGTTCTCCTTGGTCAAATGAACTGACCGGACCCTGCGGCCAGCGTCCGGTCGCACCAGAGCCAGCGTCCGGTCAGTATTTGATCCTCCATTCACTTCCAACTCTCGATCATTTGTGAATGAAGTTTGCTCCATGGGATCAAAGGGCTTCGTAGGAGCTACCTAGAGCTAGTTTTAACAAGTGTGCACCACACCTAACTCACTAGACTCAACTAGGTCAAGCTACCCGTCCATACCCCCCTTAATAGTATGGCCAAACGAAAAACAAAGTCCTAAACTACTATAAGTGTCTCTCCAACTCCAATTGACACTTAGAACTAGTCATCCTTAACCTTGTCGTCCATCCTTTGAAAACCAAAATGATTTCCAACAAGGGGGCATGACAACTTTGATTGCCCAATCGATCTTCATTACCATGACCTAACTTAATTGCCTCTGCAAAACACACGTTAGTCATAGTAATCTTGTATTGTCATTAATCACCGAAACCCAACTAGGGGCCTAGATGCTTTCAGAGATAATCGATGCCTCCAAATGAAAAACTAGAACATATGAAACTTCATCTTGCAATTTTTTTTCAACTTGGCTACCCCCATTAAGAAAAAGTCAACTAGGGGACATAAAATGGATAGCTTGCTCCTTCTTCCAGATTAGCTAACTAGTACCAAGGCATTCTGACATCACAATGATACTCTTGTGTAGGGGCAAGAACAAGAAATCTGGAATTCCTCACGAGCAGAAAAACAATAGTGCAGTAAAATAGCTGTAACTCTCATTCAATTAATCCAATGAAGTTGTAGCTTATACCATTGGAAAGCTTATCAAATGGTCCACAACTTCCTTATAAAACATTTTTCCAAATTCCACAGTTCATGTGGTCAAAAATAGTGCAAAACAAAAACTGGTCTAGGTATCAAACAGCACAGGTGCATCGTATTGTGATTTTCATAAATCCATAACGAAAATAGCTATCAGGGTGATTCTTGTTGGTCGGAGAAAGATATTGAAGTCTACTATTATACAGAATTTTCTCATGATTTTTGGTCATCCTAGAAGAGAGATATTAACTGATAAAGACAGACTGCTCTGAAAAGACAAGTTAGGGAAGACAAAAGATAAACAAAACCCAACTACTTATTTCATTAATCCTTATGCCTTAGGCCTATAAACTAAATGAATTTGTGGAACAATCCACAAAGTCATTGCACTCATTACAAAGATGCAAAACAATCATAAGCATAATGACAATTCAATAAAGCAATAAAGGTGCACAACTCAATCATTGACTCCACTTGCGATACTATCGTCCTCATTATACTAGGGGTAACAATCCTAAGACTCATCTTCAGATTATGCAAGAAGGTGGTGAGGAACAGTTCTAAAAGCATGCCAAATCAAGGAGTGAAGATGAGAACAAAAACTTTAAAATAAGCACCAAGGTAGAGATATAGTTGAGAAGAAAATATCAAGGTTCATAGAGCAAGGGTTATTGTAGCAACTTCTAAACCATAGAATAACTAGTTTCTACTAGGCTTGTGTCCTACAGTAATCATTGCTTTGATACCACTTTGTCGCACCCAATTTTAAGAACAAAACCAGATACACACCATATATGAGCCAGAAAGTTAAATCTCACATATAGCTACAAATAAGGGTGATATAAATAGACAATGTTCAATATATAACATACTTAGTATAAAGAATATAACCTTAGATAACAAACAGCGAAAAAAACAACTTCGATCTTTGGGTGAAGACTCCAATTCCATAGGGACAACTAACTGGTTGATCATAAGCCTAATTCCTCCAAACACTAGCAATCTGGTACCCATCCGGGATTTTTATCCAAATAATCGAAAAATAAAGAAAGCATAAGTACATGTCATACTCAACAAATATATCATGGGGTTCATGAGGCTCAAAAGACTGACACTGGTTTAACTGCGATTAGCTTTTATTGAGTCAAGATTTTAGCAATTGGGTAGCAACAAGTTAATCACAAGCCCATAAACACATGATCAGGTAAACATGAATAATGAATAGCATAAACAGTAATCATTAGTGAGCATCTTCATCATCAGTATCATCTGTGTTCATCATCTATTCCGTAAGGGTTCCAAGGCTGCTTGTGACCATGAGCATGGCTGATATACCAGTTTTACACTCTGTAGAGGTTGTACACTTTCACTGTGAGTCGTGATTTACCCTTTCACCCGAGGTCGCGAGCCTCTTAACCCACTACCAAGAAAAGTCGGTAGGGTTCACTATGAAGCCTTTCAAAGGTTCGTCCAATAAGTTAGGGCCATTAGATTCACTCGACAAACTGATGGCACAAGGACACGTAGCCTATACACAAGGGGACAGAGGTTGTCCTATACCCGATTCAGCAAGCCATTTTTATGCCAATAAAGGTAACCTCTGACAAGCTAGAAAAGGTCCTCATACTGAGCTAAAGCCAGAGCAATGTAGCCCTCATAGTTGTACTGTAAGTCCTAGATGATCACTTACAGATAAGTCCTTAGGGAGAGGAATCTAGAGCACCATAAAATAGCCCAATGCTCTAGCCTTCTTGTTCCATGTTGCTAAAAAGCATCTTTTAGTGTTTATTGCATATACCATTAGTCAAGTTACAAGATCATGGTTCTAGTTGAGCACTAGCATCATACTACCCAATGCAATACCCCATAGGTATCAAGGCACAAAGAGCAAAGTACTAGGAAATCCTTAGTTGTAATCAAGGTAGACACATGCATATGATTAAAATGATATTAAGGTGAATAGGATAACAAGGATGATCCCATGCTATACTTGCCTTAAACTCAGATCCTCTTCTTTTGATTCGTAGCCTCCAAAGAACTGCTTCTTGATCACCACGTAAAATTCACCGACTGGACAAGATCATAAAAGCACCACACAAGCATCCATGCAATCATACATGAAGCAAACAATAGATCTAAATTAAAATAGTACACCAAATAGATGAAACAACAAGCAAAAAGGTTTTAAAGATGTTCTACACGTTGGTATGAACACATAGCCATGAAAAGAACGCTAACTGGAGCTACGGTGCGAAAGATACAACTATCAAAAGGCTTGCTTTTATAAGAGAGAACCATAGGCTTTATTAATTTTAACTATATATAAGGATGCATAAGATATTTCAGAGAAATACCTAAGTTGAATTAAGTCAAACTTATATTTGGTTTTGAAAACTGAAGTGGAATTTATCATATTTTTATTTATAAGTCTAGTGACATAATTATTAATCAAGTTAGGATTCAAACCATGAAAATTCTAGAGCTGGTAACAAGATTAACGCTGTTACTAATGTGTAGTTTATGTCGTTACGAATCCAACGCAACTTGAACGGGTCAAATCGGAGTTAAAACAACAAAACTACGCATAAAATAAGATCAATGGCAATTCTGTAAATATTTTGAAATCAATTTTGTATTAAAAATAATTAAGAACCAAATTAAAACAGTCCTGTGGACCAGGCGTCATTTTTTTAGAAACATAGGGGCCAAAACAGATAAATCAAGGGCATATTTTGAATTATTTTCTAAAAGGCAGTGGACGACGTGTTGATTTGCGGAAAATATAGGGTCTCTTTAGCAAAAGAGGCAACAAAAGGGTATCGGTCGATCTCGGCCGTTGGATCTAAGATCAACGACGCAGATCAGATGGGAGGGGAAGAGAGACGTCGAAGAGCTCCGACGGCGGCGCCATGGCCAGAGACGGCGGCACATGTGGAAAACGGCCTACGGGCCATGGTTCGACTTGGGAAAGATACAGAGCAAGAGGAGGCCAAGCCGAACTTTCCACGATGAAAAATGGTGTCCTGGAGCAGATGGAGACGACGTGTGGCTCGGGATGGCGGACGTCATCGACGGCAGCGCCTAGGGCTACGGCCGCGTGGCGACTCGATGGATGCGGCTTGCTCTAGAGCTCGGTAGGGAGGCGGCACGATGTGGGGGCTGCTATTTATGGCCCGGGGAGCATCTTGGCGCGCACGGCAAGGCGGATGAGGCGGCAGAGTCTGCTTCGGCTACGACGGAGGTAAGGGATGATGCTAACACGCGGGCCCCACTTGTCGGCGACTAAGCGCGAGAAGAGGGAAAGCGGTGCGGGCGACGCTGGGCTGTCCTGCTGGGCCGCTGCGGGAGAGAGGGAGCAGGTCGTGCGGGTAAGAGGAGGAACTAGGCCGAGCGGCTTGTTGGGCCAGCTGGGCCAGAAGAGAGGGAGAAGAGTTTTTCCTTTTTCCTATTTTCTTTTTTTCCTTTTTTCAATCCAAATTCAAATATGATCCAAACCAAATTCAAACATAGTTTCAAATATACTTTTCAAGATGAGAACTTTTGGGAGTTCTATAAAACTGAACTTTTGCAAACTTTTGAATACTCTTTTATTTTCCAATTCTCTTTTTCTTTTCTTTTCTTTTATTTTTAGAGCCCTTTTCAAACTTATTTCCAAAAGCAATTTAAACCATTTTGAATTTTAATCAAAATCACTCAACCAAATAAATCAAATACATGGGCATGTATGCCAACCATGTTGGTACTCCATATGATAAATTTTAATATAGTGAAAAATATTATTTTTCCTATATTTCATGAGCACATAAAATACCAAAATAAATCATTTTAATCCAATTTCAAAATTGAAATTTTTAGGGTGTGACAGGATACATTGTCTAGTTGTGATTATTTTCATAAAGTGTTTAAAATGCCTTGTGAATGTTTAACAATCATGCTTGGTAATGCAAGCTGGTGTTGTTTGGTCACCAAAATAACTTAGACACACTTAGGATGAAAAATGGAACCAAGTTTATATTGGTGATTTGGTCCAAAAATGCTTCTAAGTGATGGTATGACTAGAAGTGCTCTTTATCATGTTGAGTGTTTGACCTATCTTGACTAATTACTTAGAGAGCTTGCATGACAGTTGACCCTAAATAAACGTTATTTGAGCTCATGTAGAACAAACTTTGTTTTATGGTCAAGAGCTGAATGAGTGCCTAAGTTAGTTAAATAGAGTTCACAAAAGTCAATTCAATGTTGTTTTTGAAACGTAAGAAATGGTTGTCTTAAACTGACTTTCAGTTTCCATGTACCCATCTTTGGAGAATTTTAGTTCGCAAACCCTTTCGAAGTAGACAAAATCCTTTAATCAATTTTGTAGGACTCTTATAGCTCTAACAAATGGTGAAAATGGTTGATCAAAATTCACCACGGTTTGGGAGATCTGGGGGCTCAAAGTTTGGGTTTCAGATGGTTTCATCAGGCCTGAATCGGCCTTTGCCGATTCAAATCGGCACGGCAGTGCCCGACCACGTCAGGCCACGCGCGCCGCGTGGCGGCTGTACGCCGGCGCCGGCCCGCGCTGTTGAGCCGAAAGGAGGGGAACGTGGGCGCCCACTCACTCCTGCGCTCACTCTCGCTCTCCCTCCCTCTCTCGCTCCCACGCTCATTGAAGCGGAGAAAGGCGACGCCGTGCCGTCGTCGCGCCTTCACCGGCTGCGCTAGCTACCCACGCTAAACCACCACTCGATTCATCTCGCCCACAGCTCCACCGTGTCGTCCTCTATCGCATCGACCCACTAGCAATGCCATTCGAGCACAGGTACAGCCCCTAGGGCGATCGCCGCAGTGCGCCACCGAGCTTGAGCTTGCCGTGGCCAGTCCACCTCGCGCCTGCACTACTCCTCTCTCTTATGTTCCATAGTCGCTAAGTCTAGTGGATGCTATAGCCGTTGGCCTTTGGCCAATGCCGGCCTTGCTGGAGACTGGACGTGCACTACACTGCCGTGAATCGGCCGTGCCGCCGCCATGCACGCCACCGTGGCAACGCTCGCCTAGTCTTCTTCCTTTCTCGCTTTTAGGCGTTAGAGCTTAGCCATAGGATTAAGTAAACTATTACAAGCTTTCACTACTACTTTTTATTTGATTAATATATCTATAAAGATGGTGGAAGTATACATTTCTAGACCTATTTTTTAAGACAAATCCATGTGTACTATTTCTAAATGCCCAAAAGTATTCAATCATACCGTCAAGAAACCCCTTTTCCGTTGGGGTAATGCCGTCAAAACAAATGAAAATTTCCTGTCGACTACTTTCCCGTCTTGTTTTCTCTGACACGAAAATTTATCCCATCACAGTATTGCTTTATATATAACTCACATGAAATTTTCTACTGGGTAGTCAATTAAACTTTGCTAGCTGACTTCAATCAGGTCATAACATGTGAGTAATCTGTGTCACACTACTGCAAATCAAACTTTACATATGTGCTAGCTATTTATTAACAGTAGCACAAGAATTCACAAGGAAATTATGTTTAATCAATCGGTTTACTGGGCAATGCTAAGGTACCACTACTGAATTCAGGCATTCGGCAAAGGCCAAATTGCACTCGGCAAAGAACACATAGCAAAAAATTGATCGGCAAAGCCCTCTTTGCTGAGTGTTTTTTATCGAGCACTCGGCAAAGGCTTTGCTGAGAGCCCCGGGGGCACTCGGCAAAGAAAAGCGACCGTCACGGCGCCGGCCCCGTTGACGGTCGCTTTGCCGAGTGCCAACCCTGCAGGCACTCGGCAAAGATTTTTTATTTTTTAAAAAAAAAATTCTTTGCCGAGTGTCCTCTATCCGGCCCTTGGCAAAGATGTTTTATTTTTTTTTTCTAAAAATTCTTTGTCGAGTGCCCCCTGGCCGGCGCTCGACAAAGTTTGAATTTTTTTTCTAAAAATTCTTTGTCGAGTGCCCTCTGGCCGGCACTCGGCAAAGTTTGAATTTTTTTTTAAAAAAAATTCTTTGCCAAGTACCATGGTCATGGCACTCGGCAAAGCTGAAAAAATAGTTTTCCGAGCGCCCATTTTTCCAGCTTTGCCGAGTGCCGTGACCATGGCACTTGGCAAAGTGACTGAAAACAGCCTTTTTTATTTATTTTTTACATTCCATCCAAACAAACACAAGATATATATAACAAACATCACAAATTGGTGTCACATTATCGTTGCATTAACATGTAGTACAACTAATAATACACCGTACCAATCATAGAAACATACATTGAGTTTCATTTATTAGCGAGTCCACTGTTGTCACATAGTTTGAGGACAATCAATTCACGATCAAGCTAACTAGTATGTATCAATTCACACTCAAGCTAACAAGTATTTTGTCCTATATATCTTTTCTAAGGCAAATGGGTAGCACTTCCCCTATCTCGGCATCAACATCTCTTGTCTTTGGTCAGAATCTCTTCTAGAGAGATGATCTGCAAAAATGGTGAAACACGCTTGCAGATAACCGCTGGGCCTCTGCCTCCACGCACTGCACTACTGCCTCCTCAGGCCTTCTATAGCCAGATTGTTCTACAAAATAAGACCACAAATCAGTAAGCATTTCAGTTAAATCAACCATAAGTTCATTCATAGTAAAGTGGAACCAAAGACAGATGCTGATTGTAAGACATCACCAAAACAACTTAATTATAGTTCATCATAATAGGCATGTACACTTTTCATAAGTCAAATGGGCAAATGACAAGCATATTGAGAGCTCATGCCTTTTTCATAAACTACAGTCCAATATCATGCATTAAAGATATTTTCTAGCATTATACTTTACACATGAATTTAAATCTATCATACACCAGTAAGTTGAAAGCAGCAGCAGGTATCATCAGACAATGTTATAAAAGATGTACATCTACGAACTAATGCAATTTAGATGAAGAAATGCTGAAGACAGTTTCTAAAACTACTATACTCACATTTGCTGAAGCATGAGGATCGTTCGATGCCGTCGATTGATTCTGCACACTATTATTAGTTAGTAGTTACTAATAGCTCGTCCAGTTAAGACGAGAACTACGCACTGATTAAATGTAACTTTGAAAGTAGTTAAGACTAGCATGTCCGCTTTCTACCTAAAATGAAAATCAAATAATTTTCTATAATTCTTTGTAAATATGATAGGAACTAATATCTCAAGGTTTTTACTGGAACATACAAAGTACAGTGACATTGGCTACAAGTACCACACATAGTTTCTGGAGTCAAGTTCCCCTCTCCTTGCAATTTGCAAAGCAATCAGTTCGAGCGGCCATCTCCTTGAGATGAATTACCAAGCGACCAGTGAACACAAGCCGGTATCCCAGTCCTTCCTTTGCGGCCTGCCTGCGTTGCTGGTCCGTCCACCTGCAGGGAAGAGATTTCCAAACGATTTGCTGACTGTTCTATGTTTAGTAGCTAATACAAAGCACAGTGTCATACATTAACTTGCTAACTGCTGTTTCAGTTTTCACAACATGTGTAGCGCATTTTGGTCAAGAACATGTGTAACGCGGTTTCAGTTATCAGAACAGCTTGCGTGCATTTTGGTCAAAGCACAACAGCTGACACAGCTCAGGTCATGGAACTTACCCAAAGAATTCAGAAACCCCACCACTAGCGGCAAGCTTGAAAGGCTGGGAACCTTCCCTCTCAAAATCCTGAAAGAAAAGGAATACGGATTCAGTATATTCTAAAAAATAACCGAGAAACAAATCAAGGGATCAATAGGTGATTTCTTTTTGCGAGGTACGACCTCCTCTTCGGCAGCTTCGAGGCCTCCTTGTACCCAGAACAAATTTTCAAAACCAGCATTGTACAGCTGTTCACAGGCCGCAAGTGATCTGCCCACGTTTTGGAGGAAAATGGAAAAAATGAAAACAACCATTAAAAAAACAATGCACATAAGCTCTCGTTTATTCTGCAATATTTCTTAGATTGTACACCTTCAGGCTAGATGATAGAATATACGAAGTACCAATAGGACAGATAACATGAAATCTTCCCAGCAAGAGTGATAGGATGAACTTGTCAACACAAATAGAAAACTGCCAGCATAAACAGTTCAAGTTGAAGATGTACAAATATATGAACTTATGTAAAAGGAAAACAATAGATGACTTTCCACATTGATCCAGAAACACTGAAACACCTAGACAGTACTCCCAAAAAGGCCCATTACTGAATGTGCTATCCAAATGAAAGCCTTGTCCGTCAGTTTGAGCCTTGTCCGTCAGTTTGGACGTATAACCAGCTTCCCTCGGTGTAAGGGTTTTAATTTTCAGCTCCCTAATCTTCAGGCAGAGCATTCCAGAGCAATTGGCAAAGGACCAAAGAATCAGATACCATATAATGTGATGGTGCTAATTCAAGCGCACATTGCATTTACACTTAAAATAAACAAAACAAAACAAAAACAATCCTGCAGCCCTGCAGTTTCGAGCTGAGAGTAACTTCAGGAGAAATTTGCACCCCAAACAAAGTGAGCAGGGTACGGTAGATATCCACAAACGAGGTGAAGGAACCACACCAGAGTCTCCCACCGCCTCCTGGCGGCAGCCTGCTCCTTTGTCTGCCTCAGCTCCTCGTCCTCCTCTCCCTCCTGCCCTCCTCCGACCACCGCTCCCATCCTCACCACCCCGCTCCATCTCTGCACACACAGAGCCATGATTGAACAGAGCACAGCAAACGAGGGGGAGATGCTCAAGTAAAAGCCCGAACCTATGAAGGGAGGAGACCAGGGTCGAGATGTCGGGGGCGGAAGCCGGAATGCGCCACGGCCGGGGTGGTGAAGGCCCCGGCGACCCTGCAGGTGAGGCCGAGAGGTGGCGCTGCCATTTTTCCTGATGCGCTCGCTTCCAGTTTCAGCGGCCAGAGCGGCGGCGGCTGGGGTGAGACCGTGAAAAAGTGAATGGGTTAGGGTTACCGTGCGCTGAGCCTGCGGGGTTAAATCCCCTTTGCAGAGAGCCCCATCTGACACTCGACAAGGTATTTTTTTAATTTTTTCTAAATTCTATGCCGAGTGCCACCTAGCCTGGCACTCGGCAAAGAGGGGTTTTTTTACAAAAAATCTTTGCCGAGTGCCCCCAATCTGACACTCGGCAAAGTATTTTTTTAATTTTTTTAGATTCTTTGTCGAGTGCCACCCGGCCTGGCACTCGGCAAAGAGAGGTTTTTCTAAAAAAAAATTAAAATTCTTTGCCGAGTGCCAGCCGTCCTGGCACTCGGCAAAGAGGCTCCTTTGCCGAGTGCCAAACGCAGACACTCGGCAAACCGTTTTTATTTTTTTTTTCTTCCAGCTCCCAAACTTTTTCTGTAGTCCTTGTACAATACCTGGTACTCCATGTTCCAATGTGGCACATTTTTCAGACTTTTTCTATATTTCTTTAATTTATTTCATTTAATTGATTTTTTTTGATAATTCAAATTATAACTGCTAGTCATTCGAATAATGAAAAAATAAATGAAAAAATGATATTCATGTTATTTAGTGTAATGTGAGACCGTATCCAGTAACAGACCATTAATTTCGAACATCTTGTTCACGAAACATGACCATGAACTTGCGATCAAGTTGTTTTTAAATTCTATAAAAAACAAACGAAGTCCGAAAATCATTAAACTTGTTAAGATGTCATGATATCATATGTGGAGACTGTGATAAAAAATTGAGAATGTTTCGCGCAAGTTGTCACGTACGATGCTTACCACCTCGTCGGTCTCTTCACGAAATCATGAAACTTCTTCGAAGATTCTTCGGTTTATAAGCATCGTAAGTGACAACTTGCGCGAAATCTTCTCAAATTTTTTATCATAGCCTCCACATACAATATCACGACATCTCAACAAGTTTCATGATTTTCGGACTTCGTTTGCATTTTATAGAATTTAAAAACACTTCGCACGTAAGTTCACGGTCATGTTTCGTGAATAAGATGTCCGAAATTTCGGGTCTGTTCCTGGATACGGCCTCACACTACACTCAGTAACATGACTATCATTTTTTGAGTCATTAAATTCCATTATTCGTATCACGTGCAGTTCAAATTTATATTTTTTGAAAAAATTCAAGTAAACGAAATAAAGTAACTAAATATATCAAAAAAGCACAAAAAAATCCGTAATTTCTAACGAGGAGTTCCTGGTACTTTAAAAGGGCTGCGCAAAAAGTTTAGAGGCCAAAAAAAAAACTTTACCTAGCGTCGGGGCATGACACTCGACAAAGGGGGTCTTTGCCGAGTGCCAAGAATAAGGCGCTCGGCAAAGAGGTTTTTTAATTTTTTTTAGAAATTTCCTCTTTGCCGAATGCCTTCATCTTCACAGGGGCACTCGGCAAAGGTATTTAAAAAAAATGTAATTTTTTTAATTCCTCCCGTTGCCGAGTGTCGAAGTTGTTAGGCACTCGGCAAAGATATTTCAAAAAAAAAATATTGAATCTTTGCCGAGCGTCGTGTCAGGGGCACTCGGTAAAGTATTTTCCAAAAAAAAATCTTTGCCGAGTGCCTAACAGCAGGCACTCGGCAAAGAAGGACGTGGCCGAACACCGTTACGCGGGGCAGCCTATGCTGAGTGCCACGCTTTTGCTGAGAGCCTGACACTCGGCAAAGAAGTCCTTTGCCGAGTGCCCTTTTTTGCCGAGTGCCCGGCACTCGGGCAAATAATTCTTTGCCGAGTGCAATTCTTTGCCGAGTGCGGCACTCGGCAAAGAAGGACTTTGCCGAGTGCCCGATTTTTGACACTCGGCAAAGATTCTATTTCCAGTAGTGTACAACCTTTACCTCTAAGGAGGTAATATCTCAAATCAATCTAAACCATTTATTTTTTCTAATTTTATGATTTACTTAATGAATTAAAACATCCAGAAAAAAAAAATAATACCTCGTGGAGAATCTTCTTCTCCGTGAAAACATCCCCAGCGACCCCCCTAATCACGCGAGACTAAATGGGCCTTGCCGTTTAATCTTGCCGACCTATTGGAATGACCAGAATGTCTATTATTTTAAATACTAATAAAATAGATTATATGCACATGACATGTCACCAAATTCTCCTAAAAAAAGACATGTCACCAAATTGTGGTATATTGTAATGTTGCCTATGAGGCTACGACAAACAATTATGGCAGAGGATTGTATATATATGACACGACACTTTTTTTAAAGTGACATGACACACGTTACATGGATCAAAAACCTTTCAATCGTGTATTTTTACTAGTAGATTCAAGAGTTGCAAACAGTAATTCATTGCATGCACTGACTCACTCTAACACACATGCAAGTCACGTTACCGGCCTCTCATGTACTAACACGTATACACATGTAAGTCACGCTACACTCATGTAAGTCACGTACAAAAATACGTGGTAATCAAAGTCTATAGTTACGAAAAACACCGTATTTGTCAGATCACCCATGCATCAATCAAATCTAGAAAAAAAATTATATAAAAAACTTTCCTTATTTATCTTATTTTATAAATTAAAAAAATTAAATAATTATATATTTCACATATTACCTCTTAGGAGGTAATAGATGACTGTAACTGTCCGATCAAAATAAATGAATGGCTCACGGTTATTTGAGATACTGTAGCAAAGTTCATCGGTTTAATTAGCCCATACTAAAAAGACAAATAACACTGTTGGTTCTTATGCATGGAGAACACATGCATGCTTTAAGAAATCGGTTTAACACTGTTGTCACACGCAAAAATCACCTCCAACCGTAAAACTAAAAAGAAATCGTGCAATTCATCTCTTCACAGAGCTTGTCTATGCCATGCTTGAAATGCTTGCTTTCGATGAGCTCTAGCGCATAGGTTCTCGTCAAGGCTTCACCAAATAACAGCTCATCATGCTTCTATCATTATCAAGGTTTCAACAAGCTTACCTGAGCAGGATTCGCTGGGTTTCACATGGTTTGGCCATACGATGCCTCACGAGGCGGTGCTCGCCTTCATCCTTATGAGCTGCACCTCGCATTGTGGGGCTTTGCTAAACGTCTATTGGCCTCGCTTTGTAGGAGTTCTGCTGAAAGTCCACATAGAGAAGCTTCCAGTGGTGTGTTGATCTTCATTGGGCCATATTTGACAGGGCCCAAGCCCTGAGGGCTAGTTTGGATACACCCATTCCATGGAGATTGGAAGGGATGATTGATCCAAAGAAGCCCCTGAAGAGTTGCTGGGATGTTCCCAGAAAGATACTTTGTGAAAAAAAAAACACTTGAAGCTTATTCAAAATGAGGAAAGGGGGTGGCAAGCCGAAGGCAAAACCACCCAAAAATAAGGAATGTGCGCTTGTGCAAGTGAGATTTTAGCAGAGTGACAAAATAATATTGTGTTTCTAATATTTTACACCAATCTACTGTAGTCATGTGCATAAGAACAAATTCCTTCAAGAGGAGTTTTTATTTTATTTTAGCATTTTGAAGTTTTGATTCACGAAACATGATTAATTAAACACCATTAAAACTAATCATGTCTGCGATGTTATTGCGTTTATGTAGACATTATGTCTTGTGAACTCTTAACTCCTAAGTATTGAGAAGAGAGAAGAAAAATCTATATGCGCACAACCGATTCTGTTATAGATATATATAGCCACATATTTGTGTGCCACAGCTAGAAGTGTTCATCAACTCTTTACATTGATAACTACATCAGTTCGTGTCTTTTCCGGGTTTTTGAAGCAGGCAAGTCGTGCTAGGTCGTCAACCGATTCTGTTATTTTATTGATCTGCATAACTAAGTCCGATAGAAGAGCTGCTATCACCGCTGTATGCATCACTTGCAATTGAACGGCATCTTCCAATAACTCGCTTCTGCAGGCATTTGCAGCTTTCATGGCTGCAGACAAGTCACTATCGTCTGTTGTAGCTGGCGTAGTCATCGCCTGAAGTGTCAAGGCGAGTTCTCTGAGAGCTCTAGCAGAGTGCAAGCTCATTTGACCACATACTGTCTGAACCTTCAAGCACAGCTCTGGTTTGGCTTCAGGATACTATTATCAGTAAAAGGTTGTTGGTCAGTAAACTTTGTTAGGTTTCAAAATCTTTTGATCATGAAATTGGTGCATCAATAGCAAATTACCTGATATCTTCTGACGATGACAACATAGGAAGCAATAGCCTCCAATGAAGAAGCGCATTGGCAACAAAGAGTACCGAGTTTCTTGTATTGACTCCATGGGTGCCGGAAGCAGAATCAGCCATGAGGAGGCTCCCACTGGGCTAAGGTGCACTGCAATGTTGTAATAATATACTACTATTGGTTAATATGTTTTGATTCGACTGTCACTTTGACTCCAAATCTTATCGGAACCTTCTCAACTCCTTGATTCTTCTTCGGAGATGCCTCGATTTGTAAGCGTCGTACGTGACAAATTGTGCGAAACCTTCTCAATTTTTTTCCAGTCTCCACGTATGATATCATGAGATCTTGACAAACTCGTGATTTTCAGACTTCGTTTGCTTTTTTTTAGAATTTAAAAAGCATTCGGCCACACGTTCGTGGTCGTGTTTCCTGAACAAAATGTTCGAAATTTCTTTTCATTTCCCGGGTAAGGCCCCAAAATCGACTCAATAACATGAATTTGATTTCTCCACTCAATTTATTCCATTATTTGAATCACTTGCAGTTCAAATTTGACTTTAACAAAAAAATTCCTCTAAATGAAATAAATTAATTAAATATAGCAAATAGATCAAGAAATATACCAAATTTTAACATGTAGTACCACATGTTGTATGTGGAGAGTAGAAAAAGTTTGGAGGGCAGGAGAGAAAAAAAATTATTATTTTGCCGAGTGTCAATAAAAAACACTCAGCAAAAACATTACTTTGCCGAGTGTCAATAAAAAACAGTCGGCAAAAACAATATTTTGCCGAGTGTCAACCAAAAACACACGGCATACCTTGTCTTTGCCGAGTGTCTCTAACGGACACTCGGCAAAGTTCTAACGGCAGGGCGGCGCACCCAACGGCCGTCACATGTCCGCCGCACGCCCAGCGCACGTGCCTATACTTTGTCGAGTGTCCGTGTTTGCCGAGTGTTTCGGTGTAGTTTGCCGAGTGTTTTTTATTAGGAACTCGGTAAAGTTGGGTTTTGCCGAGTGCTATATGTTTGCCGAGTGTCAAATTAAAAACACTCGGTAAACAAGAGATTTGCTGAGTTCCCGATGGAATGCACTCGGCAAACTCTCATGCACTGGGCAATTTTATTGTTTTCGATAGTGCGGATGCATATATAATATGTGAAGTCATATGTAGGAGCTTAATTATTACCAAAGAGTCGTCTTTGTCCTTGGAACTCAGGACGCTCTTGTATGCACGTAGGAAGTCCTTGCCCTCCAGATTCTCACACCCAGCATTCTCTCCAAAGCATTCAGATTCCAGTCCTGCATACATTAATTAAAAAAATAATCAGTTGTCTAAAAAGAAATTCCTGCACACACATGTAAGATTGTTAAGCACTTAAATTCTTGAATATGTTTCAGATGTCAAAGATATATTTTTATATTTTCTATTTTGCAAGTTATTTTTTGTTATATTTTTTATTTTGCAGGACATAGTTTTGCTTGTTAGCTCCAATAGCTGCTCATCCCAATGCTACATGATATAATATAGACAGAAAAAGCACTACTCCAGCCGACCACACGTTTATAGGCCTGTTTGAATGCATAGCCTCTTAATTGTTAACTCGTTAATTTTTAGCCTTAACCCATCATCCAAACAGAGGGCTAATGACTTAGTTAAATCTTTAGTTATTAGCCAATTAATTAGCAAGACAACTTCAACTAAGTTGGACTTCTTTTTAGCTCCAACTAATAATTAGCTCTAATTGATCTAAACCGGCTCTAAATACATATATTCCAATGAGGCATGGACACACATGGGCGAGGCCCAGCCCAACAAACAGGTACTCCCTCCATCCAAAAAAAATGTCACTTAAAGTTGTGTAAAGTTGATTAGATTTATAGAAAATATACATTAGCAACATTTGTATCTCAAAATAAATTTATTATGAAATTATATTTAATGATATTTGTTATGCACCATAAATATTTATATTTCTTATATATATTTGATCAAAGTTAAGAATGCACAATTTTTGAGGAATTATCTACCCACTCTCATCTTGACTGATAGGCGTGCAGTGTTAAATGACAAAATCATATGGCGCGACCAAAGTGATTGACGATTCTCTCTTCTTCCTCCTCCTCCTACTCCTCTCTCTCTCTCTCTCTCTCTCTGTCTCTCTCTCTCTCTCTCTCTCTCTCTCTCTCTCTCTTCCATGTGCACACAAATTAAGGCATGTTTGGTAGTAATCTTTTTTCTACATTTACAAAGCTGTTTTTCAGCTTCCCCTGCCAAAAAGTCTGGATGAAATAGCTTCTTTCTAGAAACAGTCTTTTAGCTTCTCTCACATATACTGTTTGCCAGGTGAAGCTGAGTGAAACTGAAAATACTAGGTTCTCATGGCTCTCTCTCTCTCTACTATCATTCCTGAGATGCTGTGCTTTACCTAACATTTAAAAAAAGCAGCTTTAACTTCACTGGTGAAGCTGCTTTATGAAACCGAAGCCAAAAAAAAAAAAATCTCACACTGATGCTAGCTTTACCATAGCAGCTCTGGTTAGAGACGTTTAATTTCTTTAAATTGTTAAAAGCGAAAATTTACCGAATCTACTCCTATATCTTGCGGTGGATGATACACACGGCGACCACCAGCTAGCATTGCGGCAGAGAGCAAGCATGCATGTCGCTCCTGTCGTACCTTGAAGGAACTCGGCGAGCTTGTGGAGGTTGCAGGCGGCGAGCCTGTGGAGGTCCTCCACGGCCCAGACGGGGAAGACAAGGACGGTGGTGGCGAGGCAGATGGCGACGCCGACGAAGATGGTGGAGATGCGCTGGAGCGCGAGCGGCCTGAGCTCCTCGACGCGGTAGCTGGACACGGCCACCAGGCTGAAGCTCAGGATGAAGATACTCACGCCATAGTCGAACCTCGCCTTCACCTCCGGGATGAACCGTGAGAACGTCGCTGCAGGCGCCAACACGGACCAATATGAATTGGACAAAGAAATTAAGTGTACTATTTTGTTTCTCTGCTTTCACGACAACAAGCTAATAATCGGCGCGTACGTACTTACCTACGAAGAGGACGAAGATGGCGAGTATTATGGACTCCACCTTCTCGCTACGGGCGGCGACGAGGCTGGCTACCTCGTGAGCTCCGACGGCCAGGGAGCTAGCCACCAATGTCGCCAGTGCTCTGTTCAGGCCTTTGCTCAGCGTGGCACCTGTATATTAATTAATTGCACATGCATACAGTCGTATAGCTAGGTTAGTTGGGCTGCACATACATTTGCATCTAGATAAATATGTAGTTACTACTAATTACCAACGGTGAACTCCATGACGATGACGACGGTGAGCACGGCCCACATGGCGGAGCCGCCGCCGAGGCCATCGAAGAGGGGCGTGACGTAGTAGACGACGGACACCAGCGTGAGCGCCAGCCCCACCTTGAGCGAGTGCGCCACCCGCCTGGGGTCCTCCCTCGCGATCCGGACCACCTTGTCGCTGCCACCACTACAGAAATTAACTGTAGGGGCGGCTCTAGAGCCTCTGTAGGGGCGGCTGCGCCAGCCGCCCTTCCCAGGGTGTTCCTACAGAGAGTGCCTCTGTAGGGGCGGTTTTCTGACCGCCCCTACAGTGCCCTCTGTAGGGGCGGCTGGTGTTTTCAGCCGCCCCTACAGTGCCCTCTGTAAGGGCGGCTGGTGTTTTCAGCCGCCCCTGTAGCGGACTTCTGTAAGGGCGGCTGTATCACCAGCCGCCCCTGCTGTGTGTATGTGTAAGGGCGGTTCAATCAAGAACCGCCCCTACAGTGGATTTTTCAGCAAAAAAAATAAATAATTCAAATTCAAATCTGACCACATATATATATTTAATTCAAATTCATATACATGAAGTAGTATCAAAAGCCATTACATGTCCCTCCAACATACTGCAAGTAAACCTACTTGCTACTTGAACTAAGATAAGAAGCAACAGGCATGTAACTAATAATCTTCTAGAAGGGAAGAAAACTAACTTCAAGACAATGCTTCCTATGAATAGTCTGCACATACTTCTCAGTTCACAGATGACAAGTCATTATACCTACATAAAGAAAATACATACAAGTGGTTAGATTATGATCTCTATTGATTGAAAATGTATCATTATTTCATTCACTCAACATGTAAAATTACAAGTTCAGTTCAGCTGACAAAGATAAATAGCAACAGAAGCACTTGGCACTTGAACTGTAAACTCATGAAGATGGAGACCTCTATTTTAGACAGGGTGATGGTAACTAATAAATAATATAGAAGTATGCAAGAAACTGTCCTTGGCCTATCTAGCACTACAGTAATAAATGCTGGTTATATGCTTATATGATCCCTGCTTACAAGGGGAAGCTTGGAAGAACATAAGCAATAAAATGACAACAGAGTTTTGACAGTTAACTTGGGATGCTTCCAGTGAGTTCTATATAAGTTCAGTGAAATTAATGATACAGTTATCTGACTTAGCAGTATATATCCTACTCCTATGCATTACTAAAATAACAAATAGTAAGAAGGTTAGGAAGACACGAGGTTCTGCAGATGGTTTTCGTACCACTGTGATGCGACGTTAACGATGAGAAGAAGCTTCCCCTTGTAGGTGCTGAGGTCAACATCTTTGCCGCTCGCATCCTGCACACTAGCAGCAAGCAAAAAGCCATCATTAGACTCCCTTTGCAAATTCGCCATTTTAGTGCAAGTATTCCATGATGTCAATGTAACTCAAGGTACTGAGACTTTATATCAGTTAAATTTTGGCACAAGCACAAGTCATACACATCATCCCAACTAGGACAGAAAATTATCGGATTCCTATGAGGGTTAATTAAACTGATTCATACCTAATTGCTTTGAATTCTAACGAAACATGTCCCAATGCTTCTGCTTGAAACCAAACATGTCCTCACTTGGCAATTGCTCCTGCTTGAAACCCAACATGTCCTCACTTGGCAATTGCTCCTGCATTAAACTACAGTACACAGAGAGGTAGTGAGGAAGGGAGGTACCTGATATTCCATCATGTATAAACATCAGGAAAGAAAGAAAATACTTCACATATATATATTCCATCATGTATATCTTTGCTTAGATGTATGCCTAGTAGCTACTGGGAAGTGAATAAGATAGAGATCGAGATAATCTAGTTGCAGCTTCTTCAAGCTATCCTTGCAGGCGTCAAGCACATGGCCATGATCTGAGTTCCACAGCTGCAATGAGAACAGATTCTAGACTTTCAATCACATGAAGATTATGGAATAGAGTGGGGCAAAAAAAACCTACAGTAGAATACAGAAGGTAGCATTCTGTAATTCAGATTACCTTGGTTGTGATGAACAGATCCTCCTTCTTGACAAGTCCATTCTGAAATGCCTCTGCGAGTGCATCACCGACTTCAGCTTCGGTAGTTAGCTGCAGAGCAAGTTACCAAACACACAGACAGTAAAGCACCAAGTAGAGAAGGAAAACTCCTGTGCCGACACTAGTAGTTGGGACCATATTAGCATACTCCATGATTGATAAAGAAATCATCATGGACAGCACAGTGTGGTGTCTAAGCATGCCTGTATCATTCGTACTATGAATCAAGTGTTTATCAAGATACCAGATATCTAAGAAATCTATTAGCAAACATCAGGACACTACAGCTTTGATTCATATTTGGATATTCCATGACCGCCAAAGAAATTTCAATCATGTAGTACATTACAGCTTCGATTCATATTAGGAAACTCATCTCTAGGCCAGTTGTAGGGAAAATAGCAATTATATTAACAACTGAACTCTAATATAACATGGATTACTTCATGTTTGTTCTATATATTAGATTATACCCAATTATAGTATGGTGTACAAGTAAACATTGTCATTAGTACATAATAATCTGACTTCATGGTATAGAGCTACAAATTATTAGTTCTGACCAAGCAGATATTTGTGGGATCACCTCTTCCCCGAGCAGCTAGAAGCACCTATCTGTCATCCCAAAATTGGTGACATGAAAAATTCAACTCTTGAGAACTCACATCCATCAGGCAAATCTAGTGGTAGATGGGGGCAAGCTAACAGACGGACACACTTGCCACTGTGAGAAGAGATTTCCAGTTAAAAAGTGTGAGATCTGAAATATGCAAAACATTTGTCAGAACAAATGAAAATCTGGACTTCAATATGAACGCTGAATTAAGCCCCTACAGAAATAATCGAGACACTTCTGCCTCTTTGAGAAGGAACACATCTCATCTCTCGTAGCGCTCGTCCAGAAGGCACAAACGCAAACACTTGAACTCACCTGGCAAAGGTCGAGATCCAGCTTGTAATCCTGCTCCTCACTGCTAGATCTATCCTCTACCACTAATGCAGCTGAGAGAAGCTCCATAGAGATGAACGTCACCCCTTCAACTCCACGGCACCTGCTAAATCGGAATCGAGGTGAAGAGGGATGGATGGATGGACTCATGGATTGGGGGCACACAATGTGCAGGATGGGTGATGCGTACCTGGCCGTGGCCGATGAGTTCGAGACTGACGCGGTGTAAACCTTATTGCGGACAGGTAAGCAGCTGTCGCCTCCACCACGGCAGATCCGGAGGAGGAGGTGCCGCCTGATCTGGAGGAAGGCGGTTCTCCGCTTCTCATCGAGAGGGGTGGCAGCGGCGGATGAAGGACAGCAGCACTGGACGAGCACGAGTTGAGAGGTGTCGGCGGCGGAGGGGGCGCGCTCCCAGTCGATGAGAGAAGACGGAGGGGACGGGGTGGGGAGACGACGGTGAGATCCTAAAGTTTCGACGCCGGTGAGGAGCGGATGACCGGCGGCGGCGGCGACGGCTAACCCTAGCACAGGAGAGGAGAGGAAGGAGCGTAGGCGAGTCGAGGGGGAGGGGCCGACAGACGTGAGTCCGGCGATTAAGCGATTTTTTTTTTTTTCCACAGCGACGGTCAGGGTAATGTACCGTGAGCCACTCTAGGGCGGCTGTGAATTATTCACATGTAAATAATAAATAATACAGTACAAAATTTTATAATTATAGAGGTTATAAAAATTTGGTAAACATCAAAGTTGTAGAGGTCATAAAGATCTACAACTTTTATTTTGGTCATCTTGTAATTTGACAAAATTTGAACATTTTAAATTTAAAATTTTAAAAAATAACAAGTTTGAACCAAAATTTGAGACCCAAAATGATTTCAACAAAAAAAAATGATGAATATCAAAGTTGTTCAACTCATTAATATCTACTACTTTTATTTTAGTCATCTTGTCATTTGACAAAATTTGAATCTTTCAAATTTGAAATTTTGAAACGACAAGTTCGAATCAAAATTTGAGACCCAAATTGATTTCAACATAAAAAGTGATGAATACCAAAGTTGTTCAACTCATGAATATCTATAACTTTTATTTTGGTCATTTCTTCATTTGATAAATTCTTAGCACACATTGTTCACTAATCTTACACATGTCTCATATAGTCTATAAAACCTTATGAGAGATGTGTCACATTTGTGAACAATGTCGTTACCACTTTATCATATGAAGAAATAACCAATACAAAAGTTGTAGATCTTGATGACTTATTCAACTTTGGTATTTATCATTTTTTCAGCTGAAATCATTTGTGGTACCAAAATCTTGTCTGAAGTTGTATTTTTTTGAAATTCAAAATTTAAATTGCTCAAACTTTTCATATGTATATATTGACAAAACCAAAAAAATAAATTGATAGAGAATGATTTTAGAAAATTTTAGGAAAAAAATCATCAGATTTGGAGTTAGTATGAGGAAGAAAAACTAGTTACAAAGTTGACCCATAGATTAAAAAAAGAAATCGCACTGTTCACTATGATCGTGTAAGCATCATCTAGAACAGTGTGATTTCTCTTTTTAATCTGTGGGTAAACTTTATAACTAGTTGTTCTCCCTCATACTAACTCAAAATGTGATGGTTTTTTTCCTAAAAAATTCTAAAATCTTGCATCAGCATTTAAGTTTGATCAAACTTGAATGTGACAATGTTTTACGCATTTTAAAATTTGAAATTTAAAATTTGACAAGTTCAAACTAAATTTTCAAACCCTAAATGATTTCAGATGTAAAAGTGATGAATACAAAAGTTGTTCAACTCATCAAGATCTACAACTTTTATTTTGGTTATCTTGTCATTTGACTAAATTTGAACCTTTCAAATTTGAAATTTTAAAAAATGACAAGTTCGAACCAAAATTTGAGACCCAAAATGATTTCAACATAAAAAGTGATGAATACCAAAGTTGTTCAACTCGTTAATATCTACAACTTTTATTTTAGTCATCTTATTATTTGACAAAATTTGAACCTTTCAAATTTAAAATTTTAAAAAACGACAAATAGACACTGCAGGGGCGGCTGGTGATTAAGCCGCCCCTAAAGATCAGCCCCAACTGTAGGGGCGGCTCAAGTTACCAGCCGCCCCTACAGTGCCATCTGTAGGGGCGGCTGAGCTGCTGGGGCCCGAGGACGCCCGCTGTAGAGGCGCCCCCAACATCAGCCGCCCCTACAGTAAAAATGCCTCCGTTCCTACAGTAAAAATCTGGCGTAGTGTGCAGAACCCGGCGGCGGCCGAGATCCACAGCCGCTCCGGCGCCGAGCGCAGCCACCGCCGGCGGCAGCAGCTCGCCCTGGAGACACCGCCGTTGCTGCCCTCGGCAACGCCATCATTGCTGCTGCTGCTGCTTTCCGTCGTCGGCGCCGGAGCTTGAGCTTCCATGCCAGCTCTCTGATAAAACTGCTGCCAATGCAAAGCTAGCTAGTATGCTGGTTGCTTCGGAGATCTAACGCCATGAACACACATATATCGAGCCTTAAATAGAGCTAGTTAGCTACAGATATAGCGAGAGATGTCAGGTAAGGTACTATAGACACCTGCACTAGATGCCGCCTGTGCACACACAATCACACATGTACAGTGACACAGTGTGTGTGACCTATGTCCCCTGTGCGTTCCACGTGGGGACTCCACAGAATCACAGGAGCTCCGTACCGTGCATGCGTTGTTTAGCAGCGATGCGATGCAAGCACGGATGGGATGAATGATGGAGCTGTTGCATGCTCTCCCGTTGCCTTCCCCGGATGCGTCCTGCCCGAGACATGCATCATCACACATCTGGCATCACCAACATATATTATACGGAGTACTCATCAGGTTATTAGTGTAGTTCATAGATTATATATTATACTATATAACCCCTTTTCTTTCTTTTTAGCGCTCCGTTCGAAGTGTGCTGCCGACCTCAACTGAGGCACGCATCCCGTGCTCGATTTGATCGATTATTTCTGAACCTGTTACTTAGGCCCCGTTCGGCAAGCCGTTTTTTTTTCTTCAGCTCACGAACAGCTCGGTGGAGCTGGAGCCATTTTAGGGACCCGTTTAGCAAAATGCCTTCTCGTGGTGGGAAAAAGGAATGAATGACTACGCCTTTCTGCTTTTCTTCTCCGTGTGGCTCACCTGAGCACCCCGTCGCGTCGGTGGCCGGTGTGCGCCTCCCTCCCCAGTGACCTATGCGGCTCTCCGGTGGCTCACGCGCCCCTCCCTGGTGACCGCTGCTTCGCTTCTTCTCCTTGCGCCGATTAGAAGTAGCCGATCACCGCTCCTCCACCCTCGCCACGACCGGCAAAGACAACGGAGATGAACAGAACGAGCAGAGCCTTCAACAAATGACGAACGGGAGCTTCAAGGGCCCTTTTGCATATTTGACCACAAGTGTTGCTGCCAATTAGGACGAGAATATGACCCCAACACTGATTAGGGACCGGGATAACCATTTTGTAAGATTGTGGACTGGGATGACACAGCGTGAAAAGTTTAGGGACCGTCCATGCACTTTACTCTTCGATATCTTGCTTGGTGGAGGGGGCAGTCCACTAGATTTCCCATATTTTCTACATTGGCTCGTGATGTGCTCGCCATCCCACTCTCCATGGTTGCTAGTGAATCTGTGTTTAGCACATGTGGCCATATTGTAGATGATTTTAGGAGTTCACTCACTCCATTTATGGTTGAAGCTCTTGTTTGTACTCAAGATTGGCTTAGAAGAGCAACTCCCATCAATATTGAAGAGAATACACAAGAGTTGACCAAACTAGAAGCATGTGATTATTTATTGTACCATTTGTTTGATGTTTTAAACAATGAAAATTTTATTTAATGTATCCCCAGTGTTTGCAGTTTTCTATTTTCAGAATTTATTCAAGAATTCAAGGACAAAGCCATTGTTGATGCCCATGCTTCCAAGTTGCAAATCCAGAGGCAATAAAATCAGGATGGTTACATCCACCAACATCAGCTCACAGCCAAGCAAGTCCAAGCCAAGCAAATACTCAAAGGCAAGCAAGAACTAGTCTAAAGCTACGTGAACATGTGAGCTAAATAAATGTATATCATTTCTTCTAGTCATATACTCATCATAAATTCTATTATTTCTTACTTCCTCTGAATTTGCAAATAATGTTTCTATAAGGCTTGTTAAAGAGTGGCTGTGGAGTGTGGAATGATCTTGTGAAGGTACAGGGCTGGAGAACTGCTGCCTTTGTTGGTTTGCCATTGGCAGATGGCGGATGATGTGCATGGTACTTCCTTGCTTTTCATTTAAATTTGAGAGAACTATGTGTGCTGTGTCGTCTATGGTGCACTGCTGGTGGCGTGATGCAGTGATACTGGCTGTTGGACTTGTTTTTTCTCAATTCTCTATTCCTAAGTGTTGTGTCGTCTATGGTGCACTGCTGGTGGCGTGATGCAGTGATACGGGCTGTTGGACTTGTTTTTTCTCAATTCTCTATTCCTAAGTGTGCTTTCACTGGTGCAGCAAGGCTTTTTGCTCCTGGTTGGGAAACCCCTTTAGTCCCAGTTTTCCAACCGAGAGCACCAATCCAGGACTAAAGGTATCCTTCTTTAGTCCCGGCTTGACGCCCGGGACCTTTAGTCCCGGTTGGAAACACCAACCGAGAGTAAAGGGGGACCTTTAGTCCCGGTTGGAAACATCAACCGGAAGTAAAGGGGGCCTCCAGGCCTGACCAGAGATCGCCACGGAGCAGGACATTGAGTCCCGGTTGGTGTTACCAACCAGGACTAAATGTCCCTCTCTTTTTTTTCCTTTTTCTGATTTCTATTTTTGGTTTCTTTTTTCATTTAATGATTAGTTTTGATATTAAAATACATTTTCGAATACGCTGCTAATAGTAATATATATGTGTACTTCACACGCGTAAGTTTTCGTTCGAACTTTGTACATAAATAACAAACGAATATACGCGTACATGCATATATATATGATGATCATATATATACACACGTTATTTTATGTACATATAATATGTGCATATATATATATATATATATATATATATATATATATATATATATATATATATATATATATATATATATATATTACAAAGGTTTGATATATAAATTGTTTATGTCCTTAGCAATTCACTCCTCCAGATTTGGCATCCACGTTTCGTTCGGGTCATTGTAGAACTCGCCGTTGGGGTTGATGACCTGGTCATTTAGAAATCCTGCTATAGTCTCTCGAATTGCTTTAAATTGGTCAAGTCCTATGATTCTTTCCCTCAACCATTCAGTCTTCAATAAAAGTTAAAGGAAAAAGTATTAATATATATATATATATATATATATATATATATATATATATATATATATATATATATATATATATATATATATATATATGTATGTGTATTGCTCATGTAATTACTTATACAAATGAGAGCAATAAAGAAATTGTAAATATACGATCGAAATAATATAAAGGAAAAAGTATTTATATATGTACTTTGAGTTGCTCTTCAGGAGTTCTCTTTGAGTACGCCATGATAAACTCGCAAACATAGTATCCGCAGTAGTTGTTACCCTGCTCCTGTCTTAAACCCACTTTTACGACAAAAAAATCAATTAGGGTGAATTGAAACCATCATATGGTGTTAATTGAATATAAATGTGTAGTTATAGTACTTTCTTTGTGTGCGATTACACCGAGTGGCGCTTTGCAATGTTTCATTTTTTGTTCCTCAATGAACCTTTTCCAAACCCTGCTCCCAATAAAATAAAAAAATAATTTAACCTTTAATAATTGTTGAGAGATCGGCGTCATTATATATATATGTTGTTATAGAGAAACTAAATTAATTACCCTTGTATAATATCTATCATGTCTTGATACTCCGTTTGCGGTTTTCTCAACGAGTCTAAGATTTTCAATCTACTATTGGCCATATCGATGACCATCAATATCCAGTGATTGCTGCATAAACATATATATATATATATATATATATATATATATATATATATATATATATATATATATATATATATATATATATATATATGTGTGTGTGTGTGTGTGTGTGTGTGTGTGAGAGAGAGAGAGAGGTAACTAGCTAGTAAGGAAATATTGATGTCCCATATATATGATCGACATTAATTACTTATAATAGCACTCACTTTAAGTTGTAGGGGAAGAGTATCTCCTTCTTGTCGCGTTGGTTCACTAAGAAATTCATGAGATTTCTCTCAGGAGGCTTATAATCGTTCGGGGGGTTAGGGTGTTTGTATACGACATACGGATCAACGAACCCAACATCATTATCCTTTCTCTTTCTAAGTTCTGTCATCTCATATCTGCATACATGAAAATTGTGAATATATATATTGTGAATATATAATAAAGAAATTGTGAATATAGTAGAAAATAATCACACTTATAGACAATAGCAGCTAATGAGACTTTTGTCGAGAGAGTCCAGGTGGCATAGTTGGTGTAATTCTGAAAGCTTGATATAGATAATGTCATTGCCATGGAAGTAATGGTGGTTTCTAATTCCGACAGAAAGATAGATTTGTCCCACATCAGACGCCGACATGTACCACCCGTTTAGCAGGTACATTTGCGTACCTAGTTCACCTAATTTCTCTGGGTTGTATAGACTCTGGCCTGGTACAAATTTCTTGTAAGGATCCACTTCCGGAGCAGATGGTCCTTCAGCGAGCACTTCGGCAAGGTTCAAACCAGTTTCCTCATAAAATCGAAGAAACGACTCATAGCCGTCTACCTCCGCCACTAAGTTTAAGTTTGAACCATATTCGTTAGGAACGACAAGGGGGGATTGATTGTTGCATTTGTTGTCTGAGTTGTGCAACACCTTTCCCTACTCTCTTCTTTTTTTGCGCCGCCTCATATGACTTGGTGAGAGAGCGGTCATAGTCCGATATCGGTTGTTTCGTAGCGCTCTTAAGAGAATCCCATTTTTTTGTTCCAACTTCTTTCTTAGCTGATCTAGAGGTAGGAAGAAGTATGATGGCTCCGGGTTCTCCCTCACTCGTCGTGCCTGTTTTGCACCTTCAAAGAAATATGTCACTTCTTTTTGTACTGCATCCTTTAATTCCTGTTTACTTTTCTCATAAGATAGTTTTTGGGGAATAACTGGATGAGTATTTGCTTTCTGCTTCTTTACCGGCGGGTAGGGCAACGGCTTCGTTTGCGGGGTGGACCTCTTAGGGACTGGCTTCCTTGGAGGCAGGGGAGGCATTGGAGACCGCCTTGGAGGCAGTGTAGACTTTGGAGGCGGCGGAGGCGTTGGAGATCTCGGCGGAGGAGTTGGAGATGGTGAGGATGCAGCAGTGCCTTCGAAGGCGTCATCATTGCCCTGAGCACTATGATGGTCAGGAGAAGCAACAGCTGGACTTTGGTTGGCGGAGGCCCTGCTTTGTGAGTACAAAAAATAATGAGATATAAGTAAATGCTTATTATTAGTCATGCCCATAGAAAATTATCAAAAAATCGTTTTGTTAACTTTTGTCCGCACCTAATGTCTGCTGGCGGTGGAGCAGATGCCCAGGGATAATGATGTAGCGCTTGCGCCATAGTATATATGCCTTCTCTGCTTCTCCTAGAGTCTTCTCTCCATCACCTTCAGGAATGTCAAGAGCTAGATCCTCATAACCTTTGCTCACTTTATCCACTGCGACCCAAGCATATCTAGGTTGTATTGGTGCTCCATGGATTCTTGGTGTCTTGGTAGGGTCTGGAGAAGTAAAAACACCGACAGTGACCTTGATTGTGTCATTCCCCCTTGGAACATGTAGCTCAATTGATGTCATTGGAGTAGTGACATCATCCACGGGGAAGTGCAGCACTGCGTCATCTTGCTTTGGCAGCTCAGTGGAAGCACAGCTGCTTTTCAACTGACCAGGGGGGCTAATATTAACATTCATTACTGGCTCTGATACCTGCCTCTGGGCACTCATTGCTATCTGCACTTGCTTTCTGATTTCTTCCTGCATTCTTGCTTCCATTGCTTTTTTCTCACTCCTTTGCTTCAAGCACCATTTCCTCCAACATTGTCACCCGCGCTGCTTGCTCCTCCTTGCTTCTCTAGCGGCTTCGGTAGGTTTCCCTGTCATTAGGGAAACCATGAACCCATGGAGTGTTGCGTCCAAAGCCTCTGGTTCGGCCAGCGTGTTCAGCAGTCCCGATGGCATACGTCAGCTCATCCTTCTCTCTATTGGGCTTGAACACACCAATCGGCGTGCTGCTGTTTCGAGTTTTTGCCCATACACTGCCAGGCCGGTCTATGGGTCAAGTCTTCCCCCATGACCGAAAAACCAATTCTTCGAGTGTGGGGGCCACTTGGCTGATTCTGGTTCGATCCCCTTGGTAATAATGTCCACTTCCATTTTTTGCCACTTCGGAATGGCAGTATCATAGCCACCTGATCTCATGTCATGGTGGTATACCTTTTTTTGGGCATTCTCTTGGTTCCTTCTCACCCGTGCCTCACCCTCTGCTGATGTCTTGTACTCTACGAAATCATTCCAATAGGGCCTCTGTTTTGAGATCGGGCCCATAGCAGTATTGAAATTCGGCGTTTCGTTCTTCTTGATGTATGTGTTGTATAGGTGTTTCTTCCAAGTCTGGAATTATGTGGCCATCTTCTTCATAGCCCACGATCAAACTAGCTCCTTTAATTCACGGTCGTTGATATCATCATAATCATCCGCTTACAAAATAAATCTAAGTCACATATATAAACAAGTCATATAAACAAGTCATATATATAAACAATTCATATATGTAAACAATCATATATGTCAACAAGTCATATATGTAAACAAGTCATATATGTAAACAAGTCATATAAACAAGTCATATACGTAAACAAGTCATATAAATGACGAATTCGCCCTAGCGACGTTCTCGCTAGGGCGAATTCGTCGTTCTCGCTAGGGCGAATCGTCGTTCTCGCTAGGGTATACAACAACGGGGCGGCGTTGCTCCGCATATACAACAACGGGGCGGCGTTGCTCCGCATATACAACAACGGGGCGACGTTGCTCCGCATACAACACAACGAGGTGGCGTTGCTCCGCATACAACACAATGAGGTGGCGTTGCTCCGCATACAACACAACGACGGTGTTGCTCCGCATACAACACAACGAGGCGTTCCTCTGCATATATCACATACAAACACATATCAATGTACGTAGGGGTCGGCGGTGACGATCGACGTATGTAGGGGTCGGCGGTGATGGGTGTCTAGAGGCGGTGATGATGAGGGCGGTGTCAGTGGCTGGGCCGGGTGGTGTCGGTGGTGGCGCTAGCGTCGTGGCTGTCTAGGCCAGGGTGGAGTAGTCAGGGCCGCGCGCACAGCATCAGTGGCGGCGTGGCGTCGGGCGCCAGGGGCGGTGTGGCGTCAGGGGCGGTGTGGCGTCGGGCGTCAGGGGCAACGTGCGTCAGGGGCAGCGTTAGGGGCGTGGCGCGGCATCAGGGGCGGCGTGGCGTCGGGCTGGGCCGTAGTGTGGCGTCGGGGCCGAGCGTCGAGGCGGTGGGGCATCAGGGCGCTGGGCCAGGGTGGTCGGGGGGTGGCGCATTGGCGAGCATGCTTAGTCGGGGCGGTGGGGCGCCGGTGTGCGTGCGGGCGCTCGCGAGGTGCGGCGTCGATGGCAGATCGGACAAGCGGCGGCGGGTCTATTAGGGCTTGGCTCGGCAGTGGGGAGGAGGAAGAAGAGGGGCCGGGGTAGGCGCATAGGCTATATAAGGGAGAGGACCTTTAGTCCCGGGCGCCACCACCAGCCAGGACTAAAGGCCCTTTAGTCCCGGGCCCTGTTAATGCTCGGGACTAAAGGTCGCACCTTTAGTCCCGGCTGGTGGTGGTGCCCGGGACTAAAGGTTTTTGGCGGGCAGTCAAACTGCAGTTTCGCTGCTCACCAATTCATTAGGATTTTAATATATTTCTTTTTACACAAATGATAAAAGGATAGTTAATTGCACAGAAAATTAAATAAAAGACATAAAAAGATTTAAAAAAATATAGATTCTATTTTGCTTTATTGTACACAGGAAAATTATGTGACCTAAAGTTTTAATTTTTTTAACAAGTTTTAAAACACAATATAGTGTTTAAATTACTATTTTGATAATGCAAAAATATAGTGTTTAATTAAATTCAGAAAAAACTCTTGTGTTTCGACTGGAAATTTGTTTTCACATCATTTGAATGTGACATAATCCCACCATCAAATATAAATTTGTTTTCACATCATTTCAACGTGACATAATCCCAACATCAAACATAAATTTGTTTTCACATCATTTCAACCTGACATAATTCAACATTAAACATAAATTTACAATTATTACATAATATCTCTAATACACACTATTGAACATCAATATATATATCAAGCGGGCACAGTTGTGAACTTCTTCTTGACGTATGTCCCTTGGTTATGATCGCGTCGTAACCATGGAGTGTCCTCATTGTTTAGCTGGATGCTAGGGTCTTTGTTCACTGTGAAGGGTGAAATTCGGTCATCCTTTTCATAATCTTCTGACATGTCTGACTTATCTTCGATTCCGACGATGTTTCTTTTTCCTGAAAGAACTATGTGGTGCTTTGGCTCATCATTGATTGGGTGGTTGTTGTTTTTCCCTCTCTTCAGTTTTGTAGACATGTCCTTGACATAGAACACATGAGTCACATCCTTTACAAGGACAAACGGTTCGCCTTTGTACCTAATATTGTTGAGGTCCACTGTTGTCATTCCATACTAGTTGTCGATTGCTACGCCGCCTCCAGTCGTCTTTACCCACTGGCACTTGAACAAAGGTACCTTAAAATGAGATGCATAGTCTAGTTCCCATATCTCCTCTATGCGACCATAGTATGTTTGCTTGTTCCCACTAGGGTCGGTGGCATCTATGCGGACACCACTATTCTGGTTGGTGCTCCTTTTATCTTATGCTACTGTGTAAAATGTATTCCCATTTATCTCGTACCCTTTGTATGTGAGGATATGCCACGATGGCTGCCTAGCCAACAAATACAGCTCCTCATCAATACTCTCATCACCCTGACATTCTTTTCGCAACTAGTCGCTGAAAGTTTCTATGTGCTGACGCGTAATCCATACTTTAGACTTCCCTGAGAACTCAGATCGGAGGAGGTTCTTGTGTGTCTCGATATACGGATCTACCAAGGAGGAGTTCTATAGAACTGTGTAGTGTGCTTTATTGAAATAATCATCACCCTTACCAATATATGTTTTCTTCCCTAGTGTCCCCTTTCCACTTAGTCTCCCCTCGTGTCGCGATTCAGGAACACCAATCGGGTTAATATCGGGAATGAAGTCAACACAGAACTCAATGACCTCCTCTGTTCCATAGCCCTTGGCGATGCTTCCTTCTGGCCGAGCACGGTTGTGAACATATTTCTTCAAGATTCCCATAAACCTCTCAAAGGGGAACATGTTGTGTAGGAACACAGGACCAAGAATAGTAATCTCCTTGACCAGATGAACTAGGAGGTGTGTCATGATATCAAAGAAGGAAGGAGGGAACACCAACTCAAAGCTGACAAGACATTGAACCATATCATTCTGTAGTTTTGCTAGATCCGTTGGATCGATTGCCTTCTAAGAAATTGCATTGAGGAATGCACATAGCTTCACGGTGGCTAGACGTACATTTGGCGGTAGAATTCCTTTTAATGCAACTGGAAGCAATTGAGTCATGAGCACGTGGTAGTCATGGGACTTTAAGTGTCCAAATTTCTTCTCTGGCACATCATTTATTATACCCTTTATATTCGAGGAGAATTCAGACGGTACCTTAATACTATCTAGGCATTCAAACAAGTTGTCCTTCTCTTCTTTGCTAAGAGTGTAGCTAGCAGGACTTAAGTACTGGCGTCCATCACCTGTCTTCTCTGGATGCAGGTTGTCTCATTCTTTCAAACACCGCAGGTCCTGTCGTGCTTCAATTGTGTCCTTAGGCTTCCCATACACGCCCATGAAGCCTAGTAGGTTCACATAAAGATTCTTCGTCAGGTGCATCACGTCGATCGCGCTGCGAACCTCTAGGACTTGCCAATAGGGTAGCTCCCAAAATATGGACTTGTTCTTCCACATGGGTGCGTGACCGTTGGCGTCCTTCGAAACAGGTTGGCTGCTAGGTCCCTTTCCAAATATTACTTTCACATCATTGACCATATCGAGGACGTCCTCACTAGTTCAGTTGCGAGGCTTGGTCTGGTGGTCTGCCTTACCTTTAAAATGCTTGCCTTTCTTTCTTATGGGGTGATTTGCAGGAAGAAATCGTCGATGCCCAAGGTACACGACCTTGCGACACTTTTTCAAGAATATACCTTTCATGTCACCAAAACAGTGCGTGCATGCATTATATCTCCTATTTGATTGTCCTGAAAGATTACTTAGAGCTGGCCAATCATTGATTGTTACGAACAACAATGCTCGCAGGTCAAAGTGCTCCTGCTTGTGCTCATCCCACACGCGTACACCTAGCTTGTTCCACAAAAGTAGAAGTTCTTCAACTAGTGGCCTCAGGTACACATCAATGTCGTTGCCAGGTTGCTTTGGGCCTTGGATGAGCACCGGCATCATAATAAACTTATGCTTCATGCATAACTAGGAAGGAATGTTGTAGATACATAGAGTAACAGGCCAAGTGATGTGACTACTGCTCTGCTCCTCGAAAGGATTCATACCATCCGTACTTAAAGCAAACCTTAAGTTTCTTGCATCACTTGCAAACTTGGGGAATTCTCTATCGATTGCTCTCCACTGGGACCCATCAGCAGGGTGTCTCAACATATTGTCTACCTTACGGTCTTCTTTGTGCTATCGCAACAACTTTGCATGGTCTCTGTTTCTAAAAAGATGTTTCAAGCGTGGTATTATAACCTTGGCAGGGATTTTCTTCTTGGGACGTTCGCCCTCAACATCACCATGGTCATCTCGCCTGATCTTATACTGCTACGCGTGACATACAGGGCATGCATCCAACTTCTCGTACTCCATGCCACGATAGAGGATGCAGTCATTAGGACATGCATGTATCTTCTAGATTTCTAATCCTAAAGGGCAGACTACCTGTTTTGCTTCGTACGTAGTGCTGGGCAATTCGTTATCCTTCGGAAGCATCTTCTTTTGGATTTTTAGTAACTCCGCGAATCCCTTGTCAGATACACCATTCTTTGCCTTCCATTGCAGCAATTCCAATGTGGTACCTAACTTTTCCTGCCCCGCATCACAAGTTGGGTATAGCAATTTCTTGTGATCCTCTAGCATGCGGTCGAACTTGATCTTCTCCTTTTCACTTTCGTATTGTCTTTGTGCGTCACGAATGGCCTGACCAAGATCGTCAGCGGGCTCCTCCTCTGCCCCTACCTCTTCTTCAGCGGGCTTCTCCTCTGCCCCCACCTCTTCTTCAGCGGGCTTCTCCTTTGCCCCCACCTCTTCTTCAGCTTCCCCCATTGCAGTATCATTGAAGGCACCATATTCAGCAAAAATATCATCATCGCCCCATTGTTCTTCTTCACCTTCTTCTATTACAACTCCGGTTTCTCCATGCTTCGTCCAACAAATATAGTTTGGCATGAAACCCGACTTGAACAAGTGTGAATGAAGAGTCTTTGAGTTAGCATATTCCATCGTATTCTTACATATGGCACATGGGCAGCACATGAAACCATCACGTTTGTTTGCCTCGGCCGCACGTAGCAAAGAATGCACGCCGTCCATGAACTCTTGGGAGCGACGATCAGCATTGTACATCCAATGCCGACTCATCTGCATTACATGACATAAATACCGTATTAAAACCTAGAACATAATTAGTTAATTATACAACATACATACCACCACAAAAGCTATAAATTTAAGAAAGCCTCGCTACAATGTAGACAATCCCAACTACCACTAAAAACACTAAAGCTAAAATGCACTTCAGCAGCACAAGGATTTCACGACCAATCCCAACTAAAACAGATAGATCCCTCGTTTGTTCAACATCTTTGGGCTTCTTCGGTTGGATCACTGCCTCATTAGCCGCAATATCTACCTGTTGTGCAAGATATTTTTACACGAGTTCAACATACTCTTCCTCGCAGTAGAAGCCTGAACATCCAGTGCCATCCCACTGAAATTAAAACAGAAAATTAGAACTTTAATCACAACCATCATGAAAATAGGTATAAACTAACCATAATCATTAAATACAATAAAATAACTCACATTGTGATCCGGACACTTGTAGAAAATGCGACCCTTGTTGGGACCCTCCTTCTTCACTCGGTACTCCATCACAATCTTCGTCTCATCACAACACTTGCCGCATCCAATGAGTGGGAGGCCCGACCTAAGTCGCTTTGGAAACCCATGAGAGGCCGAGGACCTGGAAGTAGTTGCCATCTACTCTCTATACTCATTTTTTAATACACTATAAATTTCTCATTTTATAAACAAATAAAATTAAAAAAACTCTAAAATTCTCTATATCTCTAAACAATGAAGTGTGCTATGCATGCTACAAATGAACGGTGAATACTAGTTTTTAATAGCTACTTTAACCTTCCTTCATGTAAATATGTAAGCTTGAAGTGATTTTGAGCTCAAATTGCTTACAAATGAAAAAAACCACAATAAAGAACTATATATATATAGTGAACAAAATGAGATAAGACAATGGTGAAACATGAAAGTATGAAGTTGGTAACCTTTAGAACCGAAGAATCGACGGAGGAATCGAAGAAATCGACGAAGGAATCGAAGAATGGATGGAGAAAGAGCAAGAACACTGCTTAAATTTGAACTGAAGCTCTCGGGCGGGCTCGGGGAGGAAGAAGACGGCCAGCAGGATTTATAGGGGGGACCTTTAGTACTGGTTGGTGGATCCAACCGGGACTAAAGGTCACTTTCCAGTCCCGGGCCACGCCACTAGCCGGGACAAGAGCTTTACTCCCGGTTGGAGCCACCAACCGGGAGTAAAAGTCGACCTTTAGTCCCGGTTGGTGGCTCCAACCGGGACTAAAGGTCCCCTGCCACAACGGCCTGGCGCAGGAGCCGTTGGGCAGGGACCTTTAGTCCCGGTTGGAGCCACCAACCGGGACTAAAGGTCTCTCTAGTCCCGGGCGTAATATTTCCCGGGACTAGAGTCTAGTTTAGCCCTTGGATCAAAGGTCTGTTCTCTACAAGTGTTTGTACTGTACTGCTGGTGCCTGGTGGCGTGATGCAGTGATGCTAGCTGGTGGTGAATTGCTGCTTATTTTCCTTTGAATTTGATAATATATATGTTGTCCTGTTGTTTTATGCTCAATTGCTGTATGAATTGTCACAGTTATTTGGCATGAAATTCAGTTGAAATGCTGTTGAAATTTGCTGTTAAATCTAGTGTTTTTTGCCCCTTGAAAAAGTTTGGTTATCTCAGTTAGAACCGAAACCGAACCGAATTATCCGAAATCGAAATTCCTCGGTTCTCTATTTCAAAAGTAACCGATTGGTTCTTAAAGGTAACCAAATTTGCTCAAGAATCGAAGAACTGAACTGGTCGGTTTCGGTTAACCGAATGCCCAGGTCTAACAAATATGTATAATTTAGTGTGTTACTGTAAAAATCGTTTAAGGCCCATTGGAACGCAAAAAATTCATAGGGATAATTTATTTTTCACAGAAAAAACATAGGAATAAGAAAAAGAATCACACGGTCCACAGCGGGCCTTGGACCGTTGAAACACCATATAAATAGTTTAAACGCTAAATAAAAGATGATCGATTGTTTATCGTTTAGCATGTAGGATGTAACAGCGACACCAGGGAAAAGAGCAGTAGTAGGAACTAGGAAGGCGACGTAGGTTGCGCGACCGGTTTTGACCATTGCGGCAACCAGTGACGCACTCATGCGTACGGCCTCCACGCCACGACACATAAGCCCCGTTCGCTTATCTTAAAAATGGCTTGTTCGGCTTCTTTTTTCAGCCGGAACAGTATTTTTCTCTCACAACAATTCAGCCGGAATAGTGTTTTTCAGCCAATTTCAGCCAAGTTTCAGACTAGCGAACTGGGCCATAGGTTTTCTCGCTGGACGCGCACCCAGACCCAGCATGTGGTTTGGCAGAGGAATGAAATAATATATACTCCCTCCGTCTTATTAAAGGTGTCGATTTTTACTTTTACACTTCTTATTTAACTATTACGATTTAACTGTTTATCATATTCAAAAAAAATTATAAATATTATTTCTTTTGTTATAACTTTTTTTTATTAAAGATACTTTAATAATGATTTATTTATTTTATTATTTACATAAATTTTTGAATAAAATGAACGGTCAAATGAGAAGTCTAAAAATAAAAAACGACATTTTTAATGGGACAGAGGGAGTATAGTCCTATGTAATCAGGGGGAAGGAAATTTTGTTTACTCCGTGCCCATGCTTAAGTACTGGTGGCTCTGTTCGCCAGCATATGGCGGACGCGGAGGAACGATCGCCTTCGCCTGGGCGGCATGCAGAGCCGCGCTGGGATACCGCCTGCCTCAGACCACGGCTAGCTGCGCGCCATCTTCTGCGGCCGACCTTCTCACCGTCTCTCTCTCTGCCTCAGACCACGGCTAAATAGAATTGGCTTAAACGTGATTAGATGAGCTAAATAAATGACCATTTTAACTCTCTATTTAGTTAATAGGAGGATTACAACATATTTGGTATCCAGCTAATTAACATTGTTAGTATATGAAATGAAGTGGGATTTAGTTCTCGTCCAAAGAAATTACATGATAGAATACTTATTTTTTGCATGTAAAAATATGTATACTTTCTAGTATATATATTGAATTTTACATACATAAATATGTATACATTAATGTTACTATAAAAAGACGTTTTTCACTTTCTCGCTGGACGCGCACCAGGCCCAGGAATGAAATAATATATACTCCCACTGTAAAATAATCTAATCACATAATCATCATGGGAAAGGAAATTTTGTTTACTCCGTACTGGCTCTGCTCCCCGTCATATGGCGGACGCGGAGCAGCGGAGGAACGTTCGTACGGGTGCGAACCATCTTCGGCCGCGGCCGAGCTTCTCACTCTCACCTGCCAACTATCTATCCCAGTTAAGGATGGCAATGGGTCGGGTTCGGATTGGGTGGAGTCTCCGTGCACTCAAAACCGAAACCCGAAATCGAAACCCGAATCCGCCCCGAAAACCGATTCGGGTGGAAATCCATCACCAAAACCAAACCCGCGGATACCCGAAACCCGAACGGATACCCGAAACCCAAATGGATACCCAAAACCCGCGGATATATATACACATATTCACATGTATAAACAAGAGGCAACAAATAATAAATATTTTCATGAGTCAACTTTAAATAAATTTAATAATCTAAGTAAACAAATTATTATTAGTATATTATAAAACATGAGTTTTAATTCCAAATGATTTATTTCGGATATGCATTGGATATCCACGGGTGGAAAATCAAATCCAAAACCGAACCCGATTGGTTTCGGGGCTCCGAACCCGAAAACCATGGGTGAAAAACCATCCCTAAACCTGAACCCGCAGAACCCAAAACCTGCGGATATCCGCACCAAACCTGATCCGTCGCCATCCTTAGAATCCCAGTCCCCCAGAAAGCCACAAGCCGTGTATTGCGTCGGGTGGAATTTTACTCCTACGTCACCCCAGCTACCCAAGTCACGAAATCATCTGCTTATTTTTTTTCCCCATAATGCCGGCGCACAGTCCAGACCACCTCGCTGCTCCTACTCGTGCCCCTCTCTCACGCCCGCGATGCACACCCTGCCCCATGCGCGCTCTCTCTGGTCGCCCTCCCCGCTCGTCGTGCGCCCTGCCCGACGTGGATACACCGCCTCCACCGTGCCTCCCGCCTGGGCTGAGCGCGTCATCCGCCTACTGCAACCATTGTCGTCGCCCACCGCGTCACTCTGAGGCATCGAGCTCTGCGTCAACGAGCCTTTTGCAATCGTATGTTTCATGCGTTTCATATATATATTTCATGTGTTCATCTTTATGTTTTACATGTTTCATCTGGATATTACAAAAGGATCTGGTGTTGCATATGTTGCAATAGCTACATATGTATATTTGAAGTGTATGTTCCACATGGTTTAGTTGTTTCAGATGTATATTGCAAATGTATGTTTCAAATATTTCAGCTATTTCAGACGTATGTTGCAAGAGTTTTATCTGTATGTTGCAATACCTACACAAGTATGTTTTAAGAGTACTCTGCAAATATTGCAATGGTCAGATGGATGTTGCAGGGGAGATGAGACATTAGGACGGCGAAGGGGCGCGACCGAGGATGGGGGCGCGGCGAGGGGCCGAGTGCGGCGTGGTGGGGAAAGAGCCTGGCGGGCTTGACGCGAGGGCATAGCCAGGATGGGATTGAGGCACGAGATGGGTTGTGTGTGGCTGGACCTAGTCGCTGGTGCGACATGGGCCACGGGCTACCGGACAAGATCGCTGGTGCGGGATCTATGCGAGTGCGGAGGCGTCCGAGGCGGCACGGGTGCAGGTGTTGAAGCTATGTGTGGACACGAGCTAGCGTCTGGATGTCCAAGTGCTAGCCCCGCCGTATTTTTTTGGGCAACACAAAATCACATGCTTTGCTCCGTCTCGGATTCTAGTTATTATTAATTAATAGATGGGCTAATTACATGGGTATGCATGGGCCGGTTTGGTGGATTTACACTACTAGGAATATCCACTTCTGTGACAAAAACTTTAGTGACGAATCCAAAACCGTCATAAAAATTGCTTTTTAGACAAAAATTTCGGTTTCATCATAGATCACCGAGATGAACCTCGAACCCCACTTATCTATGATGAAATCGGGTATCGTCACAAAAAACGTCATAGAACAGCACAACATTTCGTCACAGATCACTCACGCGATTGTTCCTACTCGTCTGTGACGATCTTATTCAGAACGGTGACGAATAGGGCTTTGTCATTGAATTAATTACTAATCTGTGCCGAACAATATTCGATTTGTAACGACGACGCTTCGTCATAGATCTCCACACGGTACCTTCTCTATCCGACGTGTACCTGTGGGACCTGTAGTTACTCATCCGTGACGCTTTGCAGTTCGCCGTAAAAGTCTCCACTCGATCCTTTCTCCATGCGACGTGTACCTCTGGGACCCTTTCTCCATCCGACCTATAGGGCCTATCTCCATGTCCATCCGATCTCGTGGGACCCGATGGCTTGCGTGTCACTTGTGATTGTGGACCCTTCTCCATCCGACTTGTGGGACCCGATGGCACCTTTCTCCATCTCCATCCGACCTGTGGGACCTGACGATTTACGTGTCATGTGTACCTATGAGACCATCCGACCTTTGGGACCCGACGGCTTACGTGTCACGTGTACTTGTGGGACCTTTCTCCATCTCCATTTGACCTATGGGACCCGATAGCTTGCATGTCACTTGTTGTTGCCGGGGTTTAATGAATTAAAACTAAAAAACCATAAGACCTGGGAGTCGAACCCGGGACCTAGAGCAAGGAATAGACTGTCTTCACCATTGCGCTAGACGTCTGGTTGTGTTGACATGTCTTTGTAGTATATGTTCTCTGTGTGGACAGGTTGACTTATATATTGGATATATCCGTATCCCCTACAAGTGGAAACAAATTTGTGCCTGTTGGACTTGCGACGGCGGCACCGGTGGCGGCAATGGAGGATCCTCAGTGTGCTGTGGTGGCTCAGGCTTCCTTTTGGAGGCTAGGCGGTGGGTCTTCCCGATGGAGCGCGGAGGCATTGGCATCCGTGTCCGTCGTGTGCCATGGTAGAGGCAATAGATCCGATCCATAGGCCTCATTTCTCGTCTTTTCCTGTTCGCTACATTGTTTTGGTCCTTACTTGAACATGAGGTATATAAGAAACATTGTAGCATTTTAGATCTGGTTAGGCCAATGATGATGAAAAGAACAAGGAGGTGGCACTAGTTAGTTTTCTACCAGCGTGTGTCACTTGCAGATCTGTCTAGGCAAACAAATAGGCCCTTCGCTTCTACCTTAAACTATTTTTTTCTGTCAAGTGCTTGCTTGATTCTATATTTCTGTTTCGTATGCTCTAGTGCTACCAGTGAGTGCTTAAGGTATTTTGAACTTGTAACATATCTGAGGCCACATTTCTATGCCAATGATGTCTACATAGCTGTTGGATGCATTAGGATGCAGCTCATATGTTTGCTTTCTGTCTTCTCCTTGTTGATAACCAAGTTATCCATTTGGTTCTAAACAAGATGATGGCATCGAAAACAAATCAATGCTTTGTGTCCATCATTCACATGAGTGAGGCCCCTAATTAATGTCTAAGCTGCACATGTTGCTACTGATGCCAATGATGATCACTACCACTTGTTCATTGACATTCTACTTGTGAAAATTGAGGCAGCCTGTTCGGGTTGTGTAGATTTAAGATGAGTCATCCCTGCTATGTTATGTTCGATGGCCATGAGCTAGGAGTTTACTACAACAACCCTGACTGCCATAGACAAGTTCATAGGTTTTGTGGTGCTTGTTATAAAAAGTACAACTCCTATGAAGAAGGAATTGCTGCCTTCAAGTCAAGAACCAACTCAAATCTAGTCGCAGCTCATGACAATGACTTCTATCTTCAAAACCCAACAGCTGCTCTACCCTCTTCGTACTTCAAAACTGTTGTAATTGTAGTCATCTTAATCTTTGTTTGTCTCCTATGGAAGAAGCTCTGAGCTCGTGTACTGATTGTAAGTGTGATGGTTAGACTAGATTTAGCTGGAATTGTAATGGTTACAGCTTCATTAACTGCTACTCTAGTTTGAGTTATATATATCTATGCGGTGCTACTCTAAATTTAGATGAGGTCGTACCATGAAAATTGTTAATGGTTGTTAAAGTTGCACTTTGGTATGAGTTGTGGACTTCATTGATGGATCTTTGTTGGATTATTTTCCTCCTCAGTGATCCCATTATTGAGTAAGTGAAAGGTCCTTATGTGGTTTTGGTAATTGAGTGACAACCTAGGTGGACTAATTGTGTTTATGTGAGATACATAGGTGATTAGTCCATAGGTACATGTGTGTGAGCAACATATGCCATGAAGGTGAAAATGGCTTGGAGATGTTGCAAAGCTCACACATGTGATGATGAAGGAGCTCATTGCAAATGAGACATGACATTGAGTCATGTGATCAAGATGGAGAAGATCAAGACATGACTTGGCTTGATGGACCGGTTGCAAGCGTGAAGGGCAAGTTGGAGGCTTTGGAGTGATGGACCGCGTGGCGGTGAGGCTTAAGCAAGACTTGGTGTCGATGGATGAAGGCAATGGTGAAAAGCAAGTGAAGTCAAGATCGATGAACCAATATGATCACGTGATGATATGAAGTGGATCATATCATTGTTGATCGTGTTGGTGCATGTGTTGCTTCGACATTGGAGGAGATAGAATGGAATGCGCAAGGCAAAGGTATAACCTAGGGCATTTCATTTCACCAGTCATACATGTGTAGAGAAGTTGGTGATCGGGTTTTGGATAGAAGGCTATACTATCAAGAGGGGCAAACTTGTTTGCATATCGGTCATCTAGTGCCACTCTTGTGATCTAACTTTGCATCGTTGCTAGGATCGAGTGGCGTGGCAAGTTGAGTGGCTAATCCTTTAGGAAATGATTTGTGAAAATGCTAACACACATACACATGGTGGTGTACACTTGGTGGTGTTGGCACATTTACAAAGGAGATGAAGTTGGAGTTGATGTGGATCAAATCGGCGATGAAACGAAGGCAAGAAGGGTTTGAAACTTCACCGGCGGAGTGCAGACAGTCCGATGATGCCACCGGCGCCCTGTATAGAAAAGATAGGGTTTCACATAACTGATCAGACACTGGCCTCGGTAGGACTGACACATCCAGTCAGTGGCAGTAGTCAACGTGCGGTCTCGGTCTCATGATCGAACGCTGGCACGAAGAGTGATCGAACGCTCAGGGTCTGCGTCTGGTCAGTGCTAACGTATGGTGACATAGGCGGCGCTGGAGTTAGGCACGTGGGCACAAAACTGATCGGACGCTGGTCTACGTCCGGTCATGGTGGACCAGACGCGTCTAGTCACAAAACAGAGGCTTGGGGAGGTCTTTGGAAATGACCAGACTCAGGCACTGCAGCGTCCGGTCATTCACTGTGCAACGTCCGGTCATAACTTAACCGTTGAGATCGGGCAGCTCTAGTTGAGCGCAGAGTGACACATGAACGGCATAGAGCGACCGGACGCTGGCAGGGTGTGTCCGGTCGATCTGACCAGAGCGTCTGGTCATCCCAAAATTTGCCTAGTGAAGGGGTAATGGCTAGTTTATCCCATGGGGCTATAAATAGAAGGTTGTCTCAGCCATGGCTTGGGTTGAGCACCTCGAGGGACTTTGTGTCCATGCTTGTGAGTGCTTGGGAGCTCTCCATCTCACATATACTTGATAGTGATCATTCAATTGTGTGAGAGAGCGATTCTAATGTGATTGCATCATGAGGTTGCATCGAGTGGCATTAGGTGATCGAGTTGCAAGCCGTGGTGCTTGTTACTCTTGGAGGTTGCCACCTCCTAGATGGCTTGGTGGTGGTCTCCGTCGAAGCCTGCAAGAAGCTTGTGCGATGCTCCAGAGAAGAGCTTTATGATGGGCATTGTGCTCGCCCCGTGGGAGCTGCGAAGAGCAAATCTAGTAAAGCGAGACATGAAGGGTGACAAGTGGTCCGGCCGGGTCAAGTGCTAGAGTTTGTGGTAAGCACTCCATGTGGGAGAGTGTGACTTGCGGGTCACCACTAGCAAGAGGACTGGCAGCAACCTTGGAGCTTGTCTCAATGGGGACGTAGCGTGTTAGCAAGCATGTGAACCTCGGGAGAAAATTACCGTGTCAACATTGTCTTCATCATCTTCTCGGTGATTTGGTTTCCGCGCAACATAAGCTTGTATTACTTTCATATACATTGTGTTTGTGTAGTTGCTCTTGTAATTAGTTAGCTTGTGTAGCTTGCTAGTTACCATTTAGCTTGTGTAGCATAGAAGTAGCTCTCTTGCATGGCTAATTTGGTGTGTGTAACCTTGTTAGTCACATTGCTTAGTTTGTGTAACTAAGTAACTTGCACTCTATAAGTTGGCTTGTGTAGCCTTGTTATTGAGCATTGCTAGTGAGCTTAGGTGGCTTTGTGCTTTTGCTTACTAGCATGTGTAGGAGCTTCACTGTTGCTTGAAGTACTAGTGGCATAGGTTTGTGTGACCTTGCTTCTAGAATTGATTACATGAGCTCTAGCTAGCCCCGCACCTTAATTGCTTAATTAGGATCATTGCAAGGTGCTAGAGAACATATATAGAGGGGTGTAGTCTTGGCTAGACCGATAGTTTTAATTCCGCATTTGTTTTGGTAAGCTGACATTGTTAATTTTAGAAAGGACTATTCACCCCCCTCTAGTCTGCCATCTCGACCTTATAGTAACTCTCATCCTACTGCATGCACACAACGAAATGGAGGAGGCCCCAATAAGAGGAACGCATTGGCTAGCCTCATGAGTGATGTCTTTGTCAAGATCCTCCACCGCCTCCCCGCCCGCTCCTTGTTTCTGCTGTAAATGTGTCTTTCGCTTTTGGAGACGCCTCATCTCGGACAACCATAAGTTGATGCCCCAGACTGTGGCTATTTTTTTCTACGATGGAATCTATGGCTAAAGAAACTTCATCAGCATCACTGGTGTTTACCCCTCATTATCCTTCTTGCCCTTCACCATGAACAATGTAGCTGTCTCAGATTGCTACAATGGTCTCATCCTATGCTAGTGCCTTGGGGCTGATGGATACCACTATGTCGTCTACAATCTGGCAACCCAAGAGTTGAAGGTACTGCCGCCTAGAATCCATTCTGTTGGTGAGGCTCGATTGGGGTTCGATCCGACAGCCTCCTCGCACTTCCATGTGTTTGAATATATGGAGGAGGATGGTCAGTGCGTGGGTGTGGACATCTACTCATCTAAAACTAGAGCATGGATCTTTAAGGAATCTAAATGGGGTGAGGAGGTTGAGTGGACATTGTCAAAATCAGCAACTATGTTTCTTAATGGTTGTCTACACTATATTGGGTTCTACGAGGGTTGCTGTCGTATACTTGTTGTGGATATAGAGGGAAAGGAATGAAGAAAATTTCTTAACTGGTCATGTGGTTTTTCATGCTCCATCCATCAAGCTCAGGGTCACTTATGTCAATGTACTGTTGGTGGTCGCAATATGTCCAAGCTTTCAATCTTGATCCTTAAAGACTATGCTACTAATAATAAATGGACATTGAAGCATACTATCAGCCTGCGTAAGTTGTTTGGAAATACTAAGAAACAAATGAGTTACTTTGATTTTGAGTTGTGCTACACAGCGGTTATAGTTCACCTAGAATATAATTTGGTTTTCTTTGTTGGGGTTGGGGTGGAAAGAGCCGTCATCGCATATAACATGGATAGCAGAAAAGTTCATGTCATCCCTACACATTACATTCCGTATGGTAGATGTGACATCCTGCTAGAAATCATCTTCAGGGACTTCCATACCAGTAGGAAAAATAGCCTGAGCGATGCTGCAAGAGTAGCCGTTGTAAGTACCTTCTTTTGCTTCCCTTGAAATGGACTGAAGCCAGTGCCGTAAAAGAAGGAAATGTAGTAGGAGCCTAGTGTTATGAAAATCTACTAAAATCTACTGAAGCTTATGTAATCTCTATCAGCAGTAGGCCGAGGAAGACCTATGCATTACTTGTTATGAATCAATCTCTTGGATTTTCAATTGAAGTCCTATTACACTATCTGTAACCTAATGTTTTACTGATTGAATTTCTTAGGAAGCTTATGGAAACTATGCAAGCTGAACATGTTGATGGACAACAACCAATTACTAGTGCTGATATTGTTTGCAAGGTCCTCTACGTCCACCAGGGCAAGGCCCCCTCCTAGGGAAGCAGCAACAACCTTTTTTTGAAGAATGTTGGTATCCAGACAAGCTCCACCAGAACAGAGACATCGATGGAGAGAATGGTTTGGGAACAACTTGCTACTGAACAGGAAAGTTTCGCTGCCCTTGTCAATCAAGTGGATGAACTAAAGAGGAAGACAGAAAAGACTGAAAGAGAGCTTGAGGAATACAAGAAACGGCAACAAGAGGAATACAACAATCTTCGTGAGCTATGCATGCACTTTAGCTCTTCTGTTAACTCTCAGTCTTCAACTCTTGTGGCTTGATGCAGTGAATATTTGTGGTTTGATGTGTGGACTCCTGTGCCGGTTTAATGTGTCGACTCGTATGCTGATTTAATGTGGTGATACTCTGTCAGTGGTTCGCTGCTGACGTGTGAAATGTAAATTGTTGTTATTTGATTACCAGGCTAAATAGTTATGTAGTCAGTCTGTGAAGTAGTGATGATCTTGAATTACTTGTATAATGAATTGATTGTACTCCACGCGGTAGAACCAGGACAGGTCACGTGATCAAATAAAAATACAACACGTGGACGAACCAGTGCATGACACATGAATTGACCAGGGCACGACATGTGGGCTATTAAAAATCTGACACGTGGAAGAAAAATCATCAAGCCACATGGACGTATAAAAATACGACACATGGACGGATATCATAGTGACACGTGGTCAAATAAGAAATGGACATGTGGGCTAATAAAAATACAACACGTGGTCCAATAAAGAAGTGACACATGATCCAACGGCAACACGACACGTGTGCTATTAGAAAACTGACATGTGGAACAATAGAGAAAAAACACATGGTCCAATAAAAACCTGAAACGTGCAAGAACCAGAGATGACCACGTTGTGCAATAAGAAGGTGACACGTACCCGAACCATCTCCAATGCAACCGACTATAGCATGTACACGTGGGCTATAGCATGTACACGTAGAAAGGTTCTCCAACGGAAGCGCCCACCAATGTGGCAGCCCCCTTCCACGCATGCCAAAACAGTTCTCTAACGATCTGTTTTTCATCACAGATCAATGCACTTCTATGACAATTTTGTCAGATTCATCGTAGATTTGCAAGAGTGACACGACTTCTACGACGAACTGGTTTTCATCATAAATTCATCATAAAACTAAAATTATAATGAATTTGGTCCTTCAGTGATGAAATATATTCGTCATAAAAGTAGATATTTCTAATAGTTATGGGGGCTGGTTCGGTAGCTTAATTATGTGTTGTTTGGCAGAGCTTCAAGTGCTCAACATTCATCTTTCATTTCTCTCAACACCACGCTCGCCCCGTCCTAGCCGTGCTCGCCCAGGTCCTTGCCGCATGCGTGCATGGGGTGCCGTCGTGCGCTCCTCTAGTCATCATGCTTTGCCCGAGTCTGTCCCTGCTCTGTCTGCGTTCAGCCCTAGCCTCACCGTGTCCTGATGTCACCCGTGCTCTGCTTCCTACCAAGAAGATGAAGTCTATGGACCCAGGGCGTTAGTGAGACAAAGGAGGAGGATGAGATCCCACTGATTCGTCTACAATTGGATGGTTGTTGGGTTGGCCTAGCAGATCCACCATGGAGCTCTCTCAAACACTTTTCTCACTAACCACTACTACAGAATAAGCTATCACTGCCGACCCTATCACTACCAAAATTTTAAAACCGACACTAATAGATGCATCACTGCCGGTTCGTAAGAAAAAAAACTATCATTGCTAGATTTTCTAACAAACCGATAGTGATAGATATTATCACTGCCCACTATGCCAGATTTGCACATGACTACCGGCATCATCACTGCCGGATTTGTGAGAACCGGCAGTGATGTACCTTCACTACCGGTTATGAGCTTGAAAATGAAAAAATGATTGGGGCTGGGCTAAAACCGGCAGTGAAGGACCACATCACTACCGGTTTGTGGCTTGAACCAGCAGTGTTTTGGGGGCAACTAATCACTGCCGGTTTAAGCCAAGAGCCAACAGTGATTGGGCTCTATCACTGTCGGTTCTAGCCAAGAACCAACGGTGATAACCCTACAACACAAAAAGGCTGCAGCCGTCCTCTCCTTCCACCACTCTTCCATCCCGAGAACAGAGGCGCGTGTTTGGACCCTTCCCTCCATTGTTGCGGCTGCTCTTCACCATGAAGCTAATGCTTGGATTTTAAAGAATGGCTTGATCTTTTTGCTTTAAGGTTAGTAACAAACATCCACTTCCTTTTATTTTGTTGCTTAATTAGCTTCGTTTTGATGGCTACATTGCTTGATTCTTATTCTAGTTGTTTCTCCATTCTAGAGAGCACTTTTCCAATTGGACATTTGTGCAAGGCTCAAATTGTGGTGAATCCATCATCCAAACGGTTGGTGTCTATGAACACATTTAAATTCCTAGCTAATTATTCCATGGTGGTCAAGTTCATCATTGTTAGTATGTGATGCTATAATTAGTTCTTAGAAGTAGAGTAGAATAGATGTTCTTCATTATTGCGCAATAATTGTTTTTACTATGATTTTCAATTTACAGGGGCGGGGCTACCAATTTCAATTTTCCAATAATTAGTGTACAATAATGTTTTCCAAAAATGGTACTTTCGAGCTACAATTGTTGTTCATGAAGCTTGATTTCTTATTAATTCTTTGTAATTACTATCTCATTATTTTTTGTGCAGAGATGGATCGAGAGTGGATGCATCTATCTCGAACGGACAAGCGGTACATGCATGGCGTCAGCCAGTTTATCACCGATGCCAAAGCCCATGCTAGGAATGGGAACCCTGTCTTCTGTCCATGCAAAGATTGCAAGAATCATAGGAACTTTTATCAAATTGAGTCTATACGATCGCACTTGATTACCAGGGGTTCATGCCAAACTATACGATATGGACTATGCATGGTGAGCTTGGTGTGAATGTTCTGCAGGAAAACGATGATGATGTGGACACACCTGACGTAGCCATCCACGATGCTGACGAGGAACCCAGTGTCAATACAGAACCTACGGCCATAGTTAATAATGTGGTTAGGAGCACGCTAGCTGATGACACTGAGGATAACGATGGCATTTCTCAACTGCTACATAATGTAGAGACCGGATGTCTTAGTGAAAGACAGCTGAGAAAGCTAGAGAAAATGAGACAAGATGGCAAAACACCATTGTATAGGAATTGTCCAATGAGCAAACTAGAAACCGACATCATGCTGTTAGAGTTCAAATCGACAAACGAATTGAGCGATAAAGGCTTCGATCAGTTGTTAGGTATAATAAGGAAAATGCTCCCAGAAAAAAATGAATTGCCAGAAAAGACATACTTGGCCAAGCAAATGATCTGCCCCATCGGCCTCGAGGTTGAAAAATCCACACGTGTTCCAATGATTGCATATTATACCATGGAGAAAAATACAAAGACTTGGACAAGTGCCCCAAGTGTGAAGCTCCACGGTACAAGGAAGGGCCGTCAGATGAGGGTACCAAGACCAGAGGAGGTCCCGTAAAGGTCGTTTGGTATTTCCCTATAGCTCCCCGGGTGCATAGGCTGTTTGCATATGCAAAATCAGCCAAGCTGTTGCACTGGCATGGCGAAGAGCGTAAGAAAGATACAATAATGAGGCACCCTGTTGATGGGCATGACTAGAGGACTATCAATACTATGTTGTATAAGGACATCGGTGCAGAGGTAAGGCACCTTTAGTTTGCTTTGAGCACAGATGGGATGAATCCTTTCGACCAGGTTAGAAGCAATCATAGCACCTGGCCAGTGACGCTCTGTATATACAACCTTCCACCTTGGGTCTATTTGAAGCAGGCGTACATCTAGATGCCACTACTGATACAAGGGCCAAGACAACCTAGGAATGACATCGATATGTTTCTAGAACTAGTGATCGATGAACTAGTGGAGATATTTGAAAATGGTGTGCTGGATGTTTGGGATGAGTACAAAAAGGAACATGTCACGATCAAGGGAGTACTTATCGCTACAATCACCGACCTGCTAGGTCAACGTCTGTTGTCCGGAGAGAAGACAAAAGGCTATACTAGATGTGTTGAGTGCTTGGACGACACCGATGTGGTAAATCTGCTAAATAACTCAAAGATAGTTTATATGGGACACCATAGGTTCCTACCTAAGGATCACCCTTACCGAAGGAACAGAAAAGATTTCAATGGTACTATTGAGAAACGCTTAGCTCCAAAATATCAAGACGGGCCTATGATACTTCGATAACTCAACAAACTAGAGGTCGTCCTTGGGAAGGGGGACAATGCAGTAGCAGCGCTTGATGGGACCGTTTGGAAGAAAAAATTGGTTTTCTGGAAACTACCTTACTGGCCATTTCTGAGTGTACGCCACTGTCTTGATCCCATGCACATCACTAAAAACGTGGGCGCTAACACTCTTAACACCTTGATGGACACCAGGGGGCATCGAAGGATTCACTAGCCACATGCCTAGACATGCAACACTTGGGAATCAGGAAGGAGATACATCTCGTGGAGCTAGAGAATGGCTAGTTCAAACTTCCGGTTGCATCATTGGCATTGAAGAAGGAAGAAAAGTGTGCGCTTATTTCTTTCTTCAATGAACTCAAAGTCCCGACGGGCTACTGTGCAAACCCAAAGAGGCTAGTGAACATGAGAGAACTCAAGTTCAACTATGGCCCTATGAAGGCCCATGACTATCATGTCATTATGACTCAGCTACTCCTTGTTTCCCTACGTGGTATCCTCCCCCCCAAAGGTTCGTGCCCCAATCATAAAGCTTTGCTCATTCTTCAACGCGATCTCAAAAAAGGTCATTGATGTGTCCAAGCTAGAGCAGCTGCAGCGGGACATAGCTAAAACTCTCGTTAGGCTTGAGGTGCATTTCTCGCCGACTTACTTTGATATCTCATTGCATCTGCTCATTCATCTTGTTGACCAAATTAGAGCCCTTGGCCTAATGTACCTGCATCAGATGTTCCCTTTCAAAAGATTGATGAAAGTTTTTAGGAGGTATGTTAGGAACAGATTCAGGCCAGAAGGGGCATGGTTGAAGGATGGTCAATGGAGGAGGCCATTGAGTTCTACACATATTATCTGGACATCAAAAGGGTCAGAGTTCTAGAATCTCATCACGAGGGAAGACTACGTGGCAAAGGAACGATTGGGGAGAAATCTGTTACAACAGATGACCCTGTTTCTTTCAGACAGGCACAGTTCGCTGTTCTCCAACAAGCCGAGGGTGTGATGCCATACATTGATGAGCACAGGCAATCGCTGCAAACTCTGTATCCGAGCAGGTCACAGGCTTGGCTGGATAAAAAACATAAGGAGGAATTTGTCAACTGGTTGCGACGTCGCTTGCTTGGAATAAAGTTGGGTAATCAACTGGATGCCTTAGCCAAGGGACCTTCGAGTACATATCTTAAGTAACAAGGGTATGAGATCAATGGATTCACATTTTACACAAAAAAGCAAGATGGAAAGAGCACATACCAAAATTGTGGTGTTCATTTTGATGCTCATGATGAAAATGACAACGTGCAGGCGACATACTATGGTTTCATGGAGGAGATATGGGAGCTAGCCTACGGTCCATTGAAGGCAGCTCTTTTTCGCTGCTAGTGGGTCTAGCTCGAGGAAATCAACACTGACAGCGAAGGGTTCACTACTGTTGATCTCACTAAGACCGCATACCGAGATGACCCCTTCGTCCTTGCAAGAGATATTATGCAAGTCTTCTATGCAAGGGACAACAAGACAAAAGGAAGTCTAAAAGTAGTCCTAGAAGGGAAAAGGAAGATTGTCGATGGAGTGACGGACGAAGAAGATTATAGGGGCTATCAGGAAATGTCTCCATTCAGGGCGAACATACCCCTACCTATCCTTCAAGAGGATGACGAACCTGCTTACGTACGACTTGATCACAATGAGGCCTTCATTGTTGATGCACGTAAAGATAGTTAGATTATTATTAACTATGTAATCATTATGCACATAACCGTGAAGGATGTTTGATCCTGATGAAACTCTCATCTCCTCTCTCCTCCTCGTTAATACTCTGCCAACTCAGCAAATATGCCGACATATCATAGCAATTAATGAGAATGATAGTTATTTAAAACTACCATTGAGACTGACCTTATTACTATTCAAACACTCGATTAGACACCGGGCATAACATTTCTAAACTTTACTCTCTGAATTTAAACACCAGCTAAATATAAATATAAATATATGTCTAGACTTCCGATAGAAGGACATTGGGGCGGCCATTCTCTTCCGAGCTACTACTAGTCACTACTAGAAATATCTACTTCTATGACAAAAATCTTAATGATGATTCTGAAACTGTCATAGAAGATCACTTTTTCTGATGAATATTTCTGGTTTGTCATAGATCAGTGGTGACAATCCTCAAACCCTCCCTATCTATGACAAAATTAGGTATTGTCACAAGAAACATCATAGAAGAGAATAGGGTTTCATCGTAGATCACTTGCCTGACTCATCTATGACAATCTTCTTTAATACTGTGATGACAAGGGCTTTGTCATTAAACTAATTACACATCTATGATGAAGTTTTCGATCTATAATGAATGGCACTTCACCATAAATCTCCACATGGTCCTTTCTCTATCCGATGTGTACCTATGGGGCCTGCTATTACTCATCTGTGATGCTTGTAATTCATCATAAAAGCCTAAAAGTCTCCGCTCTGTCCTTTCTCCATCCGACGTGTACCTATGGGACCCTTCTCCATCCAACATATACCTGTGGGATAGCCCTGTTTCTCATCTGTGATGCTTGCAATTCATCATAAAAGTCTTTGCTTGGTCCTTTCTCCATCAGACATGTACATGTGGGACCCTTCTGCATCCGACCTATGGGACCTAATGGCTTACATGTCATGTCTACCTATGGGATCTTTCTCCATCTTCATTCAACCTATGGGACCTAACATCTTGTGTGCCGCTGGTGTTTAATAAAATCTAATTAAAAAAAACCCTAACGAACCCAGGACCCAGAGCAAGGAATGATCCGTCTTCACAATTGTGCTAGATGTCTGGTTGTGTTGACATGTCTTTGAAGTCCTTATAGTATTATATTCTCTATGTGGATGCCCTACAAGTTGACCTATATATTGGATATCCACTACAAGTGGAAACAAATCTATGCCCATTGAACTTGCGGTGGCGGTAGCAGCGGAGGATCCCCGGTGTGCTATGGTGGTTCAGGCATCCTTTTGGAGGCTAGGCGGTGGGGCTTCCTGGTGGAGCATGGTAGCATTGTCGTCCATGTCCATTGTGTGCTATGGCAGAGGTGACAGATCTAATCCACAGGTCCCCTTTCTCACCTTTTCCTGTTTGCTTCACCATTTTGGTCCTTGCTTGAACATGAGCTATACAAGAAACATTCTAGAGTTTGAAATATCGTTAGGACAATGATGATGAAAAGAAATATGAGGTGGCACTAGTTGGTTTTCAGCTGCTGTCTTGGTTTTCTGCATATGTTCAATGTTCTTACTATAAATGCCTATGTGCAACTAGGCCTGTTAATTGTCAAGTGCTTGCTTGATTATACCTATCTGTCTAGGCAAACAAACAAGGCCATTGCTTTTGCCTTCAAAACTGTTGTAATTGTCATCCTAATCTTTGTCTGTCTCCTATGGAAAAGAAGCTCTGAGGTCATGTTCTGATTGTAAGTGTGAGGGCTAGAGTTGATTTAGCTAGAATTATAATGGTTATAGCTCCATTAACTGCTAGTCTAGTACCATGAAAATTGTTAATGGTTGTCAAAGTTGCACTTTGGTACGAGTTGTGGACTTCATTGATGGATCTTTGTTGGATTATTTTCCTCTTAAGTGATCTCATTACTGAGCAAGTTCTCAACAAACGAAATGGAGGAGGCCCCAACAAGAGGAATGCACTGGCCAGCCTCACGGATGATGTCATTGTTGAGATCCTCTACCGCCTCCCCACCCGCTCCTTGTTCTACTGTAAATGTGTCTGGCGCTCCTAGAACCACCTCATCTCAGGCTACAACAACCATAAGGCGCTGCCTCGGACTCTAGCCAGCTTCTTCTACGACACCCACCAAGGCCATCAACACTACACCAGTGTCACCGGTGAACACTCGTACTTATCCTTCTTGCCCTTCACCTTGGTCAATGTAGTTGTCTCAGATATTTGCAACGGCCTCATCCTATGCTGGTGATGAAGGGGCTGATGGTTTATACCGCTATGTCGTCTGCAATCCGGCAACAAAAAAGTTCAAGGAACTATCGCCTAGCATCCATTATGTGGGTGAGGCTCGATTAGGGTTCGATCCGACAGCATCCTCGCACTTCCATGTGATTGAATATATAGAAGAGGAGTAGGATGTTGAGTGCATGGGTGTGGACATCTACTCATTGAAAACTATAGCATGGATCTGTAAGGAATCTAAATGTGAACCAAATACTTGTGTGACATTTCAGAGATCAGAAACTATGTATCTTAATGGTTATATGCACATTATGGACTACTCATAGTGTTACATACTTGTTGTGGATATGGAGGGAGAGACATGGATGAAAATTCCTAAGCCATGTGGTCCTTTGCCCTCCATCCATCAAGCTTAGGGTCACTTGTGTGTATGTAATCTTCAAGATCGTAGTATGTCCAATCGTAAAATCTAGATCCTTGAAGACTATGGTACTAATAAATGTACATTGAAGCATACTGTCATCACTCTGCATGTGTTTCTGACCACTTACATTGAATTTGGTTACTTGGATGTTGTTGAGTACTACTCAATGGTTCACCCAGAATGGAATTTGCTTCACTTTGTTGGGGTTGGGGAGGAAAATGACATTGTCGCATATAACATGGACAACAAAAAAGTTCATGTCATCACTACACATTATAGTGTGTTTTGAAACATGGCGTCCTACCACAAATCAACTATAGACCTTACTATCTTCAATTGTTCTTAGAGTTGGAGTCATTGGTAGAGGAGTAAATAAAGTTTCATGATGTATCTCTCTATCATGACATGTTGAAATGGATCAATGTTGTTACTATAAATGCCTGTGTGTAACTAGGCCTATTAATTGTGAAGTGCTTGCTTAATTATACCTATCTGTCTAGGCAAACAAAAAAGCCCATTACTTATGCATTCAAAACTATTGTAATTGTCATCCTCTTAATCTTTGTCTGTGTCCTATGGAAGAAGGTCTGAGCTCATGTACTAATTGTAAGTGTGATGGATAGACTTGATTTAGCTGTAATTGTAATTATTACAGCTCCATTAAATGCTACTCTAGTTTGAGTTATATATGTCTATGTGGTGATACTCTAAATTTGATTGAGGTCGTACCATGAAAATTGTTAATGGTTGTTAAAGTTGCACTTTGGTATGAGTTGTGGACTTCACTAATGGATCTTTGTTGGATTATTTTTCTTTAGTGATCTCATTACTGAGCAAGCTCTTATCCTACTACACAGACAAAATGGAGGAGGCCCCCAACAAGAGGAATGCACTGGCTAGCCTCACGGACGATGCCGTTGTCGAGATCCTCCACTACCTTCCCGCCCACTCCTTGTTCTACTACAAATGTGTCTGTTGCTCCTAGAACCACCTCATCAAGGGCTACAACAACCATAAGGTGTTGCCCTGGACTCTAGCTGGCTTCTTCTATGACTTCAACCAAGGCAATCGACGCTACACCAGTGTCACTGGTGAATACCCGTCCTTGTCCTTCTTGCCCTTGAACTTGGACAAAGTTGCTATCTTAGATATTTGCAATGGTCTCATCCTATGCTGGTGCTAAGGGGCTGATGGTCTGTTGGTGAGGCTCAATTGGGGTTTGATCCGACAGACTCCTCATACTTCCATGTGATTGAATATATAGAAGAGGAGCAGGATGATGAGTGCAAGGGTGTGGACATCTACTCATCTAAAACAGCAGCTTGAATCTGTAAGGAATCTAAATGGGCAATGAATACTTGTGTGACAATTGAGAGCTCAAAAGAAATGAGATCATCAGAAATTGTGTATCTTAATGATTGTCTACACTTTATGGGGTACTTGGGGTTTTGCCCTTAGATACTTGATGTGGATATGGAGGGAGAGACATGGAGGAAATTCCTTGCCCACGTGGTTCTTCACCCTCCATCCATCAAGCTTAGGGTCACTTGTGTGTATGTACTGTTCGTGGTCGCAATATGTCCAAATTTTCAATCTGGATCCTTAAAGACTATGGTACTAATAAATGGACATTGAAGCACACTGTCAGCTTTTCTGAAGTTATTTGCAAAGACTAGCATTAAATTTTGTTATTAGTACGATGTTAATGAGTACTACTCAATGGTTCACCTACAATGGAATTTGCTTCTCTTTGTTGGGGTTGGGAAAGAAAATGACATCGTTGCATAAAACATGGATAGCAGAAAAGTTCATGCCATCACTACATGTTACAATGTGTTTTTGAAACATGGCGTCCTGCCACAAATCAACTGTAGACCTTACTATCTTCCCTATGTTCCATTGTTCTTGGAGTTGGAGTCATTAGTAGAGGAGTAAATAAAGTTCCATGATGTATCTCTCTATCATGACATGTTTAAATGGATCAATCTTGTTACTATAAATGTTTGTGTGCAACTAGGCCTGTTAATTGTGAAGTGCTTGCTTGATTATACCTATCTGTCTAGGCAAACAAAAAAGCCTATTACTTCTGCCTTCAAAACTGTTGTAATTATCGTCTTCTTAATCTTTGTTTGTCTCCTATGGAAGAAGCTCTGAGCTCATGTACTAATTGTAAGTGTGATGGATATACTTGATTTAGCTATAATTGTAATGATTACAGCTCCATTAATTGTTACTCTAGTTTGAGTTATATATGTCTATGTGGTGCTACTCTAAATTTGTTTAAGGTTGTACCATGAAAATTGTTAATGGTTGTTTAAGTTGCACTTTGGTATGAGTTGTGGACTTCACTGATGGATCTTTGTTGGATTATTTTTTCTTTAGTGATCTTATTACTGAGCAAGCTCTTATCCTACTGCACAGATGAAATGGAGGAGGCCCCCAACAAGAGGAATGCACTGGCCAGCCTCACGAATGATGCTATTGTTGAGACCCTCCGCCGCCTTCCCGCCCGCTCTTTGTTCTGCTACAATGTGTCTGTTGCTCCTAGTACAGCCTCATTAAGGGCTACAACAACCATAAGGTGTTGCCTTGGACTCTGGCCGGCTTCTTCTATGACTTCGACCAAGGCCATTGACGCTACACCAGTGTCACTGGTGAATACCCGTCCTTGTCCTTCTTGCCCTTCACTTTGGACAATGTAGCTGTCTTAGATATCTACAATAGCCTCATCCTATGCTAGTGCCGACAGGTTGATGGATTATACCGCTATGTCATCTGCAATCCGACAACTAAGAAGTTCAAGGAACTGCCACCTAGCATCCATTCTGTTGGTGAGGCTCAATTGGGGTTTGATCAAACAGCCTCCTCGCACTTCCATGTGATTGAATATATAGAAGAGGAGTAGGATGATGAGTGCAAGGGTGTGGACATCTACTCATTTAAAACTACAACATGAATCTGTAAGGAATCTAAATGGGCAACGAATACTTGTGTGACAATTGAGAGCTCAGAAGAAATGAGATCATCAGAAACTATGTATCTTAATGATTGTCTACACATTATGGAGTACTCGGGGTTTTACCCTCAGGTACTTGCTGTGGATATGGAGGGAGAGACATGGAGGAAAATTCCTTGCTCACGTGGTTCTTCACCCTCCATCCATCAAGCTCAGGGTCACTTTTGTGTATGTACTGTTCGTGGTCGCAATATGTCCAAACTTTCACTCTGGATCCTTGAAGACTATGGTACTAATAAATGGACATTGAAGCATATTGTAAGCTTTCTAAAGGTTTTTGCAAAGACTAACATTAAATTTTGTTATTACTACAATGTTAATGAGTACTACTCAATGGTTCACCTACAATGGAATTTGCTTCTCTTTGTTGGGGTTGGGAAAGAAAATGACATCGTCGCATAAAACATGGATAGCAGAAAAGTTCATGTCAACCCTACATGTTATAATCAGTTTTTGAAACATGGCATCCTGCCACAAATCAACGGCAGACCTTACTATCTTCCCTATGTTCCCTTTGTTCTCGGAGTTGGAGTCATTAGTAGGGGAGTAAATAAAGTTTGATGATGTATCTCTCTATCATGACATGTTTAAATGGATCAATGTTGTTTGATTGTCTATGGACATGTTAATTTCTTCTTGGATGGATGTTGTCATTATTTTGCAGCAACTTTAACTTGTTTGTAATATAAGCTAAGGTTTGTGTAGTGTGTCAGACACATTCAAACCTACAGAGGTTGGACTTTCTTGCGTGTGCAGTAACATTTCAACACCAGTGGCTCCTCTTTGTTCCCAAAAAACACCAATGGCTCCTCTATAGTAGTGATATATTAACCGTCGTGATCTCTTCCACAACTCCGCTTGTTTTCCTTCCTTCCCCGAGCACTCCCATTCCCACTATAGATCTAAAATTATCAGGAACGTGCAGTTGCCTTCTCCAAACCTACTTCACTCTTAGCCACCGCCATGGTGAAGGGCGAGCCTTCTATGAAGCGCACACAAGAGGGGGATGACGCCATGCCCATGGTGAAGGAGGATGATGCCATGCCCATGGTGAATCAAGATGAAGCTCTGGTGGTTCACTTTGGAGATAGAGACGATTGGGCCATTGGCATCATGAGTAAGGCTTAACACTGGTCTGGGCACCCTCAACCCACCTCAGGAGGAAAAGGTGAGCATTTATGTCTTCATCAACTCGCTGATGTCCTAGAAGAACTGCTAGCCTACCTGAACAAGAATCATATGGACAATGCGGAGTACATCCTTGCCTGCTACCGGAGCTAGATAGATGGCTTCGACACTAGCATCGTGACGTAGGGAATCAGCATCGCCCACAACATCGAGAAGCACTGGTGCAACTTGGTTCATGGCGATGCCGAGCAGGTGGCCATCTGCACCACCATTGATGAGGATGATGACGATGTTGATACCAACAAGGAGGACGGACAGTGATACCGATGATGAGTAGAGGAGTAAATATAGTTCCATTTGATGTAACTCATGTTGCATTTAATGTATCTAACATTGCATTTGATGTATCTTCCTTATGTTAGGAGTACGGAGGGAGTACATGTTGTTACTCATCCTTATGTATCTTCCCTTGTATTTTATGTTAGATGCGTTCCAATGTACAGAGGTTTTGATTTGTGAAGTCTTGTTTGCAAGTCTATGTTTACTATATTGTTGAACTTTGTATTAATTAGGTGGGTTAAATCCTATTGAGCATGGTGTAGATCAGGTCCTTTGGTCATTTGGTAGCCGGTTTCAGCGGTTGTTGGTTGATTTTATCTACAAGTTTCTTTCTGGTTCTCATTCTGATCTGTAGTATGGTAAACATGCATAATGGAATTCATCCGATCAAGTGTCGCATCGATGTAATGCCTAACGGAGGAGCCACATTGCTATTGAAATTTTATAGCACATGCAAGAAAGTCTGAGCATTGTAAATCTGACCGAGCGAGACACATCTCATGTTATACAAGGAAACCTATTTCATACGAATACATTCGTTGAATTCCTAAAGAAACAAATAAAATTGAAACTAATTACATGTCTGGCCCATTCAAATTTACGCTGCTTGGACTATCAGGCGAGCATACCATTTACAAGAAATAGGTAAACATCATTTCATCAAATATACTAGAGGCACGTGGTCGGGGGAAAATTGTGATCGTTTGTTGTAGAGTACACATCCACGGTATGGTAACTAGTTGTCATCTGTAATCATGATTTTGGTTAGTGTCAATCGACAGAAGGGGAAATCTGCTCATGGCTACTACTACTACTAATACAAATGTTGTGAATGAGTGCACTCCGTAGGCAATAGTTTTACTCATAGCTCTATACTATACAATGTCTCTATATATATTTGGTCAAAATTCAGAATTTTTGAGGGAAGGGGGATGCTCCTCCCATATAGACCTAGCATGGCTGTCGAGAGTGCAGTGAATGCGCGGGAAAGCTAGACACAAGAAGTGCACCTTAGAAGAAGACCTTTTGACCACCATGAGTCCATGACATGCTTGAGACTTGAAAGCCTGGTGCTATTGTGAATAGGACTCATAGTAGTCGAGGGGCAGTCAGGCAGAACGAAGGCAATTTCTCTTGGTCGGAGGAGCAGAGGTAGTCAGCCAGCTAGAGATGGCTATACAATGGGAGTGAGGACAGACCTTATACACACAGGGACACCATGACTGGAATAGGCTTTTGACGTGACAGTACAACATTCATCATTACTAGTATCTGAGTAGTGAATATTTTAGATGGTCAGACCTTCTATCATCTAACAAAGTATAAAGTGCACTACAGTCCAAGCAGTTGAATCATAGGCTTGCAGCAGCCGAGGGGCAGCAGCTAGCTAGAGATGGCTACATGGTTTCATAGGTTCTGATTGACTGCACTCCCTAGGCTGTGGTTGAAGCTGCCGCTTTAGGAATCCGACGACTAAGTAAAGATGTACTCCTACCTTGCTAGTATTACTTCATGCATGAAGCCATAGCCGGTGCAGCTGCTGTTTGTAGCACAGTCGATCAGGCAAGTTCTACTCACATAAAAAATTAACGCTTTTTTAATGTATGACGTGGGGCTAGGAGTAATTTTGTTAGCTATGAACAAATGCACTCAGTTTGCTATGACTTTGAAATGCACAGACGACACTATATACTGTCCTATGAGATAAAATGTACAGTGGGTAGAATTTCTTACGTCAATAGTAAAAAATTCAACAGTTATGCCTCCTTCGTTCTGCATTAGATGGAGGCGAGACTTGTCCAAATAAAATCGTCGCTGCATGGTTCGCTGCATTAGCTTGAAGCCACTCAATCTACTGCTACTACTACTTAGACATGTCCGACGAGTTCAAGAGACATCCTACCTAGGCAATAATTCTACTTGTAGCTGTCCGATGAGATCAAATGAATGGCATTCGAACTTTCTTGCGTGTGCACTAAAATGTGAACAGAAAGAAACATGCAGATTAGAAAGAGAACTAGAAAACTCTACATTTCCTAGTAATTTGAATCATCTCGTCCAACCGGTCGCCCACCCACCGAGTAATCTGAACCATGTTATCGTTGCGAGTTCCCAAGCTAGTTCGTAGGGTATTTTAAAACTCCTACTATAGCCCCCACTCGGCCACCTCCCCTGCCCCCTCCGTAATCAACGTAAGTTGATCGCGCTGCTCTACCTCTCTAGCCCTCCATCTCACCACTGTCCACATGCCGTAGCTCCATCCATGCACATGCCATAGCTCCATCCATGCCGCCGCGCGAGCCCTTGGTTGGCCTCCTCGCGCTTCGCATCGTGCAACGTCGACGTCAACAATCATGGCGCCTATTGTAACCTGTTGCTATTGCTGGCACTCCCTAATGAGCTAGCCATTGAGATCGCTGGCTACCTCACTGTGACCTCGAAGTGGCCCATGAATGACCTCCACAACCTATGGGTGACCTGCTCGTCCATGCACCGCATCTGTGGCAACCCCATCATCGGTCGGCGCATGGCACTAGACTAGTGTAGATGTGGGCTAGGGTGGCACGATGTCGGCAACTACTATGCCCTCCTTGCTAGCCAAACCCAACTTGGCAACCTAGAGGGTTGCTTCCTCATAGGGATACCAATGGTATTCGAGGAAACCCACAGGCCCCGACCATGCCTCGATGATCTCACCTGCGTCGTCGATGGCTGGCACAATCTAGCGGCTTATCTAGAAGCCATATTACTCTATAGGCACAATGGTGATGCCCGTGATGATGACATTGTGAGGTGGTACATGAGATGGGTCGAGGGCGAGGAAGAATATCTATCGGCGGCAGCAGGCGGTGATGGCGGACCAACGAGTAGGTGGCTACGCAATAAGGGGTGTGTGCTATGCCACTGCGAGGTGGCTATCAAGGTGATCCACAAAACAAGGTGGGCCTAGGGCAAGTTGTCGCTATCGTCGCCGGCACAGGCACGCGCCGATCTTCTGTGCACAAGCGGCGCTTGTGGCGATGTAGATGGATGGGAAGGAAGGGTTGTGTATTGCAGTGAGGACTGTAGGCTTGACCACGAATTTGAGTTGTTTGCATGGGAACTTGGAATAAGAAAGTAGTAATTCAAACTTTACATGTGAGAGTGAATTACTCCGTCCGTCCAGAAATATAGTGTATTCTGGCTTCAGCAGTACTTTTCAGCGAATGCAGAATGTTTTTCTCTCACAACAAATCAGCATAAGCATCATCATAAGCCAAATTTCAGCAGCATAGGTTTCCCTATATAACGTGAGATGTGTCTGGCCTAGTCAGATTTATTATGCTCAGACTTTCTTGCGTGTGCAGTAAAATTTGAATAGCTATGTGGCTCCTCCTTTAGGCATTAGATCGACATGAGACTTGATTAGATGAATTTCGTTATACATGTTTACCACACTACAGATCAGAAAGAGAACTAGAAAGAAACCTATAGGCAAAACCATCCAATAGGGGCTAGAAACCGGCTACCAAATGACCAAAGGACCTGATCTACACATGTTCAATATAGATTAACCCACCTAATACAAAGTTGAACAAAAGTAAACACAGACATGCACAGGGCCAAAAAACACACCCCTGTTCCACAATACTGCAGCAGCAACAAAGATCCTAGGTAATTAATATGGGCATTATGGGTTTTTTAACTACTTTAGTATCTTTGAGTCACCTAAACCAAACACCCTAGGATTTTTGCTGTTAAAACTTTAGTCCTATGTTCCCTTTTTCTTAGAGTCATTAGTACAGGAGTAAATAAAGTTCCATTTGATGTTATGTCATGTTGCATTTGATGTATCTTCCTTATGTTGGGAGTTGGGAGTTTCTTACATGTCAGACACGTCCAAACAAGGAAAAAACTACGAAGGATACTGTCAGACGCGACCAAATGTACAAGGGTCAGACTTTCTTATGTGTGCAATAACATTTAAACACCAATGGCTACTCAGCTCTGCATTAGACTGAGGCGAGACTTGCTCCTTGCTACAGGGTTCTTGCATGTTCAACAAAAATTGACAAAGACACCAAGGCAACAAAAAAATAAACAGAAACCAAATGACCAGAGCTACACCAAGCTCAACAGAGTTCAACCCACCTAATACAAAAAAGTACCACCCCACGACCAATGAGCAATGAGAAGTTTGTGTTGTTTGGTGGTGTGGCTTGGCCGCGTCGCGTCAATGCGATAGGCCATGAGGTGACATACCTGCTATAACATGCTGCTGATGCCACCCATGCGCGTGCATCTACGAGCGAATGTAGGGGCAGACTAAAGGCTAAAGATCGATGTGTTACAGACTAAAGATTGAAGCAGTCATAAAAATAAGACGAGTTGGGTTCAACACAGATCAAAGCCACTTGTGACTACTACTACTACTGAACCAGGGGTCATTTGGTACCCGGTTTCTAGCCCCTGTTGGTTGGTTTTTCCTATATGTTTCTTTCTGGTTCTCTTTTTGATATGTAGTGTGGTAAACATGCATAACAGAATTCATCATAACCAATCTCGCATCGATCTAATGCCTAACAGAGGAGCCACACAGCTATTCAAATTTTACTACACATGAAAGAAAGTCCGAGCATTGTAAATCTAACTAGGCTGGACACATCTCACGTTATATAGGAAAACCTATTTTGTACTAGTACTTTCATTGAATCCCTAAAAGAAACAAATATAATTGAAACAAAACAATAGAAAAGCAAAAGCAATAGGAAATCAAAAGCTGCATAATACACTTTCTTTGAGGACAAATTTCAAATGCCAGAATACACTACATTTAAGGATGGAGGGAGTAATTCAATCTCGCATGAAAAGAGTGAATTACTGGTCTCTTATTCCAAATCCCCATTCGAAAAAATGGATTTCTTGATGAAGCCTATAATCCTCACTGCAATACAGAGCCCAACATTCCCATAAGTCTACAATACCACCACAGGCGCTGCCTATGCAAGGAAGATCACTGCGCACCGGTGCTGGCGGCGGCAGCAACAACCGTTCCCATGTCATATTGTAGATCACCTTGATGGCTGGGTGGCGGCACAACACACACCTGTTCTGCTTAGCCACCTACTCATTGGTCCACCACCACCGCCTACCATCTTCGCCCACAATTCTTCCTCGCCCTCAACCCTTCTCATGTACCGCCTCATAGTGTCATCATCGTCAACACTGCCATTGCACCTATAGAGCAATATGGTGACTAGATAGGCCACCAAATTGTGCCCGCCATCGGAGGCGCGGGCGAGATTGTCGATGCATGGCTAGGGGTTGCGCTTTTCCATGAACACGGTCCATATCCTAGTGAGGAATCAAGCCTCTAGGTTGTCGACTTGGGTCAGGCTAGCAAGGTGGGCATAGTAGTCGATGGGGTCAGCCCCCGTCCTCCTGTGTCTGAACCAATCTACTACTAGACGCTAACTGATGATGGGGTCACTATAGATGCGATGCGTGGATGAGCAAGTCGCCCAAAGGATGCGGACGTCGTCCATGGGTCGATCCGAGTTCACAGCGAGGTGGGCAGCGATCTCAATTTGCATGTCAATAGGGATCGTCGTCAGCAACATGATTGTCAGCATGGATGGAGCTACGGCGTGTGGATGGCGGCGAGACGGAGGGCTAGAGAGGCAGAGCAGCGTGATCAACTTAGGACGATTGAGGAGGAGGCAGGGGAGGTGACCGAATAGGGCTTATAGTAGGAGTTCTTAAATACACTTTATGAACTAGCGTGCGAACTTAGAATGATGACATGGTTTAGATTATCGGGTGGATTGAATGTACACTGTTTCCAAACCTACGAGTCAAAATGTGAAACGGGGGATACCAACCAACCGAGAAGCCTTGAGCATCACATCTTATGGGAGAGCAACCGCTTGGCTCTCCTTGTTAAAATGACATGTAGGCTGTAGAGAGCACCACCGACTGGGGTATTCTCTCGTACGTACTCAACTTACCAGTCCATCAGATCACCTCCTCTGATCCCTACTCACTGGCTATGACTACAGTGTAGAGCGAGCAATGGGGCACTGGTCATCTGGCAAGTATTCCACCAACTATGAAGACAAGGACGGCGAGGAGGTGAATCAATCGACGCCAAGCCCCGAGCATGAGGAGTATCTGTTGCCAATAGAGGAGCCCACCAAAGATGATGGAGAGCCAGTTGATGATGATAAGGAGGCATCGCCAGTGGTAGAGGAGGAGGAAGAGGAGGAGAAGGAAGAGGATTTGGTGGATAACATTACCAAGACCATTCCACCAGGGTTCACCCCCATGCGATGCTACAAGAAGCGCAGGCTCAACCCTCCATCCCCCAACACGATCATGGAGGACGAGGATGACTCCTCATTGGAGTAGGACGACGAGGAAGGTGGCCACAACGACGATGGCAGGGGCAGCGACATCGATCAGTAGGTGTTAATTAGTACAGTAGCAGTAGATGTAGTAGTAACTAGTAGTAGTACAATGGCGGGTGCGTTGTAGTGCACTTTTGGTCTGTTTCGAATGGCCTCATGTACTCAGATAGTAAATATAAGGAATCGATATAATGGTAGTTTTAACTATTTTTTAGTGCTTTTCATGTATTTTGGAATGTGATTTTGATAAGGGCGCACAGGTAATGGCTTTCTTTGAACAGTGAACACCACTGCGATGAAATGAACAAACTGATGTAAACACTAAACAAACACTAAATAAACAAGTGCACTGCCAATTACAGATTGAGATACATCAGCATTATTGACATCAAGATACATGCCACAATTAACTAAGTTCAAACCATTGCCTAACTCATCTTGTTGCCCTTCTGCTTCTACACCCTTTTTGCATGTCCGGCCTATGGCAAAACGAGGGGGGCGAACTATCCTTTGGTTGTTGATTTTGCATGTCCAAGATAAAAGAGCTGGCCAGACACCTAATATATGGTCTGGCCTTGTCTAATACAACATGGCTGGACTATGCTTTGGTGGCATAAAAGATTAGGGACCTATTCCTGGGTCTTGGTTGGTTTTGCAGAGCTAGGCATGGCTACATGCATAATAAGAGGAGAGCAGTGCTACTAGAAAGATAACATATATATATATATATATATATATATATATATATATATATATATATATATATATATATATATATATATATATATATATATATATGTTGAGTACAACAATGATACGAGTTCAGACAACATAACCATGCCCTCATCGACCTTAATAAGAGGAAAAACGTGCCACACTACTCAAAGTCATACAACTACTACATAAACATACTAGCTCTAACTATAAATGATTAACATGACTTCATAGTAGTAATGAGCACCAGGCAGCGTACTCGTCCTAACTACAAATGTTTACATGACTTGATACTACTAATTAATTTAATGAGCTGTGCCATCCCACAACTCTAAGCAACAAGGGTAGCAACAGGCATGATCAAAATCCAATGCCTGCAAGATAAACCTGCTTGGGTTGAAACCAGCAAACCTCACTGCCATGTCAAACTGAAGGATCATTTCACCTGCTCCCATCGTGGTGCGCCTAGAGCGGATCCAGCGCAGGTGAGCTGGACCATGATGAGGCCGCCACCATAGAACACTCAGACATGTCCTCGACGGATGGCGAGTGGGACTGCAACATTGCAGGAGACCCACTCCCACTGGGGGCACTGGGAGTGGATCTGGCGATGGCAAGCTCGACCACAATGGGGCCACTGTCGACGGTGAGGTGGACCACACTGGGAGCAGCGGTGGCGAGCGAACCACTGGTGCCGGTGTAGCACCCAGTTTTAAGAACAAAACCAGATACGCACCATATGTGAGCCCAGGAAGTCAAATCTCACATATAGCTACAAATAAGGGTAATATCAAAAGACAATGCTTAAATACATAGCGTATTAGTTTAAAGATGATAACCTCAGAGTATAGACAATGGAAAGACAACTTCGATCTTCAGGCAAAGACTCCAAATCTATAGGGACAACTGATTGGTTGATCACAAGCCTAATTTCTCCAAACTCTAGCAATTTGGTACCCATCCAGGATTTTTCTAAATATGTGTAAAATAAAGCAAGCGTAAGTACATGTCATACTCAATAAATATATCATGGGGTTCATGAGGCTCGAAAGGTTGATACTAGTTCAACTGCGATTAGCTTTTAATGAGTCATGATTTTAGCAATTGAGTAGGAACAAGTTTATCACAAGCCCATGTAAACACATGATCAGGTAAGCATGAATAATGAATAGCATAAACAATAATCATTAATGAGCATCTTCATCATTAGTGTTCATCATCATTAACCATTAGTGATCATCTATTCCGTAAATGTTCCAAGGCCGCTCGTGACCGTGAGCACAGCTGATATACCAGTTTTACACTCTGCAAAGGTTGTACACTTTCACTATGAGTCGTGATTTACCCTTTCGCCCGAGATAGCTAATCTCATGACCCACTTCCAAGGAAGGTCGGTAGGGTTCACTATGAAGCCTTTCAAAGGTTCATCTAAGAAGTTAGGGCCATTAGATTCACTTAGCAAATAGATGTGGAGCCCCCCCTCCCGATGGCACAATGATGCATAGCCTATACGCAAGGGGACAGAGGCCACACTATACCCAATTCGTCAAGCCATTCATACGCCAAAAAAGGTAACCACTAACAAGCTAGAAAAGGTCCTCATACTAAGCTAAAGCCAGAGCCATGTAGCCCTTATAGCTATACTGTAAGTCCCGGATGATCACTTACAGATAAGTCCTTAAGGAGAGGAATCTAGAGCACCATAAAACAACCCAATGCTCTAGCCCCCTGATTCCATGTTGCTAAAAAGCATATTTTAATGTTTATTGCATATTACATTAGTTAAGTTACAAGATCATGGTATTTCATTGAGCACTAGCTTCATACTACCCAATGCAATAACCCATAGGTATCAAGGTACAAGATATCAAATATCTAGGATATCCTTATTGGCATCAAGGTAGACACATGCATTATGAATTAAGTGATTAAAGGTGAATAGGTAACAAGGATGATCCCATGCTATACTTGCCTTAAACATCGATCCTTTGGTAACCTTTAATCTTCAACATTCTTCTTCTTCTTCTTCTTCTTGATCACCACATATATCTCACCGACTGGACGAAATCATAAAGCACCACACAGGCATCCATGCAATCATACATGAAGCTAACAATAGATCCAAATTAGAATAGTACACCAATCACAAAATCAAGATGAAAAGTTTGTAAAACGAAGAGCACGCTAATCGGAGCTACGATTGAAAAGATACAACTACCGAAAGATTTACTTTATACGCGAAAAAGAAAACTATAGGCGCCATTTATTTTAACTATATAGAAGCTTATATAAATTGAATTGAATCAAATTTAGATTCGAATTATAAAACTAAAGTAAAACAAATCATATTTTATTTATAAAATCCAGTTGCATAATTATTAATCAAGATATGATTTAAACCATCAAATTTCATAAATAGTAATATGGTAAATATGGTTACTAACGCGTAGATCTCGTCGCTATGAATCTAACGCAACTTGAATGGGTCAAAACAGATCTAAAACGCAGAAGATATGATTTAAACAAGATTTCCTTTAATAAAATAATAGATTAAATCTAATCATGAATTTTAAAAGTTGAAAACCTACTTAACAGTAGTATTAACATGTAGATTATGAAATTACGAACCTAACGCAAGTTGAACGGATCAAATCAGAGTTAAAACGGAGAAGTTATGGCTAAAACAAGTTGAGTGGCAAAACTGTAAATAACTGAAAATGTATTTTGTATCTAAACCGAAGAAATTACGCTTTCCAAAGAAGAAAACATAAACTGTGAAACACGCAAAGGACCGTGGGTTCTATATTAAAAAACTCCAGGGACTCTTTAGAAATTATACCAGGCGAAAGGGTAACATGCAATCTCGACCATCGGATCTATTTTGGATGGCTAAGAATAGAAGCAAGGGAGAGAGAGGGCGCGCGGCCGGCCGGAACAGTAAGACCGGCGTGGTGGAAGCCATGGCCGGCAACGGAGCACGTCGGCGAAGCTCGGAACACGACCTATGATGCATGATTTTTGAAGGGAAAAGCATGGGGTGGAAGAGGAGGTGATGGAGAACCCGAAGAGGGCATCGAGGTGGCCCGACGTGGCATGGTGGCGAGCTATCCACGGCGGCGCCATGGCTGATGCGGGCGACGCTATCGGTTCTCGACCTACTAAGCATCATTGAGCGAAGCAAGAGCATGGGGAGACAGAGAAGCTCAAGGCAGACACACCGAACCCAAAAACTAGAGCGAAGATCCGATGACGGCGCGAGACGGCTGCACGATTCTGACAGCGTCGCTTAGTGCTACAGCTGCGGCTTCGACGAGCGAAGCTAGGCGAGAATGGCGGCATAGATGGATGCGGAGGGGGACACGGAGCTTTATAGGGGCAGAAGCAGTGTGGCGTGCACCGCAAGGAACAAGGCGTGGCCACCATGGACACTGGCGGCAATGACGGTGGTCTTCGACTCGGTTACGTGACAGAGGTAGAAGAACGCCTGACGGATGGACCCGGCGCGTCAGTGGGTGGAGAGAGGAAAGGGGATGCACGACGCGGCAGCTTCGGCTGGGCTAGGCGCTCGGTAGCTGGTCTTGCTGGGCCGCGGCGTTGCTGGGCCACACGGAGAAGAGAGCGACGGCCTGTGGAGGGGAGGAAACGGGCCACAAGTGAGGCAGGCCAACAAGGCCGACGGGATGAGCGAAGCCGAGCAGGCCTTCGGGCTAGGAATGAGAAAAGGAGATTTTTCCAATTTCTAATGTTTTCCTATTTTGTTTTCAAAACTAAATTCAAATGCAAACCAAATCAAATTTGAACATGGTTTAAAATACATTTTTTAGATCAAATAAAAATGAACTATTTCGGGTAAGTTCCCAAAAACAATTTTTACAACAAAAAAACTTTTATTTTCAAATTCTCTTTTTCTTTGTTTTCTTTTTCTTCAAAGTCGTTTTTAATTTCATTTGTCAAAGCAATTTTAACCATTTTAAATTTTCAATCAAAACCATTCAATCAAATACATCAAATGCAAGGGCATGTATGCACAAACATGTTGCTAAACCTTATGACGAATTTTAATTTAATGAAAAATTTTATTTTCCTATATTTGATGAGCACAAAAATACAGAATTAAATCATTTTAATCCTATTTTCAAAAGAGGCAAATTTTGGGGTGTTACAATTCTACCCCCCTTAAGATGAATCTCATCCTCAAGATTCGCGGAGATGGTGACAAAACTGATGCAGATTCTCTGCCACTGGATTCTTCTTTACTTCCTCGTCCAGTTCCATCGTCTTGATAAGGATCCTACTTTACTTTGCATACCTGTTAATCTTACTTCAAGTAACCTACCAAACTGATTCCAAGATTCTGACAGATACTCCAAACAACGCTCAGGTAATTCCAATCACTAGGCCACTTTTTCTTTTTAGTTCATAATATCAATTCTCTTTCTTAAAATATTTCCTTCCAACGAAGCCTGATGAATTTCTTGGTCAGAAGGGGATTCTACTACCAATCTTCAAAACATTAATGATTTCGATTAAGTAGCTCAAACTTGGGATATTATTCTTAATCCTTGGTGTCACCCGAACCTTCTTAGCACAACTCTCTATTGCTAGGGGCATCGGTCGCGACTTTTGCTTCTTTAAGTGATAGCACTTTTCCATGTCATAATCAATTTCATTCCAACGGAGATATTAGAAGCTCAAGACCAACTTAGTAAAAATGTCCTATAGACTCCTATAATCCTCCTATATGTCACTTTTACTTCTAAGAAGATATTACTTCCATGCTCCACAGTGGATAACTCTAGATAACATGTTAGGTAGTTCAACTCATGCTTCCTTAGTCGACTTAATGAACAAGCCACTACTTTTCTTCTTGTATAAGGACACATCCCACACGTTGACAAGGTGAATCATTGTAGATATGAAGCTCTTGTCCGGATTTGGCAAAGCTAATACTTGGGTTTTACTTCAACCTCTTCTTGGATTCCCGCAAACACTTAGTTGAGGTCTCTTGATCCAAAATAATTTGAAAACTTCTCCAGTACCATTATCAATATCTTGATGATCTTGGCTAAACCTCCCTTAAACCTTTAATCAAATCTCATTGAGACTCTGAACTTCTTTCACATCTTTGTGTACCACCACGCTTCCGTTGCGCAAACTAGAATGTAGGGTACTTCATCTTGTAAATTCTTCAACTTGGCTACCCCCTTAAGAAGAGATAAACTAGGGGACATGAAAGTATAGCTTGCACCTTCTTTTAGATTAGCTAACTAGTATGAAGTCATTCTGACATCCTGATGGTACTCTTGTATATGGGCAAGAATAAGAAATCTCAAATTGCTCGCGAGAAAAAAAACAGCAGCGTCGTAAAACAGCTGTAACTCTCATTGCGTTAATCCAATGAAGTTGTATCTTATACCGTTGGAAATCTTATAAAATTCTCCACAACTTACTTATAGAACACTTTTCCAAATTCTGCAGTTAACTTGGTCGAAATTAGTGCACAACAGAAACTGTTCCAGGTTCCAAACAGCACAGATGCATTGCCTTGTGATTTTTGTATCTCCATAACCAAAATAGCTATCAGGGTGATTCTTACTCTCAGAGAAAGATATTGAAGTCTACTATTGTCCAAAATTTTCTCATGATTTTTGGTCATCCAAGAATAGAGATATAAGCCGATAAAGATAGGTTGCTCCCAAAAGACAGAATATAGAAAACAGGAGATAAGCGAAACCCATCTATTTATTGCATTAATCCTTATGCCTTAGGCCTATAAATTAAATGAAATTGTGGGAACACCCGACAAGTTCATTGCAATCATTACAAAGATTCAAAACAATCATAAGCATAATGACAATTCAACAAGCATTAAAGGTGCATAATTCAATCATTGACTCAACTTGCGATACTATCGTCCTCATTGTACTAGGGGTAACAATCCTAAGACTCATCTTCGGATTACTCAAGAAGGTGGTGAGGAATAGTTCTAAAAGCATATCAAATCAAGGAATGGAGATGAGAACAATGACTTCAAAATAAGCACCAAGGTAGAGACGAATAGCAAGGGTAGAGATATAGTAGAGAAGAAAATATCAAGGTTCATAGATCAAGGGTTTTTGCAGCAACTTATAAACCTTAAAACGACCAGTTTCTACTAGGCTTGTGTCCTACAGTTAGCATTGCTCTGATAACACTTTGTAGCACCCGATTTTAAGAACAAAACCAGATACGCACCATATGTGAGCCCAGGAAGTCAAATCTCACATATAGCTACAAATAAGGGTAATATCAAAAGACAATGCTTAAATACATAGCGTATTAGTTTAAAGATGATAACCTCAGAGTATAGACAGCGGAAAGACAACTCTGATCTTCAGGCGAAGACTCCAAATCCACAAGGACAATTGACTGGTTGATCATAAGCCTAATTCCTCCAAACTCTAGCAATCTGGTACCCATCTAGGATTTTTCCAAATATGTGTAAAATAAAGCAAGCGTAAGTACATATCATACTCAACAAATATATCATGGGGTTCATGAGGCACAAAAGGTTGATACTAGTTCAACTGCGATTAGCTTTTAATGAGTCATGATTTTAGCAATTGAGTAGGAACAAGTTTATCACAAGCCCATGTAAACACATGATCAGGTAAGCATGAATAATGAATAGCATAAACAATAATCATTAATGAGCATCTTCATCATCAGTGTTCATCATCATTAACCATTAGTGATCATCTATTCCGTAAATGTTCCAAGGGCGCTCGTGACCGTGAGCACAGCTGATATACCAGTTTTACACTCTGCAAAGGTTGTACACTTTCACTATGAGTCGTGATTTACCCTTTCGCCCGAGGTAGCTAATCTCTTGACCCACTTCCAAGGAAGGTCGGCAAGGTCCACTATGAAGCCTTTCAAAAGTTCGTCTAACAAGTTAGGGCCATTAGATTCACTCAACAAACAGATGTAGAGCCCCCTTCCCAATGGCACAATGATGCGCAGCCTATACACAAGGGGATAGAGGCCGCACTATACCCAATTCGTCAAGCCATTCTTACGCCAATAAAGGTAACCACTAGCAAGCTAGAAAAGATCCTCATACTGGGCTAAAGCCAGAGCCATGTAGCCCATATAGCTGTACTGTAAGTCCTAGATGATCACTTACAGATAAGTCCTTAGGGAGAGGAATCTAGAGCACCTTAAAAACAGCCCAATGCTCTAGCCCCTGATTCCATGTTGCTAAAAAGCATCTTTTAATGTTTATTGCATATTACATTAGTCAAGTTATAAGATCATGGTCTTTAATTGAGCACTAGCTTCATACTACCCAATGCAATAACCCATAGGTATCAAGGTACAAGATATCAAATATCTAGGATATCCTTATTGGCATCAAGGTAGACACATGCAATATGAATTAAGTGATTAAAGGTGAATAGGTAACAAGGATGATCCCATGCTATACTTGCCTTAAATATCGATCCTTTGGTAAGCTTTAATCTTCAACATTCTTCTTCTTCTTCTTCTTCTTCTTGATCACCACGTATATCTCACCGACTGGACGAAATCATAAAGCACCACACAAGCATCCATGCAATCATACATGAAGCTAACAATAGATCCAAATTAGAACAGTACACCAATCAGAAAATCAAGATGAAAAGTTTGTAAAACGAAGCTATGTCTCGCTACAAACACACAGACGCGAAGAGCACGCTAATCGGAGCTATGATTGAAAAGATACAACTACCGAAAGATTTACTTTATACGCGAAAAAGAAAACTATAGGCTTCATTTATTTTAACTATATAGAAGCTTATATAAATTGAATGGAATCAAATTTAGATTTGAATTGTAAAACTAAAGTAAAACAAATCATATTTTATTTATAAAATCCAGTTGCATAATTATTAATCAAGATATGATTTAAACCATGAAATTTCATAAATAGTAATATGGTAAATACAGTTACTAACACGTAGATCTCGTCGCTATGAATCTAACGCAACTTGAATGGGTCAAAACAGATCTAAAACGCAGAAGATATGATTTAAACAAGATTTCTTTTAATAAAATAATAGATTAAATCTAATCATGAATTTTAAAATTTGAAAACCTACTTAACAGTAGTATTACCATGTAGATTATGAAATTATGAACCTAATGCAAGTTGAACGGATCAAATCAGAGTTAAAACGGAGAAGTTATGGCTAAAACAAGTTGAGTGGCAAAACTGTAAATAACTGAAAACATATTTTGTATCTAAACCGAAGAAATTATGCTTTCCAAAGAAGAAAACATAAACTGTGAAATGCGCAAAGGACCGTGGGTTCTATATTCAAAAACTCCAGGGACTCTGTAGAAATTATACTAGGTGAAAGGGTATCATGCAATCTCGACCATCGGATCTATTTTGGATGGCTGAGAATAGAAGCAAGGGAGAGAGAGAGGACGCGCGGCCAGCCGGAATAGTAAGACCGACGCGGTGGAAGCCATGGCCGACGATGTAGCACATCGGCAAAGATTGGAACACGACCTACGACGCATGATTTTCGATGGGAAAAGCACGGGGTGGAAGAGGAGGTGATGGAGAACCCAAAGAGGGCATTGGGGTGGCCCGACGTGGCACGGTGGTGAGCTATCTGCGGTGGCACCATGGCTGGTGCGGACGACGCTATAGGTTCTCGACCTACAGAGCATCATTGAGTGAAGCAATAGCATGGGGAGAGAGAGAAGCTCAAGGCAGACTCACTGAACCCAAAAACTGGAGCGAAGATCCGATGACGGCGTGAGGAGGCTGCACGATCCCAACAGGGGCGCTTAGGGCTATAGCTGCAGCTTCGACGAGCGAAGCTAGGCGAGAACGACGGCGTAGATGGACATGGAGCTTTATAAGGGCGGAAGCAGCATGTCGTGCATGGCAAGGAACGAGGCGTGGCCACCGCAGACATGGGTGGCAACGGCGGTGGTCTCCAGCTCGGTTACGTGATGGAGGTAGAAGAACGCCTGACGGATGGACCCGGCGTGTCAGCGGGCGGAGAGAGGAAAGGGGATGCACGACACGGCAGCTTCGGCTGGGCCGGGCGCTCGGCAGCGGGTCTTGCTGGGACACGCACAGAAGAGA